>NC_088839.1:3666536-4266536 GCF_904066995.2 Poecilia reticulata
TTTGCCCATCTTATTATTAAAGAAGTCCGCCTACTACTCTAAAAGATGTTTTTTGGGCTGAAGTTCATCTTATGGACTTATTTACATTAATTTAACTTAATTATTTTGCTTTTGCTATGCCAACTTCCTTTTTTGTATTCATTTAACTCAAAACTTACACTAAATAGTTGAATCAACTTATTTGAATTGCTTCTGTAGGTAACAAGCAATTCAATTAAGTTTATCCAACTGAATTTATTAAGTTTATCCAACTGAATTTAAGTTTATCCAACTTAATTGAAGTTTAACCAATTCAATATATTCTAATCATCCAACTCAATTTGTTCATTTTATTTAACAAATTTATTAAGTATGTTTAAGGTAACAGATTTAAGTCACTCTTACTCAAATCATTTATTTTCTTCTAATAAACATTTAAAATCTCTTTGTCTTAATTCTACAGAGAGTCAACTCAAACTTTTAAGTAGTTCCAAACTAAATATTTTTGGAAAACTCTTTTTACAGTGTCCTCTAAATATACTCTAATTTAAAAGTTACAAATCTTTTCCTTATAGGACCTTTTTGCTTTGACTTTACTTGAAATAATTAAGTTCAATATTTGTATCCCATGTCTGACCATGACTCGAGCTGACCAGGGACAGATTCCCCATTAAGTGACTGTGGCTCTGTGGGTAGAGTAGTATGTCTCAAATGAGACATACTACTCTTGAATTGCTCTAAAAAGAAAAAGTTGAACCAACTTAATTGAATTGCTTCTATGGGTAACAAGCAATTCAATTAAGTTTATCCAACTTAATTTATTAAGTTTAACCAATTCAATATATTCTAATCATCCAACTCAATTTGTTAATTTTTTAAACAAATTTATTAAGTATGTTTAAGATAACAGATTTATCTTAAACATACTTAATGATTTGTTTGAAGTAAACAAATCATTTAGTTTACTTCAAAAAAATTGTAAATGGACTGAACTTACACAGCACTTTTCCAGTCACTTTGACTACTCAAAGCACTTCACATTAGAGTCACATCACACACCAATATCCATATTGATATGTGGCAGGAGGAAGCTGGAATTGAACCTAGAACCTTCCAATCACTAGACGACTACTCTATCTACAGAGCCACAGTTGCTTAGGGAATCTGTCCCTGGTCAGCTTAAGTCATGGTCAGACATGGGATACAAATATTGAACTTAATTATTTCAAGTAAAGTCAAAGTAAAAAGGTCCTTTAAGGAAAAGATTTGTAACTTTTAAATTAGAGTATATTTAGAGGACACTGTAAAAAGAGTTTTTCAAAATATTTAGTTTGGTACTACATAAAAGCTTGAGTTGACTTTCATACCGGACCACTTACAGCACCGTGTTAACGCTATAAAATGAACGCTCTCTATCGTGGAATCACCCATGGATTTCTATTTCCTTATTTAAATTGGTTAATTTTTCAGATTTTACACAGTGAGGGTATCGTGATTTTAGCTACCAGTAGCAGGAGAACGGAGCTGCGCCACGAAGCTAACAGAAGCTAACAAACACTGAATAGAAGAGCTGCCATCGATACCGTTGCAGCCAAGCATGTTTTAATGTTTCACAATACAGTTTTACCAAGTTGCTCAAAGTCTAAACTGGCATTGTTGTGCATTTAAGGTGTAAAGTTTACCTTCGACTAAACGCCCCCCTTTTGTAAAAATGTTCGCCAGCGCCCCCTGCCGTCCTCTGAACGCCCCCTGGGGGGCGGTACCGCCCACGTTGAGAACCGCTAGGATAGTTACTGATGACAAGTGGTGTTGGAACTCGATTAAAATTTTTAATAGAGTTAACTGCAGGTTATATAATTAATCAATCACAATTAATGGCATTTTAATTAAAAAAAACTATAAGATGGAGAAAAAAGCAGCATATTCTATTCAAAAATCCTTTTTGTTGATAAGTTATAGAAGAAACAGACTTATGAGCTCAATAAAATAATGTTTATTATACTTTCTCATTGGTTGTTTATTATTATTATTTTATTCAAGCATAAAAGTTCATTTTATAGAAATATCTTTCTTCAGAAATGTGGACTGTTGACACTGACATTAGCAATGGGGACATCTGTGCAACATGTTAGCATTCAGATACCTTGCTAGGTATCAATCAATCAATCAATCAATCAATCAATCAATCAATCAATCAATCAATCAATCAATCAATCAATCAATCAATCAATCACATTTTATTTGTATAGCACATTTCAGCAAGGCATTTCAAAGTGCTTCACATCACAAAAACATAAAAAACACAATGTCAAACATTACATTTATTCAAGTGTTATCATTAAATTCTTAATCGATTATGCTTCGAAGGCAACTTAAACTGGGTGGGTTTCAGTCTGGATTTAAAGGAACTCAGTGTTTCAGCAGTTTTGCAGTTTTCTATAAGTTTGATCTAGATTTGTGGTGCATAAAAGCTGAATGCTGCTTCTCCTCGTTCAATAACTTTGCTGATAGGCTAACTCTTTTAAGCACAGCCTGAGCACAACGATAGTCTTTCCCAGCAGAAATGACCCCAGCTGGCCAGTAGAAGCGGCTTTGTCGTCCTTCGCTGCTGTTAGCGGATGCTGCTTGAGCTTCAGATTGACCAGAAACACATGGAGAAATGCACTCCAGCTGGAACCTTTGCATGGAACAAAAACTGTGTTGAAATTTTTAACCCATTGAAATCTATGTAATTAATTAATCAAAATTAATGTGTTAAAGTCCTAGCCCTAATAATAATACATTGTCAGTATCAGCTTTAATATCTCATTAAAAAGTTTCCAAAACCCTTTTAATAATGGAAACCTTCAAACATAAGAACTTCTTAATGAGTAAAAAAAATGTGCCAGAAGAAAAAACACAAGCATAAATCTCCTAAAATGTTTAATCTTACTTATAATTCAGATTTTCAGTAAAGAGGCCAGAGCAGACAACCAGGAAGGGGGAAGCAGGGAGCATGCTGATGCTGGACAGAAAACAAATAACCGCACAAAATGTGTCTAAATATAAAACAAATGACAGGAAACCCAAACTAGTAGCAGTTCACTGAGTATTTTGTCTGTTAAATATTTTTGGTAACATTGCCGTGGTGGATGTGGGTGATAGTAGTGTGTGATATGTTCAGTCACATACTGCTAAACAATAAAATATACAAGTTTTATTCTGAATTTCATGGAGTTACTAATAAAACTTTTCAGCCTGCAACAGTTGATGGATGTGATGTTTCATCCTGTGGTGTGCAGATTCAGAATGGAGCTATTTTATGACATTTTAATTTTATGTGGAAGTGATGTAATGAGAGGAAATCAGGTCATCATGAGATTTCAGACCTAAATTGTTGTAATTGTGTTTGTGACATTTTCATTGTGGTGAGTGTGAAATTTCAAATCAGTTTGGCTCTTAGGTGAAGTCTGTCCAGGAATAAAACAATGAAAATGAAAGGAATGAGGTTAACTCCAGGGAATATGGATGGAGACGGTCAGTTAGCTCCTGACCACCTTCTGAATGCATTTCAAAGATTAACCTGCTATTACTGTTATTACTATTATACACGACACTGAGCTGATAGGTTTTAATTTGTTTCACTTTTGTGTAACCAGGTTGTTGTGTGTTGCAGATTTCTGCCAAGTTCCCTCTTGAAAATGAGATCTATGTCCCAATGGGTTTTACCTGGTGAAATAAAAGAAATAATAATAAAACATAAAGTTCAGAGTCAGCCCAATGAGTCACAAGGTCATGCAGATGTGCGGTGGCTGCCTGGTGGAGGAGAAACGGGCTGGGTTAGGGTTACCACTGGACTGCACACAGGGTAAAAAGCTTATGGGGTCCAAATGACTCCATCTCTTAAGACTACTGGAAGATTAAGCTGAAGTCAGGAAGGATCCATCCAGCCTCTCGCTGCCTACAGAATATTTTTATTGGTCCTTCCATTGCAAAGCTTATTACACAGTCTAATTCAGCAGGTGAAGAAAAGTAGTTAACACATAACAATCATCAAGTATATGTTAAATTCTTTTTCACTAAAACTGATGCTGAGAGAGCTGTTGATGTATTGAGCTACAATGCGACAGACAGAGGGATGGAAGCCATCTTGGTATTCCTATCCAGGGCTAATCTCTTGGAGTTTGGATTGAAAACATGTAGAAAACCAACATTCCCCAACTGGTTGTTTTAATCCCTGTAGTCCAAGTAAAATCCTTTGACTGTTTATCAGCAGGAAACCCAAAAGTTCATAGATCCAACAAAAAAAAGTTATCCCTCCTCTACAATACAAATATAATTTATCGTCCCACAGCTAGAGCACAAAGTGACAGGCACTCAAAGCAAGAAGATTCAATCAGAGATCAAAAATTAAATATGGTATTTTTCGAACTATGTGTTACTCTGGAGTAAGTCACAATAGTCGGAAAATGCGACATGAAATGGAAAAAAAACATAAATGACACTTGAATGTAAGTCGCATTTGGGAGACCTCATCCATGATGATGACATGATCTGGTGATGTGATTTGTTGAGAGTACATTGAAACAGAATGAAATGGTCACAAGTTGAGGTTCTATCTCTCACAAAACTCTTGCAAGTACTTTTAACATGTTACAGGAGGAAAACGGAATCAAACCTACAACCTGACCATCACCCAGTGAGCTCAGTTAGATTCTGTCTACAAGGCTTGTCCAGCACAATTCTTACTAATAAGAATGTTTGGGGAAAAAATGTAAATAAAAAATCACCACCTATTTATTAAAAATAACAGTTAAAGGTGGTTTAAAAAAAACACTTTTGGCAGAAGCCATTATTTTAGTAGAGTGATGATATTTTGCATGTTTAATTACAACCGTACAGACCTAGTTGTTGTATTTTGTAATAAAGTTAGATTGGTACAAGAAGATGAATCAGTGGGAAACCCATCTGTATCTTCATCTGTATCCCATCTAGGATCCCCATATTTGCAGCCAACACTTCATCTCATGCTGTCACAAAGTAATAATTAGTTTCTTTTTTTTCTCAAGTGCACTATGATGCAAGAACTGCAGATTAGGAGCCATTAGAAAGAGAATGGCTCCTAATATACTGTAATTACTTTGAAAAAATTATAAAGAAGAAAATTATATGTAATTTGGTATCAGGTTATTAACAATACAGATGGACTTTGAGTATTGTGATTATAAACCTGATAAACCTGTTAAATTTTGTTGTGCTGGGCTTATGATGCATTGTTATTATTTTGTGTGGGAGTTTCTAATGGCTGGTGTGAAAGGAAAATGAAAATAGCAAATATAGGAGCATAAAATCACAAGGTGAACTAGTAGAATAACAGCTGGTCTAAAATTAGATGACTGAAAGTAATACTTTACCAAGTGGCTTTAATACAAAAAATAAAAAATGAAGTAAGTCTTATGTTTTGCTTATGCTGCAAGTCTTAAAGTTCTTAACAGCCTTTCAAAGATTTCAGAAGAATGATGAATTATTCTTTTGGAGCATTGTCTACATATTTCAAGTGGCAATATGGAATCATAGCTACTGGTTTTCATATTGTTTTGTTGTTATTATCACTATTAAATAGATCCACAATATATATTAAAAATATAATTCGGTAACACTTTATTTGAAGGGGGGTGAATAAGATTGTCATGACATTGTCATAAACATGACATAACATCTGTCATGAACATGAATAAGCCTTCATGAACATTTATGACTGTTGTTATAAAGCGTTTATATTATTACTGTTATAAATTTGTTATAAAAGTATTACTGATCGCACTTTAAAAATTAGATAACTTTGTTATTAAAGGTAAAGTTTAAACAGTAATGATTTATTGGTTAATGTCAAGATGTCATAACAAAGACATTTTGAATAATGTCAACTGTGTATTAAAAGTGTCATCATTTACCGAATGGCGCTTTATGATAACAGTCATAAATATACATGAAGGCTTATTCATGTTCATGACATATGTTATGTCATGTTCATAACAGTGTCATGTCAGTCTTATTCACCCCCTTCAAATAAAGTGTTACCTATAATTCATTTAAATTGACGAACCTCAAGATGTCCCTGTGTGGTTTATTAGCATTATGCTGTGCTACACTGTATAGCTAAATTAGTAGAACAGTTACAAGCAGGGCCTGATTGTCCAGGCACAAGATGCCATTTTACACCACAGTCCAGCAGCTCTGTTGTCTTCACCTGTTAGTTGTCCTTAAACCTTTAAGGCCTCCCTGATAGCAGCAATCATGTTTAGAATTTATAATAAGTAACGTGGATGTTTTTAATCACTGTTGCAGATTGTAAGACAGTGGAATGTTTCATCCTTTTAACTGATTTAGACATAAAAAAAACATTGACTGAAGTAAAACATTTATGAGGTTGTAAAATAGATGTGTATTGTACTAATTTGGAATTTAGTGTTAAAATGATTAAAAACACTCTTACAGCCTGCTAATTTCACCAACAAGTGAAAAAAGTGGCTGCACAGTGGCGCAGTTGGTAGAGCTGTTGCCTAGCAACAAGAAGGTTCTTGGGTTCGATTGCCGGCCCTTTCTTTCTGCATGGAGTTTGCATGTTCTCCCTGTGCATGGTGGGTTTTCTCCGTGTACTCCAGTTTTTCCCACAATCCAAAAACATGACTGTCAGGTTAATTGCCCTCTCCAAATTGTCCGTAGGTGTGAATGTGTGTGTCCTGTCTGTCTCTGTGTTGCCCTGCGAGAGACTGGCGACCTGTCCAGGGTGTACCCTGGACAGGTTACACCCTGGAACGTTAGCTGGAGATAGGCACCAGCAACTCTCCTGACCCCACTGAGGGACAAGGGTGTAAGAAAATGGATGGATGAAAAAAAGTATTTTCCTCCTCCATTAGTGTCCTCTAATGCCTGGTTCACATGGCAAAATTTTAAAATCGTCAGCTGATTTTCAAAACCAGAGAGACACAACCACTAAAAACTCATAGATTGGTTGTTGAGTGTGTGTGGTGTTCAACCAGACAGCAGAGACAGCACAACACACACATACTGATTTCACTCAGCAACATTCACATGTCAGACATGTACAAACATGTCAGTTTTACTTCTCTACCTATAACTCTCTGAGACTTTCTGCCCTGTTTTTCACACGGTCAGCACCACCACCATCAATTTTCAGTAGATGTTTTTTTTTTCACTGCAAAATCTGTGTGAAACAAACAACTCTCCTTAAGGTTGAAAAACTTTTTGCTCCGTCTGATTTATATTGTTTACATAAAGATACATAAATACAAATTGTTAATGTTTGTCCATATGCAATGCACCAACTCCAGACACGATGAAGCTTACTGGAAGTTGCCTGTGTTGCAAACACCTATATAATGTCATGATTTAGAACAGTATACGTCTTGGTTTTGAAAGTTTAATTTTTTTTCTGATCAAAACTTTTGCATGAGGATATGACAGTAAAATAGATATTTTTTGGAGTGTTTTTTATACTATGACTAACACAGAAGCATATTTTCACAATTCAGCTGCAGGTAACAAATTAGATTTTAAAAGTTGTGTTATCTTCTGCTGATGTTTGCATATCTTCAAAAACATGTAGCAGAAAAAGTTAGTTAAGCTTTTAGTTTATTCCCTGACCTATTTTGAAAATGTCACATGATCATAAATGGATCATGTGGAATATTTAGATTTTTAAGGAACATGATGACCTTACGATACAGCACTTGAACAGGAATTTGATTGTTAAATTTCCTGTTAAATTGAACATGGTCACAAGACTGCATTGTGAAATACAATTATACATCTACAGATGTTCTAAAAAAACATTCAAAAGGAAAAAGAAAATAAGCAGTAAAAAGTTTGAGTCATCTCATAACAGAAGTGTATTGTTATCTACATCTTATTAGCAAAACTAGATGTAATATTAAATAGTACTTAATTATAAGGAAAGAATAAACCTCATAAATGAAGCATTTTGGTAAGTGGACCACCTATGCTGTTCACACTCTTGTTTGTGACTGAATGGCAGTGAAGCTGCAGCACAAGTGTTGATTTTAAAGATGGAGCTGCAAATAATTATGGGATAAAATAATCTTTTATCTTTCAGAGTGGCTGGTCCATTTTGCAGTAGTGAACAAAACAAAGACACGTTAAAGCTCTTATCTGATCTGTGACTCAGAAACTACCCTACATGTTATCCAATAAGGAACCTCCTGAAGTAGAGAAAAAAGCGTTTCTAAAGGTTTTCCTTTTCAACAATTTGAATATAAGATCTTAGTCTCGGAGTCACTGCATGGTGGAGCAGTTGTTAGCCTGGTGCTATGTCTCTCTGGGTTCTCCAGCATCCTCCAACACTCCAAAAACATAAATGTTAGGTTAATTGTTTCTCTTTGACTTGCTCTTAAGTGTGAGTGTGTGTGTGGTTGTTTGTCTTGTGTTGCTCTGTGAAGAACCTGTCCAGTATGAGGGGCCGTTTAGGACAAAATCTATGTTTTGTCTCTCACACACTACAAAAACCTCATGCACACTCAAAAAAACTTCACGCACTCAAAAAATACTCAAATTGCGTATACACACTACTAACATGTCGCACATTCACACAAATGCTATCTTTCTCGTACACATACACTGTACTAACTCGCACACGCACACAAATGTTTCTCTCTCACATACACAAGACAAAAGTTGCATACACACACACAGACTCGTTTTATGTATGTGTGACAGCGAGACTGTTTTATGTATGTCTGAGAATTGTCACGGAAGAGGCGGGGCATAATTTTTTGATCAAACTGCGCATGCGTTGATCCTAAACTATAAGCTTCTATTGTTGACTTTCTTGTAGCTTAAATGTGCTATAGAAATAAATAAATAATTCTGATTGATTGATTGATTAAAAATAGCAAAATTCCTGTAGTACCATCTGTCCACTGGGTGCCAGCATTACAGGAATTATTAACCGGCGCCAACTAGTGCCGAAGAAGAAAGAGTCTGCTATACCGAACATGGCTAACTCTAGTTCAAAACGAGGCAGTATAAGGACCGCAGTGAAGTTAGTTTCAATTTGAATATTCGATATTCGAGCTCCGGGGAGTAGCGGCGTTTAGCTCAAGGTTGATCCGATTTATGAACGTTAATGTCGGCCGCAGCGCCCGAAGGTTTACTTAGGGACTGTCAACAAATTACCGAACCAAACATTCCTGTCAAAGAAATGTTAATAAATTCCTTTACTTGTAACCAACTAATTGTAAGTGCTAATTCATGCTTTACATGAGACACAATATCATCTATTAAATTTTAAAGTCATATACAATATTTTCAATAATTTTAATATTAAATAATATAATGTTTTCTTCAATAGCTTCCAGGTCATGCAAAGTATTGACTCAAAATAACTTAGAAATTGTTCTATTAGTCTGTATAGATGAGGCACAAACATTTGTTTTCCATTTTTAGCCATTTTCCATTTTTTAGGATTTTGTTTGGTCAAAATTAAGTGTTTTTCTTCAATAGCTTCCAGATCATGCTCGCTCTCACACATACATAAAACGAGTCTGTGTGTGTGTATGCAACTTTAGTCTTGTGTATGTGAGAGAGAAACATTTGTGTGCGTGTGCGAGTTAGTACAGTGTATGTGTGCGAGAAAGATAGCATTTGTGTGTGTGTGTGTGCGACATGTTGCTACAGTGTATGTGTGCGAGAAAGATAGCATTTGTGTGCGTGTGCGACATTTTAGTAGTGTGTATACGCAATTTGAGTATTGCGTATACACACTACATTTGTGTGGGTGTGCGACATGTTAGTACAGTGTATGTGTTCGAGAAAGATAGCATTTATGTGTGTGTGCGAATTGTTAGTTGTGTGTATGTGTGCGAGAAAGATAAAATGTGTGTGCGACATTTTAGTAGTGTGTATATGCAATTTGAGTATTTTTTGAGTGTGCGTGAGTTTTTTGTAGTGTGTGAGAGACAAAACATAGATTTTGTCCTAAACGGCCCCTCATAGTCCAGGGTTCATCTCGCCTCTCGCTCCATGATCGCTACAGACAGCCACCAGCTCCCAGATAAGTGGCTACAGATGGTGGATGTTGGATGTATTATTCCTCCACAAGAATAATAAAAGGAAAATTTAATTCCAGTTCATTTGTGAGCAGAAACCTCTCCATGGTGGTGAAGGTGTTCTATACTCAGTCTTCTGTTTCAGCCATTTGTATTTCTTCTCATAAACTGCAATGGGGACTAAAGTTTATCCTAACTTGAATTCTCAATCTGAATATCTACCGCACTGTTTATGTTTAAATATACATGCAAAATCCATTATTTAATGCAAACTGCAGTAATTACTTTGATGCCTTTTCTTTTTTCCTGCCAGGGTCTGTTTCCACAGGAGAGCATCTGGTGCGTTATCTCCCACTCTTCAATCACAAGGCGGTGTGAACGGATGACTGTGGCAGGAGGCTTAGAGTAGACTACGTACGCTGGCAGACACCATACCATCTTTGTTTGCATGCTGAAATTCAGCTCTTCTATTTCAGTCATGTTTTCCTTTCTGGTTATGTCAGAAAACAACAGAATAAAGATTTTGGAAGTGATCTTTCAGATAACCTTAGGATTTGGGAACTGTGTTTGAGACATGGTGAACTAAAAATATACTTCATTACAGTCCCAGCTTATTTTTAATTGTTTGATAAAGAAGATTAATATTATTGTCTAACATAGACTTTTGACACTGCTTATGTTTTTGGTTTGTTTTAATGTTTTTGAGATTAAACTTACTTTTGTCACACTGAAGTCAAGTTAAACATGTTTCACACCAGATTTAAACCAATAAGTTTGTTTCTGGTCATTAACAAGACAGGTGTCTTAAACAATATTAAAACATTTAAAAAATCATTTTAAAAATTCAAACAAAAAAAGGTATGGCAAAAATGATTTACACCCTTGTCAGAAATTGATAGAAAAAAATTTACATCAGTCAAACCCTTATAATTGCTGACCAACTATTCTTAGAAATAAAATATTCTGTATTGTCCTACAGTGGAGAAGTTGAGGTGTAAAAACAGCAAGTAGAAAGTAAGAGGGAGAGCGTGCAAAAGCTATAGTTATATATATATATATATATATATATATATATATATATATATATATATATATATATATATATATATATATATATATATATATATATATAGTCCTGACTTGAATCCAATTTAATGTGGAGGGAATTTGACCTTACTAAAAGTTATATATATATATATATATATATATATATATATATATATATATATATACTGGGCCGCTTCAAAAATGATTTTACTTCCACTGAGAAGAAACATTTAGCAAAATTAAAAACATTATCAAAATCTTTCAGGTAACTGTAAATGAAACAAATCAAACAAATTTAATAGAGAAAAATAAAATATGTAACTACAATTTTCAAGAAGTTCTCCAGACCAACTTAGGCCCATATGAAAATACAATTGCATGACAATTTAAAATACTGAATGAAATGTGTTGAACCAGTTTATTCTTTCAGTTTCATTAAACAAATCCAGACCTTTGGATTCAGGAAATTGCTTAATCTCTGAAAAGACAATATACACTAGAGCAGTGGTCCCCAACCTTTTTATTATCGCAGACCGTTCAAGAGTTGGAAATATTGCTGTGGCCCGTGATGGGGGGGCTGAACCGTCAGATAAGGCTACTGCCTTATCTGGTGTTCCCGCTAAAGCCTGAATATGCCGAATTTGGGTTGTCTTGGCCTGTGGGGTTTTCCCTGACTGGGAACGAGAATGCAACCTATTGAATGTGATAGATAGCCAATCAGAAAGCGCGGTGACATAACAACAGAGGTGAATCCTAAACAGCTGACATATTGCGCAACTGAGAGTCTGGTGGATATCGGAGATGTGGAAATCTTTATTATTTTATGTAAAGGTCATTATTATGTTATATTGTTATATATTATCCACCGACTTTTATTTTTGTTACGTCTTTTATTTCTTAAAATGAGTCCACAAACTATCACTATTGTTTTTACACCATCATCCGCATTTGGTCATTCTAAATTTCCGTATGCTATGTTGAGGGTTTTACTGGATTATCCTCTGGAATTGGGATGTTCGTGAGTGGAATCGGTTCGTGTGTGGTGTGTTGCTCCTGCCTTGTGGCTGAACACGAACCGATCGAACCTGTTGTACTTTTATCAGCTCTGTAGTCACAGAGGTTTGGAGAAACGGTCGACAATTCTTAAATCTTGCTGTCTAAACCAGACTTAAAACTCACAGGCTCTACTCCTCTCCTCTCGACCACTGCCCAAACGCTCTCTGACTCTGGTCGCTATGGCAACGTTTCTATATCCCTTCAAAATAAGATACAGATGCGCCACAAAAACGAACATTTTACTTTCGGGAAAATTTTAACTCACGATAATGACTAACGGGAGCCCTGAGCTTGTTTCTCTGCAACGAGACGGTTCCATCTGGGAGTGATGGGAGACGATGACATCAGAGGTGCGTTGCTTATATCCACAGCCTGCTTGGTCTCTATGTGGTGAAGCAGTTTGAAGTTTCATTGCCTCATTAGCAGCCGGTCGCCACATGTTACGCAGAGCGGCTTGTAATGTGGGACTCACCTACCGGTCCGGGATAAATTCATTCTCCTGTCTCTTTCTGGGCCTTTCCCTTTTGCAAAGAAACTTTCCAAAGACATCTGATCTGTTTCTTACTCACTTTGCTGCTTGTGAGCTCAATGTTGGCGCACAAATAACCGAGAGAATCCGGTTAAAGGATTTTCAAAATAAAAGATCCTCCAGACTCAAATAATACATAAAATGGAAATATTTAATTATTTCTTGCGTGGCCCGGTAAAAATTGGTTCGCGGACCGATCTGTGGCCCGGGGGTTGGGGACCACTGCACTAGAAGATCTCACAAAGCAATACAATGCTGCTGTCTGACAAAGTCTCAGAACTGATGAGATACAAAGCCACTGACATCTTTCAGTCTAGAAATGGTTATGAAGCCATTGTCCACAAATCAAAGAAACATGGAAGAGAGCAGAACTTTCCAAATTATTCAAAATAACTCCAAAAACACAAAGAGGACTGATCCACAAAATCACAAAAAAACCCCCAGAGCAACCTCTAAAGCTTTGCAGGCATCACTTAAGGTCAGAGGTCATGGTTCACAAATAAGAAAGAGAGGTTGGGAAACAATGGCCTCCATGGGAGACTTCAAAGCGTGCGTAAAAATGACTTCAGGTTTTCTCAAAGGCTAATGACAACCAGCTGTTAGGATCAGGGGTGATTACTTTTTACACACAGGGTCAGTGTGGTTTGGTTAGTCTTTCTCCCCTTAAATGATTTTAGATCTGATCTTTGTATTTATTCAAATCATCTTTATCCAATATTGAAATATGTTAGATTTTTTTGAAACATTTAAGGGTGACAAAAAAGAAAAAGCAGGAGAAATTTGTGTGAGGTCAAACTCTGGATGTCAACTATTAGCATCCTGTCATTTACATTGTTTGTTTCTCTAAGGGGAGAGCTTGTGACTGTTGGATTCAGACATCCATCTATTTTCTTTACACCCTTGTCCCTAGTGGGGTCGGGAGGGTTACTGGTGCCCATCTCCAGCTAATGTTCCAGGCGAGAGGCGGGTTCACCCTGGACAGGTCGCCAGTCTTTTGCAGGGCAACACAGAGACAGACAGAACACACAACCATGCACACACACACTCACACCTAGGGAGAATTTTTAGAGGCTAATTAACCTGACATTCATGTTTTTGGACTGTGGGAGGAAGCCAGAGTACCCAGAGAGAACCCATGCATGCACAGGGAGAACATACAAACTCCATGCAGAAAGACCCCAGGCCGGGAATCAAACCCAGAACCTTCTTGCTGCAAGGTAACAGCCTTGCAGCACACTGTCCACTGTGCAGCCCTGTTGGATTCAGACATTTCATAAGTACTTTACAAAATTTCATGCAAAAACAATAAATAGAAAAGGCAACTGTAATCAGAAGAGGTTTCCTCAAACCCTGTGAAGAGTTTTTGGTTTTGTTTTCCAGCTGCATTATTGCACCTTTTAGTTTGCCAGCCTCCACCTCAGCTACATTTGTGAAAAAGCCTTGAAATGAATTAATCTTTTTTGACTGCAGTATAATTACACATAAATAATTTTTTAAAAGTCCGACATTTAGTTGGAATAAATTCATGCATTTCAGTGTAGGTAATTTATTTAATTTAATATAATTTAGGTAATTTTGCTTTTTTAGATCTCATTTCATACTTATTTCAATCTACTTTTTAGCTAAACATGCTGTGTTTTGTATCCTGACATTGTGAAATAGTGTTAATGTGCTGTTGGCAGTGAGCAATGTGTTTCATTGATTTTAAAGTTATTTACTGAAAATGTTAGTTAAATGTAACCTGCATGCTAGTCCCCCATGAAATCTGTGAAACTGGACAGTTACACACGAATAACTGGTGTATGTTAAAACCAATCCAGCTATTATTCACATTTTGTGAATTGTGTCATATAAAAGAGTAATTGAATATATATTAATGACTTAAAAGTCAATGTACTTGATGGAAAATTATTATACACATATTTGTTATGCAAACGAAGAACAGTTATCATGGTGCAACTTGAAAATACGTGTGACTGTATTAATAGATGTGGCAGAAGTATGAAAGTGAGAAACTTCACCAGTCATCTGTGATACTGAGAGGAGCCTGTCATGTTGGTACCAAGTTTTCTAACCCACATGCAGAACACACTCTGGAGACAGATAATGAATTAAAGGATTTATTAAGCAGAGAACAAACAACTGTGCAGGGACAAGGGTGCAAGAAAATGGATGAATGGATCAATGGATGGATGATAAAGTTCATTATTTTCCATAATGTAATGATAAAAATTAAACTGTCATATATTTTAGATTCATTGCACACCAACTGAAATATTTCAGGTCTTTTATTGTTTTAATACTGATGATTATACAGCTCATGAAAACCCAAAATTCTCAAAAAAATTAGCATATTTCATCCGACCAGTAAAAGAAAAGTGTTTTAATACCAAAAAAGTCAACTTTCAAATAATTATGTTTAAGTTATGCACTCAAAACTTGGTCGGGAATCCTTCTGCAGAAATGACTGCTTCAATGCGGCGTGGCATGGAGGCAATCAGCCTGTGGCACTGCTGAGGTGTTATGGAGGCCCAGGATGCTTCGATAGCCTTAAGGTCATCCAGAGTGTTGGGTCTTGCGTTTCTCAACTTTCTCTTCACAATATCCCACAGATTCTCTATGGCAGGGGTACCCAAACTTTTTGAGAGCAAGATCTACTTTTTCTCTCACCAGCCGCCTGAGATTTACCTCATGATACAAAGACATAAAAATTGCAAATTAAACTCTATCGACTTATTTTATATGCGAATATACATCAGTTATAGCAGAAATAATAAAGTGACAGAAAACCTAATCCAGTTTCTTCCTCAGTGAGATTCTGATACTGGGAGCAGCTTACTGGTTTCTCAGTAAGAAGCTGGTTGCAAACCTGATGCCAGTAGGTGTCAGTCAGTCATGGTAGATCTGAAATGTGGTTTGATGACCTCGATATGAGGAAAATACAGACTGATAGGAAAAAACACAGAGCCCAGTAGAGGTAAAGGCAAATCTTCTGAAGTCAGGATATAATTAATTTAATTTCACATAATTATCGCTGTAAAATTTGTTAAAACTTAATGAAATATATTTGTCCTATTTGATGTTTGTTGTGACTTATACTCACAAACGAACGAGGTAATTAGTCCAAGTTTGTCGTTTATTGAATGTTCATAAACTACAGCGGGTGTAATGAGCCACAGCAAAGGTAAACAAAGGTTAAACAACCCGAACAGACTATCAACTGAAAACATCTCCTACCTTTTTACTCTCGGTCTCTGTCGTTTAATCAAATCTGACTGTGTTAATCTGGGCCTCCTGGATTTGGACCTGACCAGGGTGGACTCTCTCATATGTTAACCGCTGGAGGCAGGCATGAAATTTATCATGTATAAACCATTATCAAAAGCATCTGTCAGGCAAATGCTGACAAGGTAAAAAGATGACAGAAAAAAGAGGAGAGAGAAAAGTAGTTAGAACCATAGGAAATGTTAGAAGAAAAAGAAGTGTTTGAAGTGTTTAACCATATGAGATAAATATGGAGCGTAGAAAGAATGAACTCAGATGGTGACGAGATGGGCCAAACATTGAGAAGACAAAGAGGCTATAAAATGATGAAAGCAGTGGCCAGAAAGTGTGTGTGTGTGTAACAGGGTGTGGGTCAAAGATGAGATGAGTAAATAATGGAATGGACCGGAGAGGAAGTCTTACCTTAGCTAAGTCAGCTGATATATACAGTAAATTCCTCCAACCTGTAAATAATTCAGGCTCTTCTTTCCATGCCGATGATTGCCTGTACTTTTATCGCTTGTGTCCACTCTGGATTCTCCACGTGATTCAAGAACTTGGAGCACAAATACACATTTATTAAACACTTCTTGTTTATCTTTAATATGTTGTAATTGTTTTTTTTTCTTATTGATCTCCATGTCCTTCTTTTTTGTTTCCGTCCTGTCCTCTTCAACTTCTATGCTTTGAAAGCCAGTAAAGTTAAATGTTTTGATCAGCTGAACAAGGTCATGCCTGAATCACATTTAGAAGGTTGGAGCAGTTACATTCACTTATAATTATTGTTTTTTAAAACCTTAATTACTACTTTTCTGACTAAAACATTATTTCTGGATTCTGGATTCTTTTTGGTTTTGGATGCTGTTCAACTGGTGGGAGGGGGGCAGGGGTTCTGACACATCTTTAATTGGATGGTTGCTTTGATAGGAGACCAAAATAAAAAAGTTTTGGTCTTTTTTAGAACCATAGGAGATGGTTCTAAAAACAGGACCTCAAATAATATCTGACCTTTAGCACCAATCACAGATGAGTTGAGAGGAAAAGGGGGGAGGCCTGAACAATTTCTTGAACTGATGAATGTGCAATCTGAGATCTTTGGAGATCTTTCAAGTTGGATTTCCTCCCACAAGGACCGGGGCCGAGTATCAGGATGCAGTGTTATGAGTTTCACTGAGACATAGCTTCAGGGTCACTTCTCTGACCTGAAAGCCTCTCTGCTGGACTTTCTGACCATACAAGCCAACAGACATTTAAAGAGGAGTGGCCATAATAAACCTGTGACTAAAGGACTGAGAATAAACTTCTTTCAGATAAGGGGACAGGGAATTATTGAGGAGTAGGCAGAAGTAAATTAAAGTCAATGTTAGAGACATGAAGAAGCTCTAACAGACAAACATCAGGTTCAGCAGGTTCAGTTCAGGAATCAGCTCAACATCCTCCTCTCCTCTGACCCGCAGCTGTCCTGAGAGACACAGCAAGCTCAAATCATGGTAGTGGTGGGTGTAGTGGCACTTCCACTGTCACCCGCAACAGCTGCTGTTAGCTGCCATGGCTTAGTAGAGACAGCATCGGGCTTTGGTGACAGGTGTCACCGATTCTGTGACACCTGCTCCGTAAACAGAGATTCATTAATTTATTGATTGATTTAATAATCATACCTTGGCATTATGTTATCTTGCTGCCTACGTTAACCTATAAATCCTCCTTCCAAACAATGAGAAATGAAAGCACAACTAAAAAACGCTTGTTTTTAGTCGTTCAAGTCGTTGGTGTTTTTTTTTTTTTCAATAACAAAATAATATACAGTTAGATCAGCATCAGTTGCCCAATTTGATATTGCTAAACAGCAGCTTTAGTGTTTCAGTAGTGAGTCTAATCTGCTGAGGCCAGAAATATCCTGATACAGTCAAATATTCAAATATATTTTGGGTGCAAGTAGATGATATACTAAAAGGTAATATCCTCCTCTGCACCATACAAGACAATGTTAATACTAAATCTGAAAAAGTTCCCTTTTTCCTCTGCTGTGCTAAAAAAAAGATGAGCAGTTAGAAAAGAATAAGAACCTTAAAGAGACTGCAGTGGTGGGAAAGATGGGCAGAACAAGTGGAGAAGGACCGGCTGAATGAGTGTTGTGGAGAGGGACTGCGAGGAATGATTTGAGGCCTGCAGGTGTTTTCATATCCTAAAAGAGATCAATATTTGCGTTCGTTGTGATGCTGACTGTACTGCGTGGCTCCAAATAAATAACCATAATCACAAAACGCCCCGAGATTGACTCTCAATAGAATTATCATTCTTTTCTCTTTGGCAGATTTGGATATTGCTCCTTCAGGGTTCAAAAAGGACTTTGTTGTCGAGTGTGTGGTGAGTGGATGTATGTGTGTGTGGATCTGTGTGTTTTTTTATCTTTCTGTTGAGGGCATTCAAATTTCATTGAGACAATGAACTATGGCCATTATATAAAGTGTGTGTGGGTAATTTTGTGACACTGTATAGATCTGTGCTGATGTGTGAGGCTGTGTGTTACCCATCTTATCCATCTGTGTGTGTGTGCGTGTGTGTGTGTCTGCCATGGGCTGTGAACAACAGGCAATAGTAATTGAATCTTCATCTGAGCCCTTAAGTCTAACCATTAGGCAACAATAACACAAGGAGAGCACATGCACACACGGCTTGTTCAGTCTCATTAAAATATGAGAACAATATAACAGTTGCTGAAGTGCACAGCAGTAGGTTCTGTCTTTCATCATTAAGAGCTGATGGCCCACTGCATTTGGGCCCCAAGAGATGCAAAGAAAGGGAAGCAAAATGTAGAAGAAAGTGAGTAAAAGTTGCAAGGTTGTGTTTAAACCAGCTATTAATATGGTATCCATGTAAGAGACTATCGCTTTGGAAAAAAGCAAGCAGCCCATTAATGCCAGCTTTAAATGCACACAGCACGCTTTGTGATACAATCTGCCAGAGTCAGTCAGGTGGAAATGCAATTCTCCCAGTGTGTCTCCGTTCCATCCCGGGCAGAGATGTCGTCACTGCAGGTACACTTCTTCATCAGCCCGGCTAAAACAAGTCATCATCCTCAGGGCAGGAAAAACGACATCGCCACAGGTAGTGGAGGGCGCGATTGCCAATAACGACTGCAGTGGTATGTTGGCATGGGGATGGAGCACATCGTCACATGTACTGGAGCGTAGTACCAGGAGACGTCGGCGCTGTCCTTGGCGCTGAGTAGTGTGCTGCTGACTAATTACCTTTTGGTTGGAGCTGTCTCCTCTGGGCTCTGTAGTCACCACTACTTATACTGTTGTCTTAATGGAACTGTACACCCCCCATCAACCCCACTCATCTGCTTACTTCTCCTGCCCTTCACTTTCCAATTCTAATTCAGCTCCACTCTGCAAAAAGCAATGAAATGGAATTGACTGATACCCACAAAATGCATTACAGTTCGTAATAAGACATCAATAAAAAAAAAAAGGTTAGAAGTCTTAAACACTACCAGTGACCCCTAGAGGCCACACACTTCATTACACATTATTCTGCATTAGAGTTGGTTCGTCCTTAATGAAATGGGAAATGTTTGTGTTTGTTTGACTCTATAAATCATTGCTCTAGTCAGAGTTGTATTTCCATCCTTGTGTGCTTATGCATTTTTACTTCACAAAGAACGAAATGCGCCAAAAAATTCACTGAATTCAGAAAAGTTCATAGTAAAAATGAAGGAAAAGGAAAAGAGATGGTAATTAAACATGACAACATACAACAAGTAGAACAGCTCCTGATTAGAATACTTGCAAAATGAATGTGAACCAGATTTTTTGGACCATCTTATTTCTGGACTTCTCCCAAAGGACCATTGATATGTTGTGAATTGATGCTATTTGCATAAACTGAGTAAAATTAATTTATCACTACAATTTTCAAAATCAATGCATTCTGCATGGGCTATAAATTTTATTTGCACTGATTCCTGCCAATGACTGTAGTGTGTACACAAAATGGAATATGCAACATGTCAGTTTATAGTCTTCGTCTCTTAATCAGAAGTGAATGCAAAACTGTATGGAAGCTACAGACAGCAGTTCCTACAGAGACCCACATATTTTACCGTCATTCATTTAATAACTGGAGACATTTTTGGCCATAGGCTGGTGGTTAAAAACTCATAAAAATCATCTAATGTTAGCTGTAGCATCATAATAATGACCACAGAGATTTTAGATGAACACTAAGAACATGGTTTCCCATTTATAGTAAAACTAATGTAACTGAGGAGATCAGAACACTCCAAGTGCAGAATATACTGAAAGAAGGGTACAATCTTAACAAATGGGTTAATTTGTAGTGCTGACTATGATAGTAACAAAGATCAAATAAAAACAATCAATTTGTTTGATCCATTCAAAATTATCAGTAGAAACTATAGTCTTGATATATCTACTTTAGTTTTGTTATGTCCAGCCATTACCAGTCAAGTACCAAGGAACTGAATTAATGAGCATAAATGCGTTGACAGATTGTTCAGTGTCTAATGAACCAACCCTCCCTCACTCTCACAGAAAGGCTGGTTCAACCCAAAGACAAACCTCCTAAAGACCCAGCTGAGTGGGGTTGTGCATGCTGTCCAATGCAATGAGGCTTCTACATCGGTGAAACCAAACAACTGCACCTACACATGCCACAAGAAAAGTCAGCAGATCAGGTCAAGATTCAGCTGCACAATAGTAAAGATAACTTCTTTGACAGCAATAATGTTCAGGTTCTGAAAAAATGTTATCAATTAATAGTCGTGTAGTCTAGAGTTCAACTTTTCCATATTACTTTCTCCTTCTGACTCTGCAACTGTTGAGGCACTTTATAGGATCTACAGCCCGTTTGTTGATTTGAAAGTCGAACTCATTTCCAGTGAGAGCTGGACTCTGTCAACGTTTCCCTTTGTCACTGATTCTGTTCAAAAGCTTTATGGACAGAATTTGTAGGTGCAGTCAAAATGTTGAGAGAATCTGTTTTGGTGGCCTCAGAATTGGACCTCTGATGTTTTGCAGTTGATAAGGTTCTGTTGACTTCATCAGATTTTGATCTCAAGCTTTTGCTGCAGTAGTTAACAGCCGTGTGAGGCACCCAGTTAAAGAACCTGTACCTTTAAGTATGAGGCTGAGAGGGATGAGTGCTGTTTCAAGGTAAAGGATGAGGTCCTGCTCTAAATGGAGGAGTTTAAGCATCAAGGTCTTGTTCACAAATGAGCAGGTCTGTCAAGACAAAGAGAGAGCTGAGCTGAAAGGTGAAGCTCTCAGTTTACCAGTTGATCTACATGCCTACCCACATCTACGGCCACAAGCTCTGGGAAGTGAAAGGGAAGAATGAAAGAACAACATTCCGAACGCAAACTTCCTAAATGAGTTTCCTCTCCACGTTGTCTGGGCTCTCCCTCAGAGACGCTCAGCAGTTCAGAGGCTTCTCTTCATGGAGAGGAGCCAGGTGAAGGGCTTCAGGCATGTGGGCAGGATGCTTCCTGCTCACCTTCCTGCTGGGGCGGTCCAAGCAAAAAAAATATACATAAACAGAAACACATTTCACTGAGCATCCATCCATCCATCCATCCATCCATTTTCTTTACACCCAAGGAGCCAGTAGCAGAGTTGTAGTCAAGACCACCTAACCCAAGACCAAGTCAAGACCAGCACCCCGCGCTACGTGACACAAAAAATTAACTTTTACCTATCAAAATTGCTTCTCAAATTGATCTGAAAGATCCACATTCCTATAAAAAAAAAAAACTAGATATGAAATACTTACAGAGCTGAAATAAATTTAATCAGTAAAGATCCGTCCAGAAGAATCGGATCGTTCCTGAATATCGTGCCACTATATTGCACTTTGGTACCAGCGTTGTCCCATATTTGCAACACCTCAATCAACACCTCCACACAATAATTCAGCGCATGAGTGACAACTTTTTTTTCATCGCAGATGCAACGTGTCTCTGTACAGCTAGCTTTGCTAGCAACACGTCCATGGAGCTTACCTTTCTTTAAGCTTACCTTCCAAGTGACGCTAAAAGTTGGACGAAGTCCCCACCGTCTGTGAAAGCGAAGCGCTGCTGATTTTACATGTCGCCATATCGATTTATCCAGCGCTATTATATTACTGACATTAGACAGACATATTCTCCCGCTCAGAGGAAACCACTGCTGCATGTCCTGGAGCTTCGCGTGCGAGTAAAGGTGGGAGCGATGGGTGACAATAAATGTAAGTCACGTTATTGCTTGGATTTTACGGCGCCACCTTAAGTCCCTGAACTTCACATTTTAACGGAAAAAAAGAGCAACGCGACTTGGATGTAACGAGTAACGCGACAGTTTTGTAGAAATGTAGTGAAGTAGAAAGTACAGATACTTACTGTAAAATGTAGTGGAGTAAAAGTAGAAAGTATCCATTATTAAATCTACTTAAGTAAAGTACAGATACACGAAAATTGTACTTAAGTACAGTAACGAAGTACTTGTACTTCGTTACTTCCCACCACTGGTCGGGAGGTGCTGTTGCCTCTCCAGCTAACGTTCCGGGCGAGAGGCGCGGGGTCACCCTGGACAGGTCTCCAGTCTGTCGCAGCATTTCACTGAGCATTTCAATGTATATTGCTCCAAATAAAACTCATGTCAATATACCTGCGTTTTTACAGCTTACACACATTACCTTGTTGTCTTAGAGTATTAGCAGGCAGACATCTCTCATTTTAGGCTTAAGTAGTCTGAAACAAACTCAACTGTCTCAGCCTGGATGTCCTTTGTTCTATCAGTCAGAGCAGTGTACTTCTACATTGAATGTTTTCAGAAAATGCCACAGACAGGTTCACACAAAGTATTCTCTTAAACAATAGAAATAATAGTTGCTGCAACTACAGCGGGCTTTTTCTTTTTACTTTCCCAAAGAGAAGAAGAATTGATTATTGGAGAGACATTTGCTGTGGCTTAGGACAAAGGTTTGCCTCAAAGGCCATTCATTTTTACACCAAGCTAAAAGCAACAGGGCTATGATAAAGTTTTCCACATTCCCCTGTTCTTATCATACTTACATATTTCAGATCGTCAAGAACATTTTAGACATAGATAACCTGACTAAATATGCAAAGCAGCTTTTAAATAATGATTTCATTTATTGGGAAAAAGCTACCATGGCCATGTGTGGAAAAGCCATTATTCCTAAACATGTTAGGAATACCTGTCATCAGGTCGGCAGTGGAGAGTCCATCAGTGTGGAGGAATAATCGCTCTCCTCTCTGCAAAATTGTTTTATGTTTAAAGTCATGCCTGTTCAAACCAATTCAAAGAATTCAGCATCAATTCAGATTCCCACTAGTATTATTAATATAATCATTAAGACAGTTTTCTTAAAGACCAAGAACAGAGAGAGACAGGGACTCTAATTAATCTGAGACCCCGTTCCACCATCTCACTGTCACCTGCCAAGAAACACAAATCCTCAAACTAGAAAGAAAACAAACTAACATTACGAATACCAACATAGCAAATTCAACACCACAAAACTTTATTGTGGTATGATAAAAATCATAGCACAATGTATCATCAGCTTATTATGTCTGATAAACAGAGAGTCAAATCTGTCCTGCAACCTCTGAAGTTTGAATGAACCCTCTGGTTTACTTCAGTGATTTATCAAGGTAAAAAGTATTTTTGGTGCTAAATTTATTATTATTTTTTCATAAATCAGAGGTTTAAATGTCGAACAATATTAATATTGGCAATATTTGTTTGATACCTGCAGATCAGGAATTTTGGATTCATCCAGTTGTGAAAACACAAATCTGCTCAGTGGAACATGCCATTTTTGGCTACATCGCAATCAGTGTATTTTTCAAAACCCCAATTACAAAACCTTTTTCGCACCACACCAGTCATGTGATCAACAATCTGGTGTTGCTACTAGTGAAAAAGATGAAGACGACAGGAAGTGAATGGAAGATGATTTCGCAGGACGGTTTTTTAATGACTGACCGCGTGAACCAACTCATTCACATGTGATTTTAAGTTTGTTTCTTATCCGATGGGGACAATGCAATTGTGAAATTGTCTTTTTTTTCTCAACATAAGCAGAATATCAACATTTTGTGCATATTTGTAATAAAAATGCAGTTGGTGAAGCCCAGGAAAAAATCCCTGTCCACAAATGTCCCTTTGTTGGTGAAAATGTTCAATGTGGTCTTCTGTGCATAACATACACACACACTCACACACACACGCATATGCATGCACACATGTTAATTTCAAAAACAGCTAGATAATCAGTTTGAGATAAGAGCATGCTGAACAGGAACCTAAATTACAAGAGCAGAGCCCGGTTAGATAGAAGACAGGTAATTTTAGTGGTAATTATTAGTGGAAAGTGGTTGTAAATTTATGGGCACATACTTTGGACTAGATGAAAATCATTGACCCATCCAGTAAATATTTTTAATCACACCCCCAACAGATAGATAACTCAGCTCTAAATGAGGCGTGTTGTCATGTAGGTGTACAACAACCAAAAGCAAAAGACACAAGAGCTAATTTTCCCTAGAGAGAGAGAGAGATGAGCAGAACTATGACTAGAATCGAATTCTGAAACAACAATGCTTATCATTTATTTTCTGCATGAGTGGCACCTAATAATGGGATTTTCGCTAAAATTCGTCCCAACAATTTATTTCAGAAAAGTTGAAATATGAATGGAAAAGCTTTCAGAATGACTTCAACATTTAGCAAGATGAGTGAAGTTGTGTAAGGGAAGCTGGTGGGCATGTTGTCTTCTTGATAGGTCAATAAGTATTTTCCTGGGACACAACCCTCTTGCTCACTTTCTCTCAACGCATCGCCCTTCTCTTCCTCCCTCAACCCAGGCAGTAGATGTGTGTTTGTAAGCATCAACACAGTTGTTGTGCCTGCTTTCATATCTGCCTGTATGTATATGTAAGTGTGCTCCCATTTGGATGGGGGTCGGAATCAGATTGTGTGGAGTGAAATATGAAGAGAGGGATGGTTTCATTAAGTCAGTGTAGTGACGGCACTCATCACAGCCAAGAGACACCTCAGATTGTCTTTATTTATCCACAGCATTAATCCCACAAAACAATCCACCTAAGAGCCTCTCCGTCGCTCACTCACCTCCTCCATTCCCTCTGCATATCATTATACTCTGCCATGTGAAAATGCAGGCACAGGGTTTATATCTCCATGTGCTTTGTTCCACTCTGTGTATCCAATCAAAACAGGGGGAAGTGAAATACAGACCAGATAATATATATAACTGGTTTATTTACTTGCCTTCGCTTGCATCATTTTCCGTTTCAAAATCAAACTGCACACTATGAGAGACACGCTGAGCTCTGACATCACCAAAAAACACAGCGCGGGTGGAGATGAAAAAGAGAGCAAGAGAGGAGAACTGGCTGAGTGATATCAGACAGACACCGGTGTTCATAGAGACTACTCCTTCAGTGGACAACAGTTTGGTGCCTCAGTGTTTATTTCATTCTGCTTGTGTCCAACCTAAACCTCAGTACATAGAAAACTCAGCTTGCCCTGCACTGAGACTGAATCAAATGGAAGCACTGCTTTTCTTCAGTGCTTCCATTTGATTCTCACTTTTCCAACGAGAACAGCTCTTACTGGTTAGGATGTAGATGAAAACTTAGAGCAGGTCTCAGGGGGGATCGATACTGGAGCATTTTTTGTGTCAACTGGGTTTTGGTAAGAGGTTTCTTGCCACAGCCCACAGAGGGGCTTGATCTCAGCAGTCTGCTTTAGAACCTGATTGGTGTCTGGAAAGTTTTCAGGCCAGATGGAACATCTAAGTGTTCATCTCCGTTCAGAGAGGTAGGAGTGGGGAGACATGGACAAAATGGCATCTTCTGTCATAGCAAGCACTTAACCCCCTCTCTTGGCCAAACAATTAGCAAATCAACTGAGATATCAACCAACATGCTCCTCTGCACATTTTTCTTGCCATAAATACGACATCTTTATCCTGCAGCTTGTCCTCAACATGCATTTTAAAAAATGACAACTTTGGCAGAGACAGAGGAGAGGAAAAACAAAAATAGGAGACACGCTTTTTGCCAGGTGGCACACACCAGTTGTGAATGTGGGAAATATTTAAAGACAGCTTGTCTTTTATTTGAATGGGGAGGCGAGTTCCTTTTAATTGTTTTCAGTTGCTTGTTATAAGGAATGGAACCGCAGAAAGATGTGAAAGGTGAACAAAAGAAGTTATACTTATGACAAAAAGCGAGTTTTACCCTTCACGTATCGTCGCCTCGGGTGGGGGGGAGGGAGGGGGGAGCAAGTGAGCATCGCTCCTTCACCCTGACGTTCCTTCCCTCGGGGTGGCACCGATCTATGTTTTCGCATCCACCTGAATGTGTAGTTGCGCCACTGGTAACAGCTGTAAAAAATAAAGGTAACTACTTCACGGATTTCGCCTATCACAGGTTATTTTCGGAACACAGCCACCAAGAAAAACAAAGGTTTGCTGTAAATGTAACGTTTACTTCATTTTTTTTCTACAGAAGTTTTGTCAAAAAAGCGCAACAGGCTAAATTTCAAAATGTTGAAATGTTGGGGGAAGGGGGGGAACAGTCCACAAGCATCCTCATTTAAAATACATTCACTTAAATTTTCACTTTATGGTACTTGTTCACATTTTTTATTGACTGTATATCAAATATATTTTAAATTTAACTGAAGATATGACATAAGACAATATATGATATTCAATAAAATACAAAGACTTAAATCTTATTTTATAGACTAGGTAGGTCATCAAATCACTACGTTCCCTGTAGGAATTTTTTTATGTCCAGCAGGTGTCAGTTTTGAGTGACACAGTATTGACAGAATCTACACAGTTTTGCTATGTGTCAAAATGATACATCTACCCATCAATAATGATGACAGCTCAAAACAGTCCAACACAGGCGGCATGGCAGACAGTTTAGCACACAGCTAATTACCGGTAGCTACTGATACACAGAACTGAAAATGAGAGCTAACGCTAACCAAGACTTTACAGTTCGACTGAAGAGCAGAGACATGAGATGACAACAACTCACATTAGACGAGGACCCGACAAGAGACAAAGACAACAGGTGGGTTTAAATACACTGGGAGGGTGATCAAGGAACAAGACACAGCTGGGATCAATCAACAGGGGAAGACGCAGAGACAGACTCACAGGACAGAAACTGAACACAGAAAAACCCTACAAATACACAGAAACACAGATCATGACATTCTGGGCTTTCTGACATTGAGAAACCATTACATCCTGGAGGCTTGGACTGTGTAGAGGTTTTAAATTTTACCCAGTTGATAACATTTGTCCAAGACGTATGTAATGCACCAGTTTGACGCTGGAAGCAATCGAACAATTCTAAAACAACACAGGAAATCAAAGTCATCGTCCACAACTAAACCTTCTGTTTGCTGATTGGCCCAGTGGAACATCTACTGGATAGAATCTGAGTGAATGGGAGAAAGCCCAGAATGTGCTGTAAGTGAGAATTTTTTTCAAGAATAGCTGCACAGGAGGGCAACAGCAAGGCCACTTGAATCTTAACCAAACAGAATAAAGATTTATGATTAGAGTTGATCAACTGCAGAAAATTAACAATTGAGGGGAAATAGTGCCTATTTGTTTTTTCTGTTTTTCTTCCTAATTAATGGATTCAATGAAATCTATTAATTTTTACATGTTAACTCCTGCTGCAAGAACAGGTAATTTCTGTTTAACCTGCTAAAAGTAAACTTATTGCTCTTTTATAGTGTAGAATTCAATTATGTTAATTCAAGGAAACAGCTGCTTACCTAACATTGCCTGAAAGAGAAAAACCAAAGACTTTCACTTCTTTATGCATCTATTTAAATATAAAATAAAAATGATGTAAAACTACTCAAACACATGACTGAATTTCAGCAAAGCTGTTTGTACTGTTACTAACCTCACCAACCCTAAAAGGTCAAAGCAAAACAATTACACACACACACACACACACACACACACACACACACACACACACACACGCAGGCAAACCCATACAGAGAGAATGATCACCAGTGTTCTGAAATGTACTGTTTCGAGTTCTTTGCACATTTGATTTCTTTTTCTCACCTCAGAGGAAATCATTCCACCTAGCTTACAAATTAAGCAGAGTGTCGCCATCTCGCCTCCTGCCTGATCTAAGAATAACCCAAGGCTTCTTTCCTCCTCCGCACCTGAACTAACTTGGTTGGATGCCTTGGGTAAATTATGGTAAATACTATGAAGGTCTGATGCGAATAAATGATGGTCCTTCTACCATGTAGGCTTTCTTCAAGTTAGTGAAGTTTGAAGCACCGCTTTGTAATTTCCTCCCACTTTGTTGTCAGTTGTAAAACTAGTATTTCCTTATTTTCTTTTCTCTGGTTTAACATTATATTCCTTTCACATGGAGTAACTGAGTAAATATTTTACTTTGCAGCAGGTGAAAAGCTTTCCTCCCATCAATGTCCTGTATTTAGCTCCATCCATCTTGCCATTAACTCCAGCTTCCTGTTGCTGGCTGAAGGAAATAAGACCACAAGCCTTTGTTGACGCTCAAATGTATTGGAGTTCACTTCTACTGAACTAAAACCCAAGTTTGTCGGCAGACCAGAGCTCAAAGAAGATGTAGCTCAAACAAGGGTCAAGGTTCACCAAAAAGGTGCATGACCCAACAGGAGAATGAAATGCCAGCTCCTATAAATTGCTACAAAAGTATGTGTATCTAACTACATTTACCATAAAAAAGAATGTGTGCAAGCCACAGCTGAATTTTTCAAGAACAGCTGACTTCGGGAGAAAATGATCACAAATTTGTGATCATTTTCTTTCCTTCGGTCAGCGTCGGGTAACAGTTTGGGGGCGAGGTGCTACTCTGCCCTAGCTATAGCAGGAGATTACTCCGGTCTCTTTGGCATCTTTTCTGGTATCACAGTAAAGATAAAGAATGAATGTGAGAATCTTTGTGCTTTTAAAACATACCCGCACGCAGGCCTACATTTACAAATGCATGCTCATACACAAAAACACATTATGACATTTGGATTCCATTAAAAGTTTCTGTCGCTGATCAATAATTTAATAACCTGAAAGGATGACGGACTCCTCATAATCAATACAGTGTATTCAGGGCTGTGTGCGTGTGTGTGTACATGTGTGTAGGTGGTGTGTGTGTGTCCCTTAGAAGGCCAGTAGGGAATATTGTTAAGCTCCTTGTAAATCTTCCCTATGAACATGTTGTATCCATATGAACCCAAATGTGTGAGATTACAGTAATTATCAGAAAACAGAGAAGGCATCTGCTTTCCCTCCCCCAGATGAATATAGAAAACACCCAATAGTTTTGTTTTCATGCTCCTTCAGAAAAAAATCAGAATAAAGATTTACTTATTGGGTGAAAAAGTGGAACATTTGACTAGTAGAAATATGTCAAATGGAGTGCTGTGGTGGTGCAGGGGCAAAGCACAACCCATGTATTGAGGCCTTAGTCCTCATGCTGGTGGTCACAAGTTCGATGCCCGGCCTGGTGACATTTGCCGCATGTCTTCCCATTCTCTCATAACCCTCTTTCCTGTCAAACTACTTTCAAATAAAGGCCACTAGAGCCAACAAAAAACCTAAAAAAAAGAAATATGTCAAATTTAGGGGAAATAAAATACATATTAAGAAACTTTATCTGCAGCCATTTCTTTTTTACAAATTCAGAAACAAAAAATGAAGATTAGATGTGACAGTATGAAAATACTCATTTTGTTTCAGAGCAAAGTGGCTGACAACTGCTATCAGTCATTTCTGTAGAGGGAAAAAAGAAGTGGGGTGAGAACACACCCCTGAGGTGCTCCAGTGCTGATGCTGATGGGACAAGACGCTTCACAGCCTCACCTGCTGCTGCCGGTCAGTCAGGAAGGTGGTGACCCACTGACAGGTGGAGGCTGGTGCTGTGAGATGTCTGGGTTGATGGTGTTGAAGCCAAACTGACGACCACAAACAGGATCCTGGTGTGGAGGAGGTGGTGCAGATGAGCTGCATCATTCATCCACCTGCATGTAGGCCAGGATGGATGTAGGTTTATCCAGCCAAGCTCTGATTTGGAGGAGAAAACAATAGAACTTAAATTAGGAAAATTAAACCTTACTTAAAGAAAAAAACAATCAACATAGTAACTATTGACCAGTGCAGCATTTATTTGTTGACTCCTTATGTCAAGAAAGTAAAAAACTTGTAATCATGTAATCTGTCTGGTCCACACTTATCAATGTCAAAAACTGTGAGGTTTATTCTTGTTTTTCTGAGGCCTTTTTTGGTTTATGAAAAACACTTTACTTAGTTTTAAAAAAAAGAAGACAGTGACCAGAAGGTCAGTTAGTGCAAATAAATACAACAACTGAATAAAAACTAAACATTTTATAAAACTGACTCCAAAGTAACATATTTGATGGATAGAAAAGCTCTTCACTTGTAAAGAACATAGTTCACTTCAGTTCTTTGGCAGAAATACGAAGGCTCAGATTTATCTAAAAGCTTTTACCCGGGCCTTGCAGAGACCACTAAAGGGGCAGGTGCTCAAAAAAAAGGGCACATCTAACCTCATTTTAGGACAAAATATTAAAGTCACACAGCTTTCAGAGTTTAATAAACAATGATAAATTACAGATTGTGCGATATACAACTAGATTTAGTAAGTGTTAACATAATAAAAACTTAAACAAAACTTTTAGTTTTAAAAAAATAAATCATTACAATTCCAAATGTTTTGATTACAATTTTATTTTGATTAACTGAGGTTAGTTGTTTTTTTTTTTTATTGAATAATTGTGAAACAAATTTAACTTCATACTCTGCAAACCAGACCCTAAACTTACTTAAAGTCTGGATTGAGTTTTTCCCCTTCATTAATGACACGCTTTTATTGGGCAGGAGCAGCTTGATTGATTATTACATACATTTTATCTATCATGGTAATTCAGGGTGAGCTATTTTTAATTCTAAATGAATATCCTTGTTGGACTTTTCTTAGGGGCATGCCATTAGCATTACATAGGGAAGAGCAGTGACTGCCTTGCGTACAGAAACGGAGTGGAATTTTGACCCCAAAATAATTTTGAAATTGCTCTCATGGCCGCAAAACTTGTACTATTGGTATGAAAGTTGGTCATGAAATCGCACTAAATGGCTGCTCCGGTAAAATGTTTTCGAAATTTCTCTAGGGCTTACGGTTTTCTGTCAAGGTGCTTCAGAGCAAAGTGATGGGATAGAACTAACTGACACTCCTCCCCAGTGTTTTACATATATTTCTGAAAAATTTCTGAGCTCAGCGCACATCATATTTCTCTCATCACTGCTATTACTGTGAATGACCTACAGATATGAATCACGGGATTATCGGAGACGACAAATAGCCCTTTCATACGCTTCAAACAGTTTTTGCATCGGCCTTACGGATCCTGAACGAGAAGAGGTCGTTCGGACTGCTTTTTTCATTAAAACTGAATGGGTGTCTCATAAAGTTAGATAAAGTCTCTCACACACACAGCAGTTGGCTGAGGATTAATCACTATGGCAACAGAATACATAGAAAGCAGAGCTGTTGGTTTGGTCTACAAAGACTCTGTAGTTCTAAACATGACGGAACACTTTAATACAGAGGGCAGAGAAGAAGGTCAGAACTACAACATGGTGGAACACTCAATTATTACAGAGGAGGGCTGAGCTGGCAGTTAAGAACTACACAATGATGGAACTCTGGGTTACTACAGAAGGACGGTGAACAGAAAGTTATAACTACAGACAGGGCAGAATTTTCTGGGCATTATATAACTGGTTTAACCTAACCACTGTTACACATTGGATTAGTGTGGCCATTTAAAATTAAGCTTACTGAAAATTTCAAAATAAAGGCTTTATACAGCCTGAGAGCTGTATAAAGGCTCTCAGGCCTTTATTATATTTTTTGCTCAGGTTAATGCAGAGAGCGCTACATATATAAATTGCAGTACTATTGGAGACAAGATATTATCCTCTTATATCCTTCAAACGGTTTTCTGATCACTCTTGCTAATCCTGAACAGAAAGGAGCTGTTTGGACTGCTTTGTTCAGAAAAACTAACTGCTTCAAACAGGTAGAATTCAATCTCTCCCTTTGTGTCTCACTCACATGATAGTTGAGCTGCTCTTTAGAACTACAATGACTGAAGGTCAGAACTACAACATGGCGGAACTCTCAGATACCACACATTAGGGCTGAGCTGGCATTTAGAACTACTTACTGTGTTGGTCATTATATAGCTGGATTAACCAAACCACTGTTACACATTGGATTAGTGTGGCTATTTAAAATGAGGCTTACTGAAAATGTCATAATAAAAGCCTTGACATTTTTCACATCAGCTAATTGCTCTTTTGGGCTTCATGTGACTGGTTTAAACATACTACTGTAACACATTGAATTGGTGAGGTAGTTAAAATAAAGCTTACTGAAACTTTCAAAATAAAATTCTGCATATTCCCCTCAGGTTAGTGCACCGCCTGTGGCGATACAATAATATTAGCCTTTTTTATGTTTTTTTCTCTCAGGATAGTGCTGCTGTGCAAGGCAGTTCATTAACATTAGCACAAACATTAGCATTTCACTGCCCTTGACTAGTGCACTGCCTTGCACAGCAAGGCAGTGCATTAGCACTAGCCTTTTACCTAAAGTTAGCTATTAGCTCATTTTCTCATTAATTGGACATATTTAGTATACTGAATGGAGCAAGTAAAATTAAAACAACATTGTCCTGTTGCTCCACATGCTACTGTCAGCATTTAGGCTAACATTAGCATATTGGCTAATTTTAGCTTATGCATTAATTTTAACATAATGAATGGTACAAGTACAGCTTAGTCAACATGCTTCTGCCTCTCCACAGATTATTGACTACATTGCAGCTTTTTTAGCATTAATGCAAATTTCTAGCATCATAACGCTGGGTCTAAGCCGACGGGCACACTTTGGCATGCTTCTTAAAATTTCTGCAGGAATTTTCTAGTTAGGGGCATGCCATAACAATGCATAGGGAGAGCAGTGATTGACTTTACTGCCTCCATGCATTGCATGGCAGACACCTATTGTTCTACACCTAATAGAATGTCTCTTTATTATAGATCATTTATTTTTCTTCCGTCGCCGTTTAAGCAGCTCGTACCGCTGCGTGCACCCCCACAAAAGTGGTATCAAAACATGCGGCTCGGTGCCGAGAAGGGCGCTATTATTTTTATTGGGAATTGGAGTTACGACGGCGCTGTAAAAAGAGAAAAACGAGCAAAATTTCCAACTGCCAAAACACAGAGTGTAACTGACACCAACTGCCGCTTTTTTAGAGTGAGAAACAGGGTGGAAGTTTGACCCCCAAAAAATTTTGAAATCGCTCTCATGGCCGCAGAACTTGTACTATTGGTATGAAAGTTGGTCAGGAAATCACAAAAAATGCCTGCTCCGGTAAAATGTTTTTGAAATTTCTCTAGGCCTTACGGTTTTCTGTCCAGGTGCTTCAGAACAAAGTGATGGGACATGACTAACTGATGCTCTTCCCCAGTATTTTTTATACATTTCTGAAAAATTTCTGAGCTCAGCGCACACCATTTTTCTCTCATCGCTGTTATTACTGTGAGTGAGGTAGAGGTATGAATCGCGGGACTATCGGAGACAACAAATAGCCCTCTCATACGCTTCAAACAGTTTTCAAATAGGTATCACGGTTCCAGAATGGGAAGGAGTTGTTCGGACTGCTTTTTTAATGAAACTGGCTGGCTCAAACAGATAGAATTATATCTCCCCATGTGTGTCTCTCTCGCAGCTGGCACCCTGTGCCCTAATTACCATAGCAACAGAACACAGGCCACAGCTGCTGATTCAGACTACAAACACATGGCCATCTCTGTAACTATGGCAAACACTCAGTTAAAGCAGAGGGCTTTTATATAAGTGGTTTAACACAACCACTGTTAAACATTGGATTAGTGTGGCCATTTAGAATGAAAATTAATAAAATGTTCAAAATAAAAGCCTTGATCATTTTAACATCCTGCAATTGCTCTATTGGTGATTAAAAAACTTTTGTTACCAAATCACTGTTACAGACTGGATTAGTGTGGCCATTTAAAATGACGCTTACTGAACATTTCAAAATAAAAGCCTTGACCATTTTTACATCAAGCAATTGGTCTTTTGGGCCTTACATGACTGGTTTAACCAAACCACTGTTACACATTGAATTAGTGTGGTCATTAAAATGAAGCTTACTGAAACTTTCAAAATAAAAACTTGCATTTTCCTCTCATGTAAGTGCACCGCCATAGGCGGTGCAATAATATTTAGCTTTTTTTTAACCTTCTTTTCAGGATATTAGCACAAAGAGTAGCACTTTTCTGCCCCCTATTGCATTGCAGCACGCACACAGCAGTTGGCTGAGGATTACTTACTATAGCAGAACTACAACATGGAAGAACTCTCAAATAGCACACACATAGGGCTGAGCTGGCATTTAGAACTACTTGCTGTTTTGGGCATTATATAGCTGGACTGTTACACATTGGATTAATGTGGCCATTAATCCAATGTATAACAATAATGAAGCCTACTGAAAATTTCTAAATAAAAGCTTTGACATTTTTCACATCAGGTAATTGCTATTTTGGGCTTTATGAGACTGGTTTAAACAAACTACTGTAACACATTGAATTGGTAAGGTAGTTAAAATGAAGCTTACTGAAAGTTTCAAAATAAAAGTCTGCATATTCCTCACAGGTTAGTGCACCGCCAGAGGCAGTGCAACAATATCAGCCTTTTTATGTTTTTTTCCTCAGGATTGTGATTTAATGTGGCTATTTAAAATGAGGCTTACTAAAAATTTCAAAATAAAAGCTTTGACATTTTTCACATCAGGTAATTGCTCTTTTGGGCTTTATGGGACTGATTTAAACTAACAACAGTTGCACATTGAATTAGTATGGTCATTAAAATGAAGCTTACAGAAAATTTCAAAATAAAAGCCTTGACATTTATTACATCAGCTAATTCCTTTTTTGGGCTTTATGTGACTGGTTTAAACAAACTATTGTTACACATTGAATTGGTGTGGTAGTTAAAATGAAGCTTACTGAAAGTTTCAAAATAAAAGTCTGCATATTCCTCTCACGTTAGTGCATTGCCATAGGCAGTGCAATAATATAAGCCTTTTTTATGTTATTTTCTTCTCAGGATAGTGAACTACCTTGCGCAGTAAGGCAGTTCATTAACATTAGCACAAATGTTAGCATTTCACTGCCCTTGACTAGCCTTTTACATAAAATTAGCTATTAGCTAATTTTCTCATTAATTAGACATATTTAGTATACTGAATGGAGCAAGTAAAATTAAAACAACATGGTCCTGTTGTTCCACATGCTACTGCCAGCATTTTGGCTAACATTAGCATATTGGCTAATTTTAGCTCAAGCATCAATTTTAACATAATGAATGGCACAAGTACAGCTTAGTCAACATGCTTCTGCCTCTCCACAGGTTATTGACTACATTGCAGCTTTCTTTAGCATTATTGGTTATTTTTAGCATCAGAACGCTTTATTAAAAATCCAACGGGCACACTTTGGCATGCCCCTTAAAATTTCTGCAGGAATTTTCTAGTTTAAGTGCTATTCTCCTTCAAGATACATTTACCTAACGCTAGAATAAATGCAATGTACATTATGCAGCAAAGAAAATTAGACGATTGGACATATATTCATTATGGAGATGATCAGTTTTGGATGGGCGATGTGCCCCTATTGCATAAGCAATACTAAAGAATGACTGATATTAACGATACAGGGAAGAAGCCTTTTAGCAGTTACTAGTCCTTGTGTCTCTACTCTTTTCATCTCTGTGTCCTTGTGTTTTAATGAGTTCACAACATTTATACAGCATCAAATACACCATCATCACTACTTATACAGGTCATGTACCTGATTTAAGGAAGCTCCTGTTTTACTCCAGAATTATTGAGGAAATACACTCCTTCTGGGCTGTTCACCATGTGACACACTTCCTTTTTAAAGCCAGAAGGTGATCTTGATCCTGGTGACAATGAAAGTTCGTTTACTGTGTAACTGATGAGATGCCTTAGACATTAAGAAGAGACACCATCCATCCATCCATTTTCTTGCACCCTTTTTCCCTCAGTGGGGTCGGGAGGGGTGCTGGTGCCCATCTCCAGCCAACGTTTCGGGCGAGAGGCAGGGTACACCCTGGACAGGTCGCCAGTCTGTCGCAGGGCAACACAGAGACACACAACCATGCACACACACACTCATACCTAGGGGCAATTTGGAGAGGCCAATTAACCTGACAGTCATGTTTTTGGACTGTGGGAGGAAACCGGAGTACCCGGAGAAAACCCACGCATACACAGGGAGAACATGCAAACTCCATGCAGAAAGACCCCAGACCGGGAATCGAACCCAGAACCTTCTTGCTGCAAGGCAACAGCTCTACCAACTGCGCCACTGTGCAGCGAAGAGACACCAGACTTTGATTTATTAACAGTTTCACAGGGACTGTGGTTCACTACGTCAGAACTTATCCAGCAAACATGTTTCTATCTCATTTTAACTAATTTATGTCTTTTTCGGAAAAAGCATAAACCACTTCAAGCAAGCGTCAAACTTTTTTTAGTCAAATTCAGGGACTAATGTAGAATTTTTGCAGTTTCCTTTTCTAAATTACTTTGAAATATGCATTAATAAAACATTGATGGGATCAAGACTAATGGTATAGCAACACAGGAAATGGAGATATTATGCATACTTTTCTCAACCTCTACGAAAAATACATTACTAGTACCCATTTATAAAGATATGTATAAGCAGTTTAACTAGGGGAAAATCTGATGGATTTTCCCCTAGTTAGTGGGAGAGTTAAAGGGTATGAGTGAGTTTTTATAGTCCCTAACAGTCACCTCCAGTTAGCATGAAGCCATGCTTTGCTGCTGCTTTTTGTTTGAAGCAAACTTCAGTGTGTACAGCTCAGCCCTGTGTGTTGTCAGTGTGTGTGTCTCTGCGTGTAGAGGTAAAGGTGTCCCTGTTAATACCTTTGTCAGTGTTGTTCGCACTGCTTCATTGTCATTCCAGTGAGAGTTAAGTAGTCTTAATTATGCTACATCAGCCCTCCCTGTGTGTTTGACTCTTTATTCTTTTCTCATTTATTTCCTTCTTCTCTCCTATGTCTGTTCATATCTCTCTCACTATTTACCTCTCTCTCTCCCTCCTTTTTTTCCCTCTCTGTTTCTCTGTCAGCATCTTCCTCCCTTTCTTCATTTACAATCTCCCACACGCTCTCTCTTTCTCAAATTCCATTTCAGTGTCTTGCTTTGGCAGGACATGCTGAGCTAGTGCCAAGGCAATAATGAGAACTGTCAAGCAGCGACAAATGAACAGGTGAGAGAGACGCAGGGAGAAAGAAAGGAGAAAAGAAAGAGACGCAGAGACAGAAGGGGAGAGAGACATGAATATGAAGTACTGGCACTGCTGTGACTACTGACAGTCCACTCATGCATGCATGGACTCAAGCCCACTTGCATGCTACCCTCTGCACTCGCATTACACGGCTGCGTCAATACGAGTTTTTTTCTCTCTCTCTCGTCTGAACCACAGAGTAACATGTTTATTTTCTGATGATTTTTCTGCTCATAACGTATTTGCTGAACAAACCACAATATCCCGTCTCAGGCATCGCTGCTCCACGCACGCCTCATCCTGTGTGATATTTGCAGACGAGGGAAGACGTTCATACAAAACGCTGTTGTCATTGACAGATAATGTTGACTTAGTTTCTCAAAAAAAAAAAAAATCTGCTTTAGGCAAATGAAGATTGATGGAAGACTTTTATGTTGCGCTTAAGCAAGTCAAAGCCTTCCAGTTTAAGTAGTATTGTGAGCTTTGAAAAAATTTGAAAATCTAAGATTTACTTTATTGGTGAGCATATGGTTTAAAGATTGATGCGTGTGGTATTTTTTCCCATTAAATATGAAGATAGCAGCTAGCTTCATATTGAGCAGATACATCAGACAATATCCTCAAAAAAAGCATTACTACTTGGATTAAGCTCTTCTCAAAAGCTGTTGCTTTACTGTAGTACTTTTAATTACTTACTTTCCTACCAGTAAAACATTACATTTTAAGTTTTAATGTTTTATGCCACAACCAAAATAATAAGTGTAAATAAATACATTTGCCTTAGGTTTGGTCAATTTTAAACTTAGATCAGAGGAAGATCAGCTACTGCTTTCCTACACAGCTCCGGCTCATCGGGAGCTGACTGGTCGGCTTCCCAAATAGACAGGATGCAACCCAAACCTGTCAGTTTATCGTAAACCTATTGAGGAAAGAAGACGCCAATGGATCGCAGCCATCAATCCCAAGAACTTTTGTCATGGTGGATGTAATATTTCGAACCCACATGCGAGAACACGACCAGAAGAGACGATAATGAATACAATAATGATTTATTGAAGTCAGGGGAAGGGTGGTGAATACTGGAATGAAGAACCAGGTCGTCTACTGTCGATGAGAGAACAGAGTTAGAGGCTGCGTAGGAAAGGGATCCGGAGGTAAACAGAGAGGGCTTACTTGAGATGGGTGGATATGTGGCGTGAACTAGAAAACGTTGGAGAGCGGACAGGGATGGCGGAGTAGGTTCCGGTCTTGTACAATCCTTTCTCCGGTGAAGTTCGGACGCGGGTCTCCTGACCCGGAAGGCTCCGAAGGTGATGTTACTTTCTTTTCTCCGGTGAGGTTCGGACGTGGGTCTCCTGACCCGGAACACTCCGAAGGGGATTTCGCCGGAGAAGGATCCACGACAGGGAGAAGACGAGCACACGAGGGGTGGCGTCAAAACCGGCAACACCGGTAGCGTCGGGGGAAGACACAGGAGGCAGGTGATCCACAACGGGGAGACAGACTCACACAGACTCGGGGTAACTGGTCTCGGGGAACAACGGGAAGACAGCTGGATATCTGACGAGGGAAATAACAAAGTTAGCAACAACGAAGATCGCAGAGGGCCTTTCTCTGGAGCATTTAGTACCGAGGTGAGCAAACACTCAGGCGATGAGACGGAGTGGCGCTGCTGCTTATATCCAGGGCAGGAGCCTTCTCAACGAGCTGCAGGTGTGTGCCCGGGTTGAACCCTGCCGCTTCCCAGGGGTGGTACAAAGGTGACCTCTGGTGGATGTCCAAGGAATAGCGGCTCGGAGACCAGTGAATAATAACTAAAGGAAATGAACTAAGGCACAACAAGGGGAACAAACACAGACCCTGACAGTACCCCCCCCTCAACGGACGCCACCTGGCGGCCGATCAGAGGTCGAGGGTTGAGAGTCCCAATACTCCCTAATGAGGGTGCGATTGACTATGAACGATCCGGGGACCCAGGACCGTTCTTCGGGGCCGTAGCCCTCCCAGTCAACGAGGTACTGGTAGCCCCGACCCCGTCGACGGGAGGCAATGAGGCGACGGACGGCAAAGAGAGGTTGGCCATCTCTGTCCAGGGTGGGTGGAGGGGGTTCGGCCGGAGGGCACAGTTCACTGGAATGTACTGGTTTAACCTGCGACACATGGAAGGTAGGGTGGATTCGCAGGGACGGAGGGAGTTGTAGGCGAACTGCTGCGGGACCAGCCAGCGCCAGAATCTCGAACGGCCCGATGAACCTAGGGGACAACTTCTTGGACATGGACTTTAGGGGAACGTCCCGTGTGGACAGCCATACCTTCTGTCCAACGGAGTAAGTTGGCACCGGGACTCTTCGTCGGTCGGCCAGCCTCTTGTTGGTAGCAGACGAGTTGTTCAGGGCAGAGATGGTGTCACTCCAGATCCGGTGGCACCTCCGGATATGGTGCTGCACTGACGTGACCGAAATATTATCCTCGTCTGACGGGAGGAGCGGAGGTTGATAGCCCAGAACAACCTCAAACGGGGAAAGACCTGTTGCAGCTGAAATATGACTGTTGTGTGCGTACTCTACCCATGGTAGTTGTTGGGCCCAGTCATCGGGGTTGGTGGAAGTGAGGCATCGCAGGGTGGTCTCCAGCTCCTGGTTCATGCGCTCTGTTTGTCCGTTGGTCTGGGGGTGATACCCAGAGCTGAGAGCCACCTTGGCCCCTAAGGCGGAGCAGAACTGGCGCCAGACCTGTGAGATGAACTGGGGTCCGCGGTCGGAGAGGATCTCCTGGGGGATACCATGTAACTTGAAGACATGTTTTATAAGTAATAAGGCAGTCTGTGCGGCGGTGGGTAGTTTGCGCAGGGGGACGAGGTGACAGGCCTTGGAGAAACGGTCAACAATGGTGAGAATAGTGGTCATACCTTTAGAGACAGGGAGTCCGGTGACAAAGTCGACTGCGATGTGTGACCAAGGACGTTTGGGGATGGGTAGCGGCTGCAACAGGCCCGCAGGGGGTCGGTTGGATGACTTATTGCGTGCACAGACAGTGCAGGCGGAGACGTACTCCTTGACATCCTTGTGTACCGACCTCCACCAGAACCTGCGGTTCACCATTCCTATGGTGCGGCTGATTCCAGGGTGCGCGGAGAACCTTGAGGCATGAATCCACTGCAGGAAACGGGCACGGACCACTGAGGGTACATAGATCTTACCCTGGGGACAGGATTCAGGGGGAGGCTCGGCGACTTGGGCCTGGCGGATGATGTCCTCCATCTCCCACGTCAAGCCTCCAACCGTACAGCTGGGAGGCAGGATGGGGGCCAGACTCTCCTCAGAGTCATCTGGGGAGTAGACCCTGGAAAGGGCGTCCGGCTTGGTGTTTTTAGACCCTGGACGATAAGAGATGGACAGGTTAAAACGTGCAAAAAACAGAGACCAACGGGACTGGCGAGGGTTGGATCTCTTAGCTGACTGGAGGTACGACAAGTTCTTGTGGTCCGTCCAGACAAGGACGGGGTGTTCTGCTCCCTCCAGCCAGTGACGCCACTCCTCCAACGCCAGTTTTATGGCCAGGAGTTCTCTATCCCCGACGTTATAGTTTCTCTCAGCAGGAGAGAGTCTGCGGGAATAGAAGGCGCATGGGTGTAATTTCAGATCAGGGTCCGTGATCTGGGACAATATGGCTCCAACCCCAGTGTCCGAGGCGTCAACCTCCACCACGAACTGCTTGTTAGGGTCGGGTTGTACGAGGATGGGAGCCTTGGAGAACCGGGACTTAAGCTCCGTGAAGGCGGCTTCAGCTAGTGGAGTCCATATAAATGCCTTCTTGATGGAGGTTAGAGCTGTAAGAGGGGATGCAGTCTGGCTATAGTTCCTGATGAAGCGTCGATAGAAGTTCGCGAAGCCTAGGAACCTTTGGAGCTGCTTACGCGTCTCGGGACGGGGCCAGTCCAGAACTGCCTTGATCTTATCCTCGGCCGCTCTCACCTGTCCGCTCTCGAGGACATAACCGAGGAAGGTAACTGACTGACGGTGGAACTCACACTTCTCAGCCTTCACGTAGAGCTTATTCTCCAACAGCCTTTGGAGGACTAGGCGGACATGTCTTTGGTGTTCGATGAGGGACTCGGAGTAAATAAGGATGTCGTCTAGGTAGACGAAAACAAACACGTTAATAAAATCTCTAAGGACGTCATTAACGAGAGCCTGGAAAAAGGAGGGGGCATTAGACAGCCCGAACGGCATAACCAAATATTCATAGTGCCCCAGAGGGGTCTTGAAGGCTGTCTTCCATTCGTCACCTTCCCTGATACGGAGTAGGTGGTAGGCGTTTCTTAGGTCTAATTTGGTAAAGACGGTTGCCCCCTGAACGGGCTCGAAGGCTGAAGAAAGTAGTGGTAACGGGTATTTGTTTTTTACTGTGATTTGGTTGAGACCTCTATAGTCGATGCAGGGTCTCAGTGAACCATCCTTCTTGCCGACGAAGAAGAAGCCGGCAGCCAACGGGGAGGAAGAGGTACGGATTATACCTGCAGCGAGTGAGTTATTGATGTACTCCTCCATTGACTGGCGCTCGGCCCTAGAGATGTTGTATAGCCGACTACCAGGTAGAGGCGCCCCAGGGAGGAGGTCGATGGCGCAGTCATACGGCCTATGAGGTGGGAGAGAAAGGGCCATGTCCTTACTGAAAACGCCGATGAGATCATGGTACTCACTCGGGACAGACTTGACGTCAGGCAATTCCACCTCCGCCATGGTAGATGACCTGGACAGCGGAGGGACTGCGGAACGGAGACAGGTGGAATGACATCTGGGAGACCATGAATTGATCCTTCCCTCGACCCAATCTATTTGGGGGTTGTGAGAGAACAACCAGTTGAATCCAAGAACTATGGGTGAGCTGGCTGTGGGAAAAACAAAGAAGTTAATTTCCTCGGTGTGATTGCCAGAAATTAACAGGCGCAGAGGTTTAGTCCGGTGGGTGATCTGTGGAAGACCCTTGCCATCTAAGGCGGTGACACGGAGGGGAACAGGTAGGAGTTCAGTGGGCACGGAGAGCTGAGAAACTAGGTCGGAGCTGATGAGATTCTGTTCGCAACCGGAGTCTATGAGAACTGACAGGGACAGAGAGTCGTCTTGGGTAAACAGGGTGACAGGAATGGTGAGGCGGGGTCTGATGGTGGAAGGTGCCGGCAGTGTCCCCGTTTCTACTGCCGGACCTGCGGGTTTAAACGTGACGGACAATTAGCGATCACATGGTTGGGCTCCCCGCAGTAGATGCAGAGCCGGGCTCGGAGCCTGCGTCGGCGCTCCTCGGGCGTGAGCCTAGCGTTACCCAGCTGCATGGGTTCGGAGCCTGAAAACAGAGGAGATGGGGTACATGACTGAGCGGAAGACTGAGTATTGGACGAGGAGGGACGTGGTGAGGTGACCCGGCGGCTACGTTCCCTAGCCCTAGCCCGGATCCGATTGTCCAACCTTATGGCTAGATTGATGAAGTCACCTAGGGACTCGGGTTCATCTAGCGTGGCTAGCTCATCCTTAAGGTGCTCGTTCAAGCCGTGAAAAAACGCGCTTTTGAGCGCCACAGCGTTCCACCCCGAGGCGGCGGCCTTAATTCTGAACTTGATGGAAAAATCAGAAACGCTCTGTTGGCCCTGCTTGAGCCCATGCAAGTCCCTAGAGGATGATGTTCCCTCAGCCTCTTGGCAAAACATTTCCTTTAACTCAGCTAGGAACTCGGGGTAAGAACACCCATAGTTGGATGCTGTTTCAAAACGTGACTCGGCCCATTCTAGGGCTTGGCCCGTCAACAAGGATAACATGTAGGAGATCTTACAGTCATCATGGGGAAACTCTGTGGTGAGTGGTTGAAAACAATGGTACACTGGAGTACAAAACCTTTTACTTTTGTGATGTCCCCAGAGAACTTCTCTGGAGTTGCCGGGCGGATTTCAGGAATCCCGGAACGGACCGGTGGATCGGGAGTCACTGACGGAGCAGACGGGGAAGCAGAGGAGCGGTTAGCGTCTTGTGAAACCGAGTTCTGTAAGAAAGTGGATAATTCAGTTAGTCGGAGATTAGTTTCCGCTTGGCGGGTTCCCAGCTCTCTTAGAGCTGCTTCGTGGGACTGGAGTAGAGTGTGTTGGTCTGTTATCGCTCTTCTGATCGCGTCTGCGGAGGTCGTGAACTGGCCTGAGTGTTCTGTCATGGTGGATGTAATATTTCGAACCCACATGCGAGAACACGACCAGAAGAGACGATAATGAATACAATAATGATTTATTGAAGTCAGGGGAAGGGTGGTGAATACTGGAATGAAGAACCAGGTCGTCTACTGTCGATGAGAGAACAGAGTTAGAGGCTGCGTAGGAAAGGGATCCGGAGGTAAACAGAGAGGGCTTACTTGAGATGGGTGGATATGTGGCGTGAACTAGAAAACGTTGGAGAGCGGACAGGGATGGCGGAGTAGGTTCCGGTCTTGTACAATCCTTTCTCCGGTGAAGTTCGGACGCGGGTCTCCTGACCCGGAAGGCTCCGAAGGTGATGTTACTTTCTTTTCTCCGGTGAGGTTCGGACGTGGGTCTCCTGACCCGGAACACTCCGAAGGGGATTTCGCCGGAGAAGGATCCACGACAGGGAGAAGACGAGCACACGAGGGTGGCGTCAAAACCGGCAACACCGGTAGCGTCGGGGGAAGACACAGGAGGCAGGTGATCCACAACGGGGAGACAGACTCACACAGACTCGGGGTAACTGGTCTCGGGGAACAACGGGAAGACAGCTGGATATCTGACGAGGGAAATAACAAAGTTAGCAACAACGAAGATCGCAGAGGGCCTTTCTCTGGAGCATTTAGTACCGAGGTGAGCAAACACTCAGGCGATGAGACGGAGTGGCGCTGCTGCTTATATCCAGGGCAGGAGCCTTCTCAACGAGCTGCAGGTGTGTGCCCGGGTTGAACCCTGCCGCTTCCCAGGGGTGGTACAAAGGTGACCTCTGGTGGATGTCCAAGGAATAGCGGCTCGGAGACCAGTAAATAATAACTAAAGGAAATGAACTAAGGCACAACAAGGGGAACAAACACAGACCCTGACAACTTTCAGCGTTCTGTGTATTTGCAGATTTGAGGCAAACACTTTTTTCATGGTAAGAGGAATAACATTCACATACTTCATAAGTAAATAATACAAGTAAGAAGCAATCAATTATTGTATTATGAAGGAGATCCGCATCTAATCATTGGTAACCATGGAGAAAATGCCCCACTATGTATCCTACCATTTACAAAAACAAAAACTGGTTAACATCTAGATCTTTGCTTTTAAGTCTGCTCTGGTGTAAATAAAATGTTGTTTATGACATTGTGGTAAAAATTTTGTGACATGAAATCAGACAAAGTCAGCAACTCAATCCAATCAACAAACACATTGAGAGGAAGGAAATATGGTTCAGTTTCTAAGCTAACTTTGTAAACGCCTCCGTGCATGAGCCCAGATAGGTGTGCTGCCTCCACAGACAAATTAGCCCAACTAACAAGTATTAGTCATGGCTATAATGGTAAAAACAACTTTAGCAAGATTAAGTGATGTAGTTGAGAAGGTCAATACATGCAGGTATTTAAATGGGAACTGGTCTGAAGCTGAGTTGCACTTTTTGAGTCATGCTGACTGCTCAAAGTTCTTTTCACTGCAAGCACATTTTTCAATATTCACATTCAGACACATTTATGAAGATCTGTAGGCAACTTAAGATCCTGGCTCCATGTCACACTGACAGGAAGAAGCTGGAATCGAACCCACAGCTTTCAGACTACAAAACGACCACTCTTCCTATCGAGTCATGCTGGATGGAAACTGTAGTTTGTTTCGCTACTTTGTAGATTTTAGTTTAGTAACGTGCATTAAGCTTTCTGCTTTTTACAGTTGGGTTTTTTTTCTCATAAATACAAATTGCATTTTCTGAGCTTCAGCATGAAGAAAGAAACTCTTTGTCTTCCAGACTCATTGATCCCAGATGCAGGTCACTCGACTCAGGGTAAGCTTCTCCCAGTTTTCCTCTTTACTCCTGTCCTTAGTTAAAGTCTTCCTGTCTCTGCTCACGTTGTCCTCTGACCCACTGCAGTTCCCGCTGCCCAGCGTCGTCCAGTGTGCGTCTCACCAGGACAAGAAGCAGCTGTTCGGCTTCGTCCTGCAGGCGGCCGAGGCGACTCTCGGGTCGACTGCTACATCTTTAAGTCCAGCAACGACGGAGAGAAGGTTCTGGCTCTGTTCTCTGAGTCTTATTTGTTGCAAAAAAATATATATATATCTGCATAATAAATTAAAAGGATCTCAATTATTTCCATTTGCATGATTTATCGTTTTTCTCTTTTGTCTCTATCTACCAAAACTTGGATGACAAAAGTCTTCAGTCTGGTGCTTTGGTCTCAACTAGCCTCTTATTTTGAAGGACAGTTTTATTTATAAGTAATACTTACAGTATTAAATGTTCAGTAGAATTTAAAGTTTATTGATCTTTGAGAATGTATTCTTGCATTACTATTATGCCATTATTACTATGGATGCATCAGTTGGACTTTTTGACTGATCGCCAATAAACAATTTTTAAGAATCTGAATTGCCCATTCCGATTTTGGCCAATACCAATTTTTTTTTGTTTGAAATGTCACTAAATACAGCAAGAAAGTCGCTGAGTTGGCAACAGTCGGGTGACTATTGTTATCTTTAAATGTGCAGACATGACCTGGTGGGCCGGTGTCAGAGTTGACACCTATTAACATAGACCAAATAACACAGGAAAGACAAGAGAGAGTTAGATTCTGAATACTCGCGAGGAGAACAGACAGAGATGTGCTTTCAGTTACAAATCTCCTACTGCTCTGAAAGCACATTTGCCTGCCCCTCTCTTTTTGTTGTCTTTAGGATCCCTGATCACAGAGAGCGCTGTAACTCTAAAGGGAGGGGGAAAACACTTTCATCACACAGTTACAGCGCCAATGATTATCACTAACTAACAACACAATCTATCTTGCACTAGATTATCTAGTTCCTGACCCAGAATTAAACAGGGCAAGTTGTACATCTTCATGGCGATGGTTTTATAGCTATCTAACAGGTCAAAAGCAGAGCGTTCTGTGAAGAGCTGCTGTCACTGCTCTTCTTCAGAGAGGCCCTCTGAGAAAGGAAATCAGAATGATTAACAATACAGAAACATTTCTTAAAAGATATGACTAAATAATAATACATAAGGTAAGAACATTATAAAAGTATAACAAATAGTTGATAATACTACAATTTACTTAACAGCCGGTCTGTCATTCCTCTCTGAGAGCAAAAGAGGACAGATTTTAGAACTTTACTGAGGTAGAAAAGGTTGATGGATAAGATCAGCTTTACATGTAAGCATCAGCCAATCACTGATCTCCCAAAATTAAGGAAATCGGCTGGTCAATAAATTGGTGCACTCCTAATTATTACCATATTACATTAAAATGGACTCAAGGCTACAGTATCATTGTTTATCGCGATAACTTCTGGGACTATTTAATGTCTAGCAAAATTTGTTATCGTAACTCTGACTCAGATTTCTGTTTTTAAATCTGTGACAGCATTGGTCTGGGCAAGCAGATAGCATTCCGCTCAGAGATGGTGAGTGAATCAGAGCTGATTCTCTCGTTCAGTGGTTCAATTCTGGTAAACTGTTATTGTTTTTCAAGAAATTAAAGCGGTGGAGAAAAAGAAGGAGCAGGACAAGGCCAAAGAGAAACAGCAGGAGGAGCTCAACAAGCAAAGGCAGATAGAAAAGGTAAAACTGCTCTAGCGGACAGAGAGAATCTATAAACAGTGGTCGGAGTTAAACTGCTTTAACATCTTTTCACTCAAGTAAATAATTGCCAAAAAATTCTTCAAGTAAGATAAAAAAAATATTTAATTAAAAAAGTATTCAAGTAGTTGAAAGTATTCAGGGGCCAAATATTTTTTTTTTATCCGCAATTTGAAAAATATTTAAGAAATATTGTCTCTTTCACCTGAAGAAGAATAAATGTATGTACCGTATGTCCAGAGTAGAGCACACCTTACTATAAGCCGCATCTACTAAGATTTTTTTAAAAACTGGAAACGCACATATATAAGCCGCTGGTATCTCCATTGCTCTCGGTTTTCACAAGGACACAGCAGAGGGCTGCTAGCTTTATTAAGGACACAGCTCTCCGTCTTCAATGCCGAACCATGGATTCGTTCACGCCGAGCTTATGTGCAGCTGCTCTAATTCTTTTATAATCTCAATAAATAAATGTTACATACGGAAAAAACACAAAACACTGCTTTTATACTGGCTCCGTATTTAGATTACCGGTAAGTTTCTGTTTTTAACGTTCAAGTAAAAGCGAGGAGCCAGATCTGAAGGAGCAGGAGATTCGAACTGTTTTTCCAGCAGGACGCCTCATGATGACTCCATCTGCATAAAAAGAAGAGAAAAAGCACAGTTTTTTTTTTTGTTGAAAGTAGGGTTGACTTAATGCACTGACTGCAGTAAACAATATATTGTCAATATAATTTCCCAACGTAGATGTCTTCAAATACACCAACCATCCTTAGATGATACTAGACCGGCTCATCATCATGATGGGACAGAGAGACTCTGTTCCCTGAGTTCAGGTCCAGAATCTGCTTTCTGTTCCGGAGACCCGCTCACCATCCACCGGCTTCCTGAGCTAAACACGGTGCACATTATTTGTGGAGGCATTTGAAGGACCGGATTTATGGTAAATCATCACCAATTTAACCCGGAGTACACATGCTAACACGAAGTTAGCTATAGTCAACTATCTAACAGCAAAAGAAAAGGGCCACCTACCATCTTTGTGAAGCTTCAAATGCCGGACAAAGTTGGACGTCGTGGCATCTCCATCCGATATTCTCTTCTTGCATGTTTTACAAGTTGCAGTTCGTTTTTTATTCGAAAGTTCATAACCTACGTAGCCAAAAGAAATTACTCGCGGAAGCATATTCGAGCGGTTATTTCGTCTTTCGTTCCCTGAGCTCTGTAGCGTCGCCGCGTTTTTTTAAACGTCCAAATCCTGTTAATTTGATTGGTTGAGCTGCAGCTACGCACACATACATACATTAGGAGAGAGGAGAAAAAGAGGGACGGTCTGCGCATATTGATATGGAATGAGTGAAATTAATTAATGACGCCACTTTACAAATAATGTGTTTTAAATTTTAAGACTTGAAGTAAAAAATATCAAGTCTTTTTAAGTAAACAGCTTCAAGTCGAGTCAAGTCCCAAGTCAAAGGCATGAAAGTCAAAGTCAAGTCCGAGTCTTTGAGCATTTTTTCAAGTCAAGTCTCAAGTCGTGATTTTAACGACTCGAGTCCAAGTCATGTGACTCGAGTCCCCACCTCTGCCTCACACACATGCTGACTCCAGTCTGCACCTGCTCTCTCCCCAGCAGACTGAAGGGCTCTGCATGATCGGGCTGAAATGCTGAAATTGTTTCCCGTTGTCATAGCATCAGGACGAAAGTCGCACCAGATTGTTCTCAGCCTCATGTTGTCCACACAAGCATGCACACACAGATGCACCCCTAGAGTCACTTAGTAGATTCTAAGTTACCCAACACGCAGTGTTTTGGAAATGTTTGGAAGCTGCAGAAACATGAGAGAGCCGATGGATGGGGAGAGTCAGAACTGCCTTTGCTGTGAAGCAACAGAGATAACAGCTGTACTACCCTGCAGTCCAAAAGTAAATTATGTACTCTGTATATTATTATGTGATAAACAGTAATTCAGCATAACAGGGTATTGTGTTTTTTATGCGCATGTTAGCTTCCTTTGACTTGCTGGCTTTATTTACCTTTTCTAAGCTTAAAAATTCTGTTCAACTACAAAATGTTGGGATCTGGGGTGGTGCTGCTTTGTGTTTTTGGTTTTTGTTTTGCCCCTTTCTCCACCAGAGGGCAGCTGGGATCCATTCTGGAGGGGCGTGACTGACAGTGGCTGGTTACCTACGCACCTGCAGGTCGTTTATCATCAAGAGGGGTATAAGCAAGAGGGGCAGCCAACACTTCTTTGCCAGAGTGTTTTGCCAGTAATGGTACTCAAGGCCTCCTGAGCTCCTTGTGATTTTGTTTCTCGTGAGAAATTCCCTAGTGATCTTTTTGTGTCCTCTCTTCAGGTGATCCATTGTGACGCCATGACTGATTCCCACTAACAGTCTGAATACTGGCAGTTTCCCTGTGCTCCATTCATCTCTTGACGCCGTGGGCCTTACCCACTGGAAGCCCGAGTTCCACATGCCTCCAAGCCGTTGAACCAAACCTCTCTGGATTCCTCTGTTGGCTGGCCCCTTACTCCTCCGACCTGAAAGGCAGAACTGTTACCTGTCCGCCCTCCACCGTGATATCTCTCCCGTCGCTGTTCCCCGCCGACTCACAGCCTACCTACTCTTGTTGAACGCCACCCCTGGTAACCTCAGTATTTCCCTCCTGCATACTACGTCCTCCATCCAAGTAAGCTCTCTCGCCGATTCACTATCTAAATCCTTCCCATCTTCAAAACTCACCTCCTGCTTCTCTCCATCCAGCGTTCCCAATTCCAGAAGCCGCAAGCTCTTGGATCTGCAGTTTTGATTATTTTGTTTTTTTTATTAAACATATTTAACTGATTTCCTGTTCTCCGTCTCGTGTTCTGCATGTGGGTCAGAAAAATACAACCCACTATGACAAAAAACTGCATTCAGTGCTTCCCACTGCTCCACGAGTATCTTTCTTTTGAAATGTTTCATCATACCTCCTGTTGTTTTGTGTCCATGTGCAGGAAAACGCATCCGATTTCAGAATCTACTGGGAATATCCAACAGAAAACACAGTACAGCTCATTTTATGTTTCACTCATAACTGTAGACTGCAGCAAAAACATGCACAGTGAAAATTGCCTACATTGGAGGACTTGATTGGATTCTATTTAAATGAATGGAGTAATAGTGTAATTGTAGTAACAATTACACTTGCAAACACCAGGAAATTAAAGAGTCAATTTGATCAGATTTCCTTTTGTTTCCATTATTTCCCACTATCTACAGTCCAAAGGGTTCTTATCTCGGCTTCCAATGGACTCGCAATACAGAAAGGTGTTTGATTCTTTCTAGATAAAAATTTAAGGAGAAGGAGATGTTGGAGACACTGTGCAGGGGTAAACAGATGTAATTATCACATGGTATCATACAAATTTTGGTTGGCCTTGGATATGTAACAAAATGATGATCTAAACAGCAAAGTCAAGCCGTCACTGGCAACAGCAGAAAAATTAAGGTTCTGGAGTGGAAGTCTAAACTTTTTATGAGGTCAGTTTAAAAAATGGTATATTTTTAGGTAAATTACTATATTTTATTAACTGGTTCATCCCAAAGAAGTGGTACATAATAGTCATCCATAGTTCAGAAAAATTGGTCAATAAAGTTGGGCACAGCAATTAATTGGTGGCAATTTGTGTCAGGAGATTTCATGTGTACATCCTACAAGACTTTCCCGTGTCAAAGCTATAAATAATAACTGGAGGTTGAAGGTAATCCTGCTCCACCGGCTAAGTCAGCTAATGTTTTTTTTATTTTTAAACCCAAATCAAACTTCTTTCACACAGAGAATGGAATGACACAAACGCGTATGTCATTACAAAATGTACACAACTTCACAAAAGTATCATCATGACAGCATACAGCATATGAGTTATTGAGTGGATTGAAATAGAGAAACCTTGAATACATGGTTTAGAAAAGCCAACGGCAAGAGGAGGACAGAAAGCAAAGGACGAGAGGAGGAGATAATGAAAGAGAGCATGGGATGAATGAAGTGGCAGATTAGAGAGGAGGAGAGTAAATTGAAAGTATTGAGTGACTGGAAGAGGAGTGGAGGGTCGAAGAAAGAAGCAGCCGAGGGTGAGGCAAGTCTCCAGTGAAAAGAAGAATGAGTAGCAGAGGTGGAGGAAAATAGGGTTCAAAGCCATGGAAAAGAGAGAGTAGAGAGAGAAATGTGTGAGAGAGGAACACAGAGCATTTTAGTAATGTTAGAGACAATAAGATGTGTGGAAGAGTAGGGCCACGGCAAGTTTGTCCCCTAAAACTTTGCAAAAAAAAAACAAAAAAAGAAAAACTAAAAGAGATCAGAAGCTAAGTCTTATTAGCCTTAAATAGGGATGTTTGTATATAACTTCAATGCCAAAAATAACAATGTGCATGCAAATGTTGTTCAAGCAACAAATATTCAGACACAGTCTGGTTTCTACACATGGAGAATATAAATGGAAACTATTTGATGAAAACAAATAGTTTTCATCAAACTAAAAGGTTTAGAACAGACACTACAGAGGAATTTTGGCTCAACTGGAGAGTTAAGGACGACCTGCCTTAGCCAGAGACTGTTTCTGTGTTTTCCAAGACTGTCTAGGATGATCCACCGCATGTGTTGCAGAGGGTTCAAAGATGATACACCCACAATTATCTCCCCACTCAATGAACTGGTATCTGCCAGGCTCAGGATCATCCCTCACAGCTTCTCTGGTGAATTCAGTTGCTACAAGGCTACAGGTCCTAAAAGTCCATCTTAATATCTTGCAGCCGTTGGGCTTTGCTTTTCTGTCCAGTTGCTGAATCCTCTGGCCCGCCCTGTAAGGCTGGGGTGGGCGATCCCAGTCCTTCAGGGCCAGTGTCCTGAAACTCTTAGCTGTCTCCCTGGTCCAACACAATAACTGAATCACCTCCTAAGTGCAGTCAGGTTCTCCAGAGTCCTGCTAATCACCTCATTATTTCACTCAGGTGTGTTGAAGTAGAGACACATCTAAAAGTTGCAGAACACTGGCCGTCCAGGCCTGGAGTTGCCCACCCCTGTTCTAAGGCCTCCTCTTTGGGCCCCTAGACCACCCACTAGGGCCACCTTATTGGAGCCTGTGGGCTTTTGGCCATCCTCATGGGCTCCTCGCTTGAACCCTGCAGCTGTCCTCCAGACCTCCAAGGTACTTTTTCTTAGTTGAAAAAGTACCTTGGAGAAAGTACCTTTCTTAGTTGAATTTGATTTATTCTGAGTTAGTTCTGCATCTATAGCAGTTCTCTATCTATTTACTGTCTTTTGGTTCACATGGAACTAGTCTCATTTTTCATGCACTTATTAAACACTATCTCCCTTGCCCATCTCAAACTTCCTGCACCTATCACAAACTGGTTGTCATCCTTTAACTAACTTACCTGTTTACCATCCTGCATGCATCCTCCTCTGCTTTGGCTGACTGTGCTTCTCCTCCTCTCTGAAGGGTCAGACTGGTAGGTGGAGCTGCTGCCCATCAGCCTCCTTCAGCACATTCTACATAGGCCACTAGCTCTTTCTTTAGCTCAGCATTCAATATGTTCCTGAACAAATTGTTCAAGAGATCTACTGACAATGTAAACGAGTCTAGACTGCAGACCAGGACTCTTCAAAAGTAGTCCTGGAGGTCTGGTGTAATGCAACCTTTAGATGTGTTTCTCCTTCAAAACATGTGAGTCAAATAATCAGATCACTTGTAGGACTGGAGAACTTGACTGATTACTGAGGAGGTAATTCAAGGAGGTAATTCAGCCATTTGATTCTGCTGTGTTGGACCAGAGATATTCCTAGCTGTCTGTGCTAAGGATCTTAAAAAGGCTTTAATAACTATTTTTAACACCTCACTGTCATGCCAGTAGTCATGTTTCCATCAACATTTTTCATGTGCATTTTGAGGTATTGCTCTATAAAAGGTTGAAGGAAATGGCAAAATTCCAAATAACTTACTCAAGATTTTACATTCACTTCAGGTGAAGTTAATGTGCTGAAGGGGAGTTGGAAACACATTTACCAAAACAGTTCTGGCATAGTGAACCTTCCCATGTACTGGTGGGTCTGTGCCTTACCAGAGGCACAAAACTCTGAGAAAAAAAAAAAAAACAAATCTCCAGCTCAGGGGAGAACCTCTCCATTCCTCTGAGATGTGTGCACCATGCTAGTTTACAACCTCTACTTCTGTTTATCACAGCCATACATAACATTCACATCTGACAAAATCAGCCTGGTTGGTTGATTCACTCCAAGGGAAACCCACCTATTTTTTCCTATTTTTATTTAAAATTTTGAAATTTTTCAAAATGTGCTTAAAATTCACATAATTCAACAGAATCAAAGCCAGTTTCATCTGCACCGAAGCCCATAACTATTCATATTCATACCCCTCACAGATTTAGGTTTAATGTAATCTTTTAATTTGACCGACATGATTTTCTGACAGATGTGACCAGGCCAGAGTCCTGTCTAGAATCTGATGGAGAATCTGTAGAGAGGGATAATGACTATAAAGATCTGGAGTTCATCATTAAATATAGTTATCAAAATAGGAGTGGGAATGTGCAGGCAGTTGGTCAGCAATTATAAGATGTGATTACTGTATTTTTTTTTGTATTTGGTTTCTGTAACAGGTTTCATCAGTAATCACTTCATATAGTCAAATTCACAAATAAAAATGTAAGATGAGAATGGACAGCATGAAAAAGTAAAAAAAGTAAAAGCGTCAGTGGAATGGGGTCAGAAAGATGGAGCGAGGGAGAACCAGATCCACGCAGACAGAGAGAAAAACGACATGCAAGGAGCTGGAGGATGAATAGATAGCAATGAATAGCAGCAGAAAGGAGAAATGGCCAGGTGAGGAGGGAGAGGATGGATGGGGAAAAGGCAGAAGAAGAGAAATGATGGACGGTGGAGGTATCGGTCGTGTGCGTGCGTGCGTGCGTGCGTGCGTGCGTGCGTGCGTGCGTGCGTGCGTGCGTGAAGTTGGTGGCAGTGAAGGGACATGGATGAGGAGGGAGCCAAGGAGCCGACGGCGATGAGAACATTATGGCTGGATAATGAAGAGGTTCCACGCTGTCAGCCAACACCATTCACCCTGCATGGCTCTGACCCCAAAGTGTCAACAAGCTAAACGACCGAGCAACAGCGCCTTACCACATGTACGCACACCCGCCCGCATGCACGCCTACACACACTTCCATACACACACCGACTGGCAGATCACGCCGCAATGCAAATGTTTGTCCGATGAGTGCATCTCTCCAAATGGTTGGTAAAAACACAAAAACACACAGACACGTGAATAATGTAGTAACAACTGTTTATACATGATCACAATGTGTGCCATAAAAGTGTGTGAGTGTGTGAAGGGGTCTGTGTGTGTGTGTGTTGGCCACGTAGCAGTTGAAACAGACGCAACTTCACTCATCACACACCCGTTGGATTCAGGCTTCTGCTGTTTGCACAGTAAATATCACATTCTTTATTGGTATTCAAAACAGTGGAATTCAATAAATTGAGTCAACAAAGGTTGTTTCATAAAGCTAATCTCTGCTCACACATCACATCACAACACACCACAGTCAGTGTGAGGAAAGCGACTTTAGACCAACTGAAAGCTGCCTTCAATAGTCTATTCACTGTCTATGTTCCTCTATCTCTCTTTGTCTCCCCCAACCCCCTCCCCCAGGTCTGTGTCTGTATCTCTCTACCCTCCGAACTCATCACTTTATCGCACGTTTGCACACAGGCAAAGCGTTTCCTCTTTTTCTCTGCTGCTCTATCTTCATCACTTTTTCCTGCTTTCTGTTGTTTTTTTCTGGCTTGCCTGATGCAAAGCCCTATCTGGGCACCAACACACACCCACACACATGCACACAAACATTCACTCTCTTTTTCTCTCTCTCGTTAACCCTCTCTTTCTGTCTTGGTGTAGACTCCACACTGCTGCGTTACCATGACAGGATGGAGTGCTGTTAAGTACTTCCCTGCAGACAGACGGAGTAGACATCCAGTGACAGACAGCTGCAGCCATTACATCTAATATTTTGATCATGTCAGCAGGACTGATAGAACGTTAGAAACTGTTTGTCTCTTTATTTCAAACCCAAGTTTGAACTCACCACCCATGGAGGAGGATGGTTTCCTTTTACTGCTGAGCATTCTGCCAATACATTGCTAGATAATGTGCAGCTGGTAATTCTAAGGGACTTTATTTTAAGAAATACAAATCACAAAAACACACATTTGAAAAGAAATACTCGGATCACCTGTTTTTTTCTCACTCTCTGAATTTCTTTTTTATGTCATTACCAAAAGTATTTCTATGTGCTTTAGCATATAGAAATACCAGCACATGCCAGGGAGAAAATCACTTACACACTTTTTTCTTATTACTTTGAGAAATGATTATGTTTATTTACACATCTGGAGTGGAATGGCAATGGCCAGCAGGAAGGCTGTAGGTCTGGTAGAGAGGGAAGCATCTGGAGGAGAGTCGATGTGGGAGGAGCAGCGGCGAAGCAGCTGCAACAGAGAACACTGAGAGAACCAGGGAGGAGATCAGACATGAATGCTAGAGCAGCATCCGACTGCAGGGGCACCGGACGGACAGAGTCCAACAGCACAGAGTTCAGGTGAGTCCAGCTGACTCACCTGATCTCAGCTGGAGAAGGTGATTCCGTAAGCAGTGACAAACCCTGAAATGTTTCTAATGCAGAATTTCAAAATATATAAATAATAATTATTGAATTCCATACTTCACAAAAAACTGCAGTGCAGAATATTTATTTGATGCCAAAGAAGAAAAAGTCTGTTCAAAACCTGCAAGAGTTTCAAAGCAGAAAAAACAAAATGACTCCATTTCAGTTTACTTCAGGTTATTTATATAGCACCAAGTCACAACAAATGTCATCTCAAGGCATTTTACAAAAAACAATTTCAATTTAATCACACATACTGTATAATTGATCCTAGTTATTAAACAGTACATTAAGCTCAGTTTATTATTCATACCAGCTTCAAAAGTGTTCTGTCTGAAGGTGTTTTCTTATAATCCAGTAGACTTAGTTCAATTGGGGATCAAAACTGCAACATTTATAACATTTATTCCATTTTCATCTGATGTGGTTCTCTTTCTGCTTTGAGTCAAATGAACCAAACTCTTTGAACAACCTGTTTCCCTCCTCGCCTGTGGGGGCGCTGCAACACGAGCCACTGAAGGAAAACAATATGAAAACTACTGAAGAAGACAATGACAACCTTCTTTCTTCACAACATGTAAGCATGTTGTGAAGAAAGAGTGACAGATTTTACCAGTTTCTCTTCTGTCTTTGGTTAAATCCATCCATCCATCCATTTTCTTCCGCTTATCCGGGGTTGGGTCGCGGGGGCAGCAGCTTCAGAAGGGAGGCCCAGACTTCCCTCTCCCCAGCCACTTCTTCCAGCTCCTCCGGGGGAATCCCAAGGCGTTCCCAGGCCAGCCAAGGGACGTAATCCCTCCAGCGTGTCCTGGGTCTTCCCCGAGGCCTCCTCCCAGTGGGACGTGCCAAGAACACCTCACCAGGGAGGTGTCCAGGAGGCATCCTTACCAGATGCCCGAGCCACCTCAACTGGCTCCTCTCGACGTGGAGGAGCAGCGGCTCTACTCTGAGTCCCTCCCGGATGACCGAGTTTCTCACCCTATCTCTAAGGGAGAGCCCAGCCACCCTGCGGAGGAAGCCCATTTCGGCCGCTTGTACACGTGACCTCGTTCTTTCGGTCATGACCCAAAGCTCATGACCATAGATGAGGGTGGGAACGTAGATCGACTGGTAAATCGAGAGCTTCGCTTTTTGGCTCAGCTTTCCCTTCACCACGACAGACCGGTACTGCGCCCGTTTCACAGTAGACGCTGCCCCAATCCGCCTGTCGATCTCCCGCTCCCTTCATCCCTCATTCATGAACAAGATCTCCAAATACTTAAACTCCTCCACTTGAGGCAGGACGACCCCCCTGACCCGGAGAAGGCACTCTACCCTTTTCCGGCTCAAGACCATGGCCTCGGATTTGGAGGCACTGAGCCTCATCCCGGCCGCTTCACACTCGGCTGCGAACCGCTCCAGTGAGAGCTGCAGATCACGTTCCGATGAAGCCAACAGGACCACATCATCCGCAAAAAGCAGAGATGCGATCCTAAGGCCACCAAAATGGATCCCCTCAACACCTCGGCTGCGCCTAGAAATTCTGTCCATAAAAGTAATGAACAGAATCGGTGACAAAGGGCAAGTCCACAAAACACATGTAGATTGGTTGGACGAACTCCCATGCCCCCTCCAGGACCCCGCTGAGGGTGTAGAGCTGGTCCAGTGTTCCACAACCAGGACGAAAACCACACTGCTCTTCCTGAATCCGAGGTTCGACTATCCGACGGACCCTCCTCTCCAGGACCCCTGAATAGACCTTACCAGGGAGGCTTAAGAGTGTGATCCTCCTGTAATTGGAGCACACTCTCCGGTCCCCCTTTTTAAACAGGGGGACCACCACCCCTGTCTGCCAATCCAGGGGAACTGTCCCCGATGTCCATGCGATATTGCAGAGTCGTGTAAGCCAACACAACCCTGCAACATTCAGAGCCTTAAGGAACTCCGGGCGGATCTCATCCACCCCCGGGGCCCTGCCACCGAGGAGCTTTTTGACCACCTCGGCGACCTCGTCCCCAGAGATTGGAGAGCCCGACCCAGAGTCCCCAGGCTCAGCTTCCAGAACAGAAGGCATGTTGGTGGGATTGAGGAGGTCTTCGAAGTATTCTGCCCACCGGCCCACAACGTCTCTAGTTGAGGTCAGCAGCGCACCATCCCCATTATAAACAGTGTTGGTGCTGCACTGCTTCCCCCTCCTGAGATGCCGGATCGTGGACCAGAATCGCCTCGAAGCCGAACGGAAGTCTGTCTCCATGGAATCTCCAAACTCCTCCCACGCCCAGGTTTTTGCCTCAGCGACAACCCGAGCTGCATGCCGTTTCACCCGCCGGTACCCATCAGCTGCTTCAGGAGTCCCACAGGCCAAAAAGGCCCGGTAGGACTCCTTCTTCAGCTTGACAGCATCCCTCACCGAATGTGTCCACCAACGAGTTCGAGGGTTGCCGCCACGACAGGCACCAACAACCTTGCGGCCGCAGCTCTGATAGGCCGCCTCGTCAATTGAGGTACGGAACATGGTCCACTCAGACTCAATGTCCCCCACCTCCCCCGGAACGTGTTTGAAGTTCTGCCGGAGATGAGAGTTGAAGCTCCGTCTCACAGGGGACTCCACCAGACGTTCCCTGCAGACCCTCACTACATGTTTGGGCCTGCCAGGTCTGACCGGCTTCCTCCCCCACCACCGGAGCCAACTCGTCACCAGGTAGTGGTCAGTGGACAGCTCCGCACCTCTCTTCACCCGAGTGTCCAAGACATACGGCCGCAAATCTGATGAGACGATGACAAAGTCAATCATCGAACTGCGGCCTAGGGCGTCCTGGTGCCAAGTTCACATATGGACGCCCTTATGCCTGAACATGGTGTTCATGATGGACAATCCGTGACGAGCACAGAAGTCCAACAACAGAACACCGCTTGGGTTCAGATCGGGGGGGCCGTTCCTCCCAACCACGCCTCTCCAGGTCTCACTGTCATTGCCCACGTGAGCGTTGAAGTCCCCCAGTAGAACAAGGGAGTCCCCAGGAGGGGCACTCTCCAGTACCCCCTCTAAGGACTCCAAGAAGGGTGGGTAATCTGAACTGCCATTTGGCCCGTAAGCACAAACAACAGTCAGAACCCGTCCCCCCACCTGTAGGCGGAGGGAGGCTACCCTCTCGTTCACCGGGGTGAACCCCAACTTACAGGTGCCCAAATGGGGTCAACAAGTATGCCCACTCCAGCCCGGCGCCTCTCACCGTGGGCAACTCCAGAGTGGAAGTACGTCCAGCCCCTCTCAAGGAGACTGGTTCCAGAACCAGAGCCATGTGTCAAGGTGAGGCCGACTATTTCTAGCCGGAACCTCTCAGCCTCGCACACTAACTCCGGTTCCTTCCCCACCAGAGAGGTGACGTTCCACGTCCCAAGAGCCAGCTTCTGCAGCCGAGGATCAGACCGCCAGGGTCCCCTCCCTCGGCTACCGCCCATAGCACAATGCACCCGACCCCTTTGCCCCCTCCGACAGGTGGTGAGCCCATCGGAAAGGGGACCCACGTCTCCTCTTCGGGCTGAGCCCGGCTGGGCTCCATGGGTAAAAGCCTGGCCACCAGGCGCTCGCCATCGTGCCCCACCTCCAGGCCTGGCTCTAGAGCGGGGTCCCGGTGACCCGCGTCCGGGCGAGGGAAAACGAAGTCCAAAGTTTGTATTCATCATAAGGGGCCTTCGGACTGCGCTTTGTCTGGTTCCTCACCTAGGACCTGTCTGCCTGGGGTGACCCTACCAGGGGCATAAAGCCCCAGACAGCATAGCTCCTAGGATCATTGGGACACTCAAACCCCTCCACCATGATAAGGTGGCAGCCCAAGGAGATGGTTAAATACCATCAGCTATTTCTTCCTCTAGTGCTAGACTTACATGTTATGTATTGTATTTACCCAGAATGCCCTGCGCTTTACTTTGTGTCCTGCTTTTAGAGTGGTCTAAGGTCTGCTTGGTGTTCACCTACACATTCAAACCGAACCAGAGTTCACTTCAACCGAACCCAGATCGAGGTTTGTAGGCGGACCAGAGTTCACTTGTTTTCAATTGCAAATTCACAGCTCCCCAAACGAACCAGTGTTCCATTAAAGCTGACTAAACAGGACTGTAGGGAACGCACACTAAGGAATCTGAGCAGGTTGATTTTACTCCATATTGTCCTTCATTATTTCTTGCAGAGCTGGAGAAACAGAAAACAATTTTCTTGTCGATTGGTATTAACCTCAGATTGCTAAATTCCATCATTCTTTCAATTGTAAATGATTAAAAGGAGATATATTTTAGTAAAACCTAACATTTTGAAATCTAGAAATGATAAATTATCTGCCAGTGGATTGTGGAGTGTTGTAAAACTGAACCACGACCCCAAAAGGAAAGCTGAGTGCAAACTCTGGGAACTGTTCCTGCCTGGCTAAACGCTAACTGACTCATCTTGGTTTCCCACCAAACAACCCATGACAGGACAGCAGAAAGACGTTTTCCCTAACAGGTCATCATGAGTGAATATCAGCTCAGACACTCCTGGAAATTCATGATGGTCCAGCAGGTATGTCTACTCATCCACCTGCCTTCTACTCTACTGTTTGTTTGTTTTTTATCCTCTCAGCTATCCTGTTCTGTTTGTCCTGATAGGACTTTGTGTTTGTATCATTTCCACCTACTCTTCCTACATCTTCCTCTTTTTTTGTCTTTCTTCCCACTCCCTCCTTAAGATAGTCTATCTTGCTGCTGCCCACACTCTCTTCCTCTTATGTGTTTTGCCAGCCTTCCTATAATCTGCACATCATCCCATCCGGTGAGGCTGGCCAGGATTTCAAAATAAAACGCTTTGTTTAGGCTGCCTATATTTCTGCTCTGCAGCTCTAGCATCCATCCTTTATGAGTAATTGTAAATATCTCCCACTCTGGATAGAGGATTTTTTTCCTTTTGTTTTTTACATGCTTGTGATATTTTGTAAAGTGTCATTGAGAGTCAAGCCTCTCTCTTGTCTTTTTTGCTTGCCTGGCTGTTTGTTGGTAGACCATGACTGTGTATGGATGTGTGAGTAGTGAGTGTGTTTCTGGTGCTGGCTGGAAGTGGAGAAAAGCCTCTGACGGCTCCAGTCACTCTCCCCTGAGCCTGCCAGATTAACTGGGACACACACACACACTATATAAATGTACACAAACAGTCTTAAAGCATGTATATGCAGAGCAAAATTTTGCTACCAACTGCCCATGTGTACAGTCACACATTTACTCCCACACACACACACACTGAACAAATTGGCATAAAATTAGATAGGACAACACTCACACAGGAGGATTGTTACACTGTATTTTAGAGCACATGGATTAAATTATCACACTCACTGTACGGTGTGCACTTCTCTGCAAAGACATACAGTGTGAATGTAAATGTTTGTAGAAGCTATACACATGCACAGGCACACACACAGCATGCAGTGGAAAACCCTCGTTTGTGTTTGATTCCAGGAAGTGTTGCATGGGCTGTTTTTAGTCTTGGACATTAAATATTTAAAAGGACCAATCATACAGTTTAATTGAATCTGAGGCAGGGGCGACGGGGTCCAATCACAGCCAATTAGAGGGAGATGAGCCTGACAGTAATGGGTGCTATCTTTAGTCCCAGGAGACACAGCCCAAGTGTACGTGTGTGTGTGTGTGTGTGTGTGTGTGTGTGTGTGTGTGTGTGTGTGTGTGTGTGTGTGTGTGTGTGCGTGTGTGTGTGTGTGTGTGTGTGTGTGTGTGTGTGTGTGTGTGTGTGTGTGTGTGTGTGTGTGTGCAGGGTCTCTTCCACTCATGGACATGCCATTCACCCACATATGTGTACAGTACATGCAGTCACAGAGCTCACGGTCTCTCTTTCAGCTGTAAGGCTGTTTTTGGGTTGGGAGTTAGGTTTAGGACTAATGTGTGAATTACGTTCAGGTTCAGGGTAAGGGTCAGTTTTATTGTAAAAATGAGTGAAAAATGAATAAAAATCAATGCAAAGTCCCACTGAAGACAGAAAGACATACTATATATATGTGTGCGTGTGTGTGTGTGTGTGTGTGTGTGTGTGTGTGTGTGTGTGTGTGTGTGCGTGTGTGTGTGTGTGTCCGTGTGTGTGTGTGTGTGTGTGCGTGTGTGTGTGTGCAATGAGAAATAGAGGGAAGGAGGGCATGCTAATCTACATTAACCTAATTATTCTGTTGGTCCCCATGTTTTTTCATTAGAACTCAGATCCAGCAGGAACCTTAGAGAAATGGAGGCAAAGAGAAACTTAGTGAACACACACAGATTTAGTAAGAGGAATTTAGCTACAAATGAAAAGGAAGCAGAGCAATAGAAGGAGCGATACATAGATGAGTATTATTACTCAGGCACAGAAAGACAGCTTGTTGAAATCTGGATGAGCCATAAATTCCCAGAGTGACTGATAACGGGTTTTTCACAAACTTTGTACTCTTTCTCACATACACACACACACACACTGAGCAGATTCTTGCTTCACCTATCATAATTTGTATAGTTTGCTGATGATAAAATAAAAGTGTACAACTAAAGTATTACATTGTCAGTGGGGCTGACCATGAAACCAGACCAGCAGCTGGAAACGTCACGCCACACTTTTTCTCTTTTAGACATAAAGAATGGATATAAAAATGAGAACATGCTACCCTACACTTTCAGCTAGAGCTGCAATGGAACATGTCAAACTTATTTATGTGTTTGAATGTGTTTGAATGACCGAGTCAAAGTCTAGAATCTAACTGATAATCTGTGCCAAAACTTCAAAAATTGGTGTCAACCAGAAGCCTGAGCTGTTTTGCAAATTTGAATTGGGAAAGACCTGCGTAAAGATGGTTTTTAACAAGCTACGGCACAAGTTTTAAAATGTAAAATCTTGTATCATTTTCCTTCCACTCCATAACTGAAAACTATTACTGTTAGTCTATAGCATAAAGTTCCAGTAAATTACAAACATTCATATTTTTAAGGTGGTTTTTACAGGTTTTTACTGGAACACAGTTAACTAGATTTAAATGAACTTAGCTAAGGACACTCCCCTAATTTGAATGCAGCAGAGAAGGGAAATGCGCCCTCCCTTTAAAAGTATGGGACCCAGAACCTTAACTTCAGATTGCTACCCGTGACGCTGTCTCCGGGGACCGGATATATATATATATATATATATATATATATATATATATATATATACAATAACAATTTTTGTTGTAAATGTGTTGCTAAGAGATGACCGCATTTTCTGGTAACCAAGTGTCACGAAGTAAACATCTTATTTTTACTTTTGAAAAGTAAAAATTATAAGGCAATGATTAAACATTAGCACAAACATTAACTTTTCCCTAAAATATTTTTTTTAGCTATTTTGTTTACTTATTAGCCATGTTTAGGACACTCAATGGAGGAAGTCAATGTAAGACAACATGCTAGTTATACCACACATGCCACTGGAAGCATTTGGCTAATTTTAGCTTACACTGGACGAAAAGTGGGATTTTTGACCCTGTATTCTGACGCGAATGCAGCTAGTCAGCGACAGATATCGACAGCAATCGACAGTTGGCGTGGCAGCGCAGTGGGGAGGTGCGGGAAGTAGAGCTTAGCGACTCTACTTAACATGTGAATAGCAACAGGAGACCCACGTGAATTGTCAGTCATTGGATGAAAAAACTGACATCACTATTTATTACTTACATGTGATTGGTTGGTAGATATCTCCCTATTGGACACACTAGACCTTTATAATCACAGGCCTGGTTAAGCCCCTCCCTAATAAATTATAAAAAATAACTCAGAAATAAAAATACACCCAGCACAAGGCATAAGTTTATATTTTTTATTTTTGTTGAAAAAGAAATATGTACATACATGCATATAACACACATCTACAAATAAAGAAACCAAAATTATATAAAATAAAACACATCTACAAGAAACCACACATATACATAAAAAAACATCTACAAATAAAGAAACCACACATAAAATAACACATCTATAAATAAAAAAGAACTTCAGTTTAAAAAAAATAAAAAATAGATTACAGCACAAAATGCTTGTCTACTTCTGGGCCGTGTGGTGGTGGCTTTCTTTCTGAGCATGATCCAACATACAAACGCTTATGACGCAACATGCTGTATTTAGGGTTAGCTTCAAGTCTCTCTTGTAGTTTGGAGCAGAGGTTGCCGAGCTCCTGGCTGCGGAAACTTGGTGGACTCACAATCCAGCCCGATACACCCTCGAAGACGCCATCCTCTTCATCAGACATGAGGTCAATGGTGACACCTTCCCAAAAGGAAATCTCCTCTGCTGCCAGGACGCTCTCCCTCGCCTCCAGCAGCTGTTGACACAGAACAGACATTAAATCATAAAGAATCTTTATGAAAACATATTGTTGAAACTATACTGACATTTTAAGTGTTTTGGTTTAGAAACACCAAATAGGGGGAGGTGCAATCCCTTTGTCATTGAAAACTATGGCTATTTGGTAAAGTATCAACTCCTGAATATCATGTGAATAAACATGATATTTAACAAAACATTGATAAAAGTACTTAAGTGATTTGTCATTAACCATTGAGGCTACATTAAAATTATTGCACACCATCTTGTCCCAAAATGTTACAGCTTCTTAAGAAAATGTAATGTTATTTTTCTTTTCACTGCTGATTGCATTCATACACACATATACAAACATGCATGCAAAACTGATGCATTTGATGCAATTGTGACATCTCTAGTAATAAATCTTACCTGCTTCTTTCTTTAGCTACATCGACTCTGACTAAAACCTCTTGCCGAAAGCCCTCAATCTCCATGCGCACGGCAGAACAAGGTGTCAATAGCTGACGAAAATCCCATTTTTCGTCCTGTGTTATACACTAATTTTAACATACTGAATGAAGTAAGTCCATGTTTCTAGACATGTTTGTGACACTCCACATGATGTTGAGTACATTGTAGCTTACTTTAGCATTGATGCTAATTTTTAGCATCAGAACTCTGGGTTCCAACCGACGGGCACACTTTGGCAGGTCCCATTTAAATTTCTTCAGAAATTTTCTAGTTATTAACTTTTCATTTTTTAGAATTTAAAGACAGTTTCAATCTGTAGAGACTCACACAGAGAGAAAAACAGCAGTTTGACAATTTTATTGGACCGAGAATTTGGCGCTCGGACACCGGCAGAAGATGTGCGTGCTGAGAATCGTCGCGAGCTTGGAGGATGATCGGCTCGAACGAAGCTCAGGTAGGTCTTCCCCCGGGCCCAGTCACTGGTGGTGGAGTGGAGCTTGGAGAGGAGTCTTGATGGAACCTGGAGGCATCTGAGAGGCTGGTGGTGGAAACGGGGAGGAGGTGGGTTGTAGCACAGCTGAATCCGGTGGATCTGTGGTTGCTTCGTCTTTTAAAGGAGCTCTTGCAGGGTGATTGGATCGAGGTGGAGCGGTGGCGTGTCCAGGTTGGCTGAGGCGAAGGCATGGTGATAGCTGGTGCCGGTTTAAGGTGAAGAGTCTTACAGGTTGAATTAACACTTAGGGCTGCATATCATAATACTGCCAGACAGAAAGGGAAAAAAAACAAAGGTCCAGGGAACCTGGACTTTGATTTCATAAACGTATGAAGTGACATATCAGCTTATGTTATTACTATTACCCACATTGTGTGATGATTTGGCGTTGAGCCAAATGTTTTTTCATGTTTCCGATGGTAGTATAGCTTTTCCAAATGAATCTGTTCCACTTGGATAACTGATTCCATTTCTCTGAGCCAGTGTTGAAAACATGGTGGATTTCCAGGACTGTAGCATGAGTGTTTTAACCTATGCTCAATGTATGAGTTTGTGGGTTAATAAAAACAATTAAACTTCTCGTGTAGAGAATAAAAAATACAGATTGTACCTGTTTCTGTGCATCGACACCAGAACTTTAGAAAAGCCACCAGTTAAATGTATAGCCTTTAAAGCAACGTCATTTTAAGACAGCAGGGTTTGAATTGAGCTTCAGTCAGGCTAAAAAAAACAAGGAAAACACCAAGTATCCTGGAGAGATGACAGCAACAAAATTGAAAGAGAGAAGGGAACATTGGCTGAAAGTTTCGGCGACATGATAGCCTTTCCTTTCTTACGTGAATGGAAAGAAGACAGATGGCAGATAGGAAAGCTTGGATCAGAGAAGCAATCTGCTATTCACGTTATCTACAGTATAAGTCTTTCAACCAGCACATTCAGCTGCTAACCTCGCCGCTGTGGTTTGTGACTGATATTCTATCACTACCCACTCAGAAAAAATAAACCCTCTCAGACAAAAAGTGATGACTTGCATATCAGTGGCTTTCACTGACAGAATGGCCCTTAATATTACAGCCTCTCAGAGAAAAGATAGCTGGCTTCATTTTAGCTTCTTAGCGTATGCTGTTCCAATAGATAATACACTTTATTTTTAGATGAGTCTTAACAAGCTATAAGCAGTTAGCTGTAGAAGTGGATTTTAATGCACACAGTCACCTGAGGAGGAATACCTGTGGTCTTCTTTCATGGAGGTCTGTTATTTCACCTGGATACCAGGCTGTCGGAGGAGAAACTGCAATACCCCATACAGCCTTAGATTCTCAAAGAGTTACAAGTGTTTTCACAAAAAGAGCAAGTGTTTTTCTACGAATATGATAAGCATGCTGCATTTTGCTACAGAATAAAGGTAATTAATGGAGGGAAGCAACTAAAAATATTTTTACTTTTACTTGTTAAGCCAATTCCACTCAGTTTGTTCATATGGCGCCAATTCACAAATCTTATCTCAAAGCACTTTACAAACAAATTATTTGAATTCAGTGTAAAACATTCCAATTGTTTTGTACTGAATCAAACTGTACAGTTATCAAACTGTACAGTTTGATCAATTAAGTATTCAAAGTAGAAAAAAAAAGTTTCAGTTTATGGAAACCCAGCAGATTGCATTCAGTTGCAGCATTCACTCCTCCTGGACCAGCATATAGCGCTTGACTGTACACCAATCCCTGATACCAAGCATGGATGTAGCGATAGTGGAGAGGAAAACCTCCCTTTCCTCTGAACAATAGAGGATTGTATATGGAAATACCCATGTATTTCCAGATATTTCTGAAAAATCTCAGACCTCAGTGCACATCATCTTTCTCTCATTGCTGTTAATACTGTGAATGAGGTAGCGATATGAATCGCGGAAATATCGGAGACAACAAATAGCCCTCTCATGGTTTTCGAATACGTGTCATGGTACCTGAACGGGAAGGAATCGTTCGAAGTGCTTTTTTTGTGAGAAACAGGCTGGCTTAAACAGTCTGGCTTAAATACTCTATGTGTCACTCACAACTGCAGGGGATTCATAATTAGTTACAAAACACAGAGCAGAGCAGCTGCTTAGGACTACAAACACACCATATCTGTAATTCTTTCTATGGCAAATACTCAGTTAAAAGAGGCCTGAGCAGCATGTCAGAACTACAACATGGCGGAACTGCCAGTTACTACAGAGGAGGACTTGGCTGGTATTCAGAACTACTTGTGTTTTGAGCATACATAACTGATTTAACCCAATTACTATTACATATGGGATTAGTGTGGCCATTTCAAATTAAGCTTAGTAAAAATTTCAAAATAAAAGCCTTGACTATTTTTACATCATGTAATTGCTCTTTTGGGCATTAGGCAACTGGTTTAACCAAACCACTGTTACACATGGGATTAGTGTTGCCATTTCAAATGAACCTTACTGAAAATTTCAAAATAAAAGCCTCAATAATCCTCTCAGGTAAGTGCAACACCGTAGGCTGTGCAATGACATTACCTTTTATTATCTTTTTTGCCGTAGGCAGAGCAAGAATATTAACCTTTATTTGAATTTTTTCTCAGGTAATGGCACTGGTTTGCACAAGCCAGTGCATTAGCATTAGCATTTCACCTAAAATAAGCTTTTTGCTCATTTTCTTACTTATTAGCCATGCTTACTATACTGAATGGAGTAAGTCAATGAGAGACACCAGGCTTCTATTGCCCCACATGCTACTGATAGCATTCATGCTAACATTAGCATTTTAGCAAATTTTAGCTGCTGCATTAATTTTAACATACTAAATGGTACACGTACAGCTTAGTCAACATGCTTCTGACTCTCCACAGGTTATAAACTACATTGCAGCTTTCTTTAGCATTAGTGCTAATGTTTAGCATCAGAACCGACGGGCACACTTTGGCAGACCCCGGTTAAATTTCTTCAGAAATTTTCTAGTTCATAATTGTTACATTTCCATAGAATTCTCCATGTCGAATTCGGTAAAGTATTTTGAAGTACATGGAGCTTTAATGGTTCCTTACACATAATAATGCCTTGCGTTACTGGTGTTCATGATTTACAGATGACAACAATAAGCTTCCACTAGTGTTATGTCATAATTAGACTGGTTCTTTCACCATAGCTTCCTGTTCTCCCAGTATATTTCTGCTCCCTCCATTTTTACAGGGCCTGTTGTTAAATGTCTGAGCAGGTGTCATTTATTGAGAAGCTTTGTCCGTTGGTATCATTACCTTTTAATGCTTTTAACACACTCAACAACAAGCTCATATTTATTATGTTTATGTGCTTGGTGGGTATGCTTCCTAGTGATATGATTAATAGGCTTTTAAATGTGGTGAAATGAATTCACTCTGGGTTGGTGAAACTGAACCTGTGTGTCCGTTCCCATCACGCTGTAACCGTAACAGCTGCATGAAGTGTCTAGTGTGTGACCTTTAACCTCACTGTGTGACTGCAGAAATCTATTGCATTGCTGAATTTGTGATCACCAGTATCACTGTTAGCATCCTGAAACACAGATAACTACAGCACAAAAAGACACTGTGGCTTCCTGTATGTAAATTAGCTCCATGCCTCCACATATCAGAGGTAGATGTCCCCAGGGAGATAATGGTGAGGTGACAGGTCAGGAGTCTGAAGGATGGGATAAAGAGTTAAGAGGTTCAGTGAGAGGACAGCACTCTGGCTGATTGGTTGTGGTCCCATGGGAGGGGGAGTGCACTGAGACATGACATCATCCCTTCCCACAGGAGAGAAACGGACAAACTGAGAAAACGAGAAGGGTAGAGGTCAGAGTGCAAATGCATGACAGCGACATCACTATTTGCATAAGGGCAAAAAAAGCCTACCATAAATTATCAGACAGTAAAATGTAGAATTCACAGCATAGATTCATTTGGTTTGTTACTATCATCAAATAAAGAAGGCATGTGTTAAAAGTAAACTGATATTTTGAATTTGTAAAGACTTTGCCTGCAGTAGCTTCAGAAAAGAATTAGATGATGTGAATTAACTCATGCTGATCAAATAAATATTGAGAGTCCATGGAAAATTAAATTAAATGCAGCCGTAATAAAATCAAGTTTTTGTCTGCCTGAACTGAAGTCACCTGAAGGAATTAGACAAGTTGAATTTATTCATGATCTGCATGAAGCTCTTTTCAGTTTTTTATTTGCATAAAATGTTTTGAATCATGTATAATTTTCTTTCCACTTCACAATGGTATACCATTCTGTGTTGGTCTTTCACATTAATTGATGAATGATGATCATGACCTACTTATGAAATCAATTCATGCTTTATTAGGACACTCAAAGATGTTTCACAATGAAATCAGTCATTCCCATTCACACACACATTCCCACGCTGATGAGGATAAGCTACTGGATTGTAGCTACAGCTTCTCCGGGGCAATCTGACGGGAGTGAGGCTGCCTTACCATCTCCATCTGCCCTCTGAGCTCCACCAGCATGTGGATCTTAGTTAGGAATGCTTAGCAGATAAACTATGAACATCTATCCATTACTGTAAGTAGTTTCTTTAAGTTTTACATACAGTACATGTCTGACAGCGATCACTCCTGTTTTGTCCAGTGAAATTATTAAACTAAGGTTCTGTTGATGATCAGTCATTGTTGAATTCATGACTTCATGAAAAAAAAACTATATATATATATATATATATATATATATATATATATATATATATATATATATATATATATATATATATATATATATATATGCTGTATATATATATAAGGCCAGGCTGGTTTGAATAGCTTTTTTCCCTCCATAAAGGAAGACTTCTCTTTTTTTCTTATTTCATCTTCATCTAAAATCACAAATTGCTTGACTATTCTGAACTTGAACAAAAGCAAAAACAGATTTTCAAACACTTTTTTATAGAACTGTATGGCAGCAATGAGAATAGAACATTGTGAGGTGATGAGGAGAGATAGCTGCCTTTTTTTCACAGTCTTTTTATATCCCAGTAAATCACGGGGGGATTTCCCTCACGCTGTAGTAAACCTGCAGCAAACATTTCAGCTTTTATGACTAACTGCATGTTGGGGGTGACGTGTCTCATGTTCAGGAGCTCCACACCACCAGTACTCTGCTTCAGAATTACAGCATAATGTAGGTCGTAAACTACCAGACACACTCCTACACTTCTTTAAGTGTGAGTAAAGTAGTTTCTAGCCTATGCAGAATTATAGTTGCAATTACTTTATTGAAGCAAGAGCAACATAAAACTTCAGTGTCCTGTATTTTCACACCTCCCAACACACGACAGGATCTTGCTCTTGAATGTACAGCTTAGATTTTTAGTATGTTGTGTTTGGAATGTTCTTTACTCCATGAATATTTGTACAGTCATGAGACGCTCTATGAAACTCTGTGTGTTCCTCTGGCATGTTTTAGGTCAGTGGTCCCCAAACTACGGCCCGCGGGCAACACTGGTTGCCTGAGTTCCACTGACACCTCCGCAGTTAACCAAACCTCCTTGGATTACCCTGTCGGCAGTCTCACTCGCTCCTCACCTCCTATGATCCAAAGCTCACCTGTCCGCCCTCCACCACGGCCTCTTCGTTGGTCAAGCTGCAACCCTCCACCTGAACCAAACCCCGGTAACCAGTGATTCTTCCACCCAAAGAAGACCAGTCCGTTTATTCTGACACTGCCGTTTTCCACGACCCCTAAACTCATCATCTCTCTTTTTTCACATTCCAGTGCTGCGGTGATCCAGATTCCAGACTTTGTCCAGAACCTTGTTGTTGATTTTATGTTTACAATAAACTTATTTGACTGATTTCTGTTCTCCGCCTGGTGTTCTGCATGTGGGTTAAGAAATTAGACTCCATCATGACATATGGGTAAAATCTGTTTTTTTTTTTGTTTTATGGTAAAATGCTGGCAGCTGGGGTTGCCGAAATTCCACTGTAAAAACAACTATGGGTAAAATCATTTTTTTTGTTTTACAGTGGAATTTCGGCAACCCCAGCTGCCAGCGTTTTACCGTAAAATCTACATTTTTTTTTTTTTACAGCGTAGACAGGCTGACCACAGAAATTAACCCCGTAACTGGCGGGACCAAAATTACCAAACATGGCTGAAAAGGCATACCCACATTAAATCAGCTGCTGTTCTTGAACAATTTGGAGTACATGCAAAAGTTTGGTCTCTTTATGAAGAAAACAAGCTAAATTTTCCATTTTTCAGTCAAAAATACTCTAACTGTAAGTAGTTTGTAACTATTACGTTTTTAACACAAAAATGTAATACTGCCCCCCGACCCACTCCCCCCGCACTTTAGCGAAATGGTAACCCCTCCTTCTACCTCTCCCTGTCCCTCTCCCCCCACCCTCCTTCTACCTCTGGGGTTAAATAATATAATAATATATATATATATTAAAAAAAGATCATAAAAATGACCAGCGGGAGGGGGTTAGGCCCTCAGAATCAGAGGCAAAAATGGATGAAGGCTTGACAAGAACTTAAAGTATGATAAATGTACATGTGAAATGTTGCTAAAAAATCTGTTTTGGAGCCCTTCTCTGTCACGTGTAGAACTTTGGCAATAACCCATACATGCAGCTTGCATATTGGACGTTTCAAATGAAGGCAATGGAAGAGAAATGTGCTGGGTTACAGCCAGAGTAGCAGGACTGTACAGCATCTGGTGTCAGGCTTAATGCCAAGGCACATTATGATAACAGCAGCTCTGCAAATGAATTTGTACCTGAGGCTGTTGATGATATGCAATTAGTTTTTGTGGCATTCACAAGTTTGACTGATTAAAAGAAGAACTGCAGAATGAGAATAATGATTTCTACACTGGTGATATGTCTTACAGGCAGTCCAAGTAAACTCAGAGAGAAACGACACGTTTCCGTGTTTCATAAACTGACAAAAGTCTTTCTACTGAACCACATTTGTCTGCAATTTATTTGAGAAGTGCAATTGTGGGAGAATAAAACATTTTTGACCAGTTTAGATTTAGAAGGTGCTGCCATAAGTTACTGTGCACCCTGCAAGTTAAAGTGTGAAAGTCTACAATGAGCTCCTGTGATTGGTCTCCAGATGATTCTTACCATCTCTCTCCCAACATATCCTGGCACACAGTGGTGGTTCTTCCATATATGGCACCAGGAGCAAATCCTTCTGTTCCCCCAGTCTAACCCATCCCTCTTCCCACCTTAGCACACACACCCAAAAAAACACTTAACACCAACTAAAACCTGCAAAAAGCAATAACTTTATTTTTATATAATGTTTCAGATGGAATATTTATTTATTTGATTCATTGTTTCCACTGTGTCACCTTCCTAAAATAATGGCTTAAGTCATTTTTTGCCAAAAGATGACTTAGGATTTTTAAAAAAAATCTCTTTTGACAACAAATGACTTGAGCCATTACTTTGGAAAGGTAACAATTTGTAGCTTGACTATGTATTGGACAAAAAAATTAGAATAATTTGTTTCTGATGATCACAAAACTTTGAAGGTTTTAATAGTTTTCATTTTGTGAAAAATAATTCAGTCCAGACTTTGGACACCAAAGTCATCAGTGACTCGTTAGGAGCTTTATGGTGCATCCATACCTGTTTACGCCGCTTTAATCAAAGTCTAGATGTCTTACCTAGAAAGCCCAATTTGTTTGGGGAGATGTGAATGTGAACTTTGTTGCACGTCAAAGATGCACGTCAAAAAAAGACAACAAAACCTGGATCTTGGTTCTCTGTAAGTGAACTCTGCTGCAGTTCTGATATATATCTCTGGAAAAAATGAAGAGACCACTGCACTGAACCCCACTGAAAACCTTCTGGTTATTCCACCAAATATTAATTTCTGAACTTTTCCTGAGTTCAAACATTAGTATTGTTGTTTCTAAATGAATATAAAATTGTTTTCTTTGCATTATTTGAGGTCTGAAAACACTGCATCCTTTTGGTTATGTTGATCATTTCTCATTTTCTGCAAATTAATACTAAATTTTTGATTGGAATTTCAGATACATGTTGTCAGTAGTTCATAGAATAAAACAACAATGTTCATTTTACTCAAACATATATCTATAAAAAGTAAAGTCAGAGAAACTGGTCATTTTAAGTGGTCTCTTAATTTTTTCCAGAGTTGTATATTAGAATGCCAAGCAGTCCAGACACCACTCCAAAAGCAGGAAGCAGAATAAGCCGCAGGGCATTCTGGGTAAATGCAACCAAAACAATTGCACAAATCTAGCACTAGCAAGGTTCGTGCAATTCATGCAATTTTTTTGTTTTTCCCACTTCTGTATTTCACCAAAGACAGAATAGAAATCCTAGAACCACTAAGATCTGACGCCAACAGTTTTTTTTACATTTGGTGAAAAGGGAAGTCGTGCTCAGTGTCTTCTTCAGTGGTTTTTGTGTCGTTTCCTTCAATGGTTCTTGGTGCAGCGCTACCACAGGTGAGGGGAAAAATGTGTTTCAAAGAGTTTGGTTTGTTTGACACAGTGCAGTGTCAAAGATAATCACAGCAGCTGAAAATGGAACAGAAGGTGACATTTTGGTCCTGAATCAAACCTAGGCTACCGGACTGTCAGACATAAAAACATCCTGTGATCATTTTATGTTATACAGTGTCTACATTAAGTCATTTTTTTACATCTGAAAAGCATGAAGTATGAGTATTTAGTGCCATAATTATTTCCTGATAAAACTATTTGCAGGTCTCTCTCAAAAAAAGAAAAAAACAATCAATAAAAGATTCTTATTTCACTAAATCAACTTCGAAAGTGAAACTTATCTCACAGATAAGTTGCAGAGAGAAACTTATCTGGAAAAATATTCCAGATATTTTAAGTATTTTTCCTGTGAATGTTAATGACAGGAACAGCTAAGGGAAACCCCAAAATCCAGTTTCAGACCAAGAAAAGCCTAGTCATACACATTAATTTAAAAAAATTATATTTTTTAAATTAATTATATATATTATAAAAAAATTAAATTTTCTGTGTAGACGCCTATCGCGGCGGCAACCCTCGAACCTGTTGGTGGACACCTTCGGTGAGGGATGCTGTCAAGCTGAAGAAGGAGTCCTATCGGGCCACTTTGGCCTGTGGAACTCCAGAAGCAGCTGATTTGCCCGCCGGTGGGTACCGGCGGGAAATGCGGCATGTGGTTCGGGTGGTTGCTGAGGCAAAAACTCGGGCATGGGAGGACTTTGGAGAGGTCATGGAGAAAGACTTCTGCACGGCTTTGAGGCGATTCTGGTCCACCATCCAGCATCTCAGGAGGGGGAAGCAGTGCAGCACCAACAATGTTTAAAGTGGGAATGGTGTGCTGCTGACCTCAACTCGGGACGTTGTGGGCTGGTGGGCGGAATACTTAGAAGACCTCCTCAATCCCATGACCATGCCTTCTGTTGAGGAGGTCGCGAAGGTGGTCAAAAAACTCCTCGGTGGCCGGGCCCCGGGGGTGGATGAGATCCGCCTGGAATTCCTTAAGGCTCTGGATGTTGTAGGGTTGTGTTGGCTCACGCGACTTTGCAATATCGCATGGACATCGGGGGCAGTTCCCCTGGATTGGCAGACTGGGGTGGTGGTCCCTCTGTTTAAAAAGGGGGACCGGAGGGTGTGCTCCAATTACAAGGGGGTCACACTCTTAAGCCTCCCTGGTAAGGTCTATTCAGGGGTCCTGGAGAGGAAGGTCCGTCAGATAGTCGAACCTCAGTTTGCAGCCAAGTGTGAAGCGGCCGGGATGAGGCTCAGTGCCTCCAAATCCGAGGCCATGGACTTTAGCCGGAAAAGGGTAGAGTGCCTTCTCCGGGTCAGGGGGTTGTCCTGCCTCAAGTGGAGGAGTTTAAGTATCTGGGGATCTTGTTCACAAATCAGGGGAAAAAGGGAGCGGGAGATCGACAGGCGGATTGGTTCAGCGTCTGCCGTAAAACAGGCGCTGTACCGGTCCGTCGTGGTGAAGAGAGAGTCAAAAAGCGAAGCTCTTGATATACCGGTCAATCTACGTTCCCACCCTCATCTACGGTCATGAACTTTGGATCATGACCGAAAGAGCGAGATCACGGATACAAGTGGCCGAAATGGGTTTCCTCCGCAGGGTGGCTGGGCTCTCCCTTAGAGATAGGGTGAGAAGCTTGGTCATCCGGGAGGGAATCAGAGTAGAGCCGCTGCTCCTCCACGTCGAGAGGAGCCAGTTGATGAGGAGCCAGTTGCCCGAGCCAGGTGGCTCGGGCAACTGGTCAGGATACCTCCTGGACGCATCCCTGGTGAGGAGTTCCAGGCACGTCAAACCGGGAGGAGGCCTTGGGGAAGACCCAGGACACCCTGGAGGGACTATGTCTCTCGGCTGGCCTGGGAACGCCTTGGGATTACCCCGGAGGAGCTGGAAGAAGTGGCTGGGGAGAGGGAAGTCTGGGCCTCCCTTCTGAAGCTGCTGCCCCCGCGACCCGACCCCGGATGAAGCGGAAGAAAATGGATGGATGGATGGATGGATGGATGGATGGATGGATGGATGGATGGATGGATGGATGGATGGATGGATGGATGGATGGATGGATGGATGGATGGATGGATGGATGGATGGATGGATATTTTCTGTAATTTTTCAGTTTATCTTATGGTATATGCACACAGTCTACTAAATTGACTCTTAGACATTTATGTAGACTCATAGTGTACATTTATATATAAATGTACACTCTTGAGTGACATGGTGCAGGTTTCTACTCACAACCTTATGTACCCTCTATTACTGATCCAATATGAGATCATTGTACAGTTTAAGGGGAACTGATTGTATCGGTTATACTCTGGGGTGAAAGTAGTTTTAAATTCTTGGGGGTACTATGACAAAAAAAAATTATATATATATATATATTAGAGATGTGCCGATCAGGTTTTTTCCTGCCGATACCAATACCGATCACCATGAGGGCCCATCACCGATACCAATCACCAATACCAATCACATAATAATTTTTTTTTTTTTTCATTTTTATCAATGCATTCACCTTAATTTAGACAAAAACTTTTTAATAACTTTTTCCAAGAAGAAAACTAAACAAAACAGGCATTGTGCAAATTGTACAATTGATTACTATTATTGGTAGCAATCAATAATACTATCTTTAACAGACTGATAACGTATGAAGGCTCTGAAGAGGCTAAATAATGCAAAGAGCCTAAATAAAACCTCAACATTGCCAAAAAAATTTAAGTATAAAACTTAGCATTGAAAGGCAAATGCAGGTTCCATTACAATAAACAATCCAGTTACTGAATGAAAACTTCCTGATAGCATGGCGGCTAGCTGATTACTGCTAGTTCTGATTGGCTGTTTCTGACTGAGTGGAGTAATTATGCAGAACAGGGAGGAGATCGATTATTTTTTTAGAGATTATCTGTCTCATGTTAGGACAGCAAAAGTTTTAATACGTATGTAAAAAAAAATTTTTTAAGTTAGATGCTCAGCTTTAAGCAGAGGTTCGGTGTGAGAGTCACTACCAGGTGGAGCAGAAGCGGCGCTCCGTCTGTGAAATATTACTACCTGTAGCGCGTAGCAGCGGTTCAGCAGCGAGAGCAGAACCAATGTCTTACATCGCAGCTCGAAGACTTAAGTAATTTTCCGGGTTATTTGTTTAGCTTTCTGACTGTCATGCTAATAATCCGGGTGAGTGTTTGTAGCTGTGCGCTGCTTTATCTGCTATCTGATCCTCCGTGTGTCTTTTTTACTGCAGTGAGCCTCGATGTAGCCAAACTCCGTCAAGTATAACATTGTTTTTATGTCGTATTAGCTTCGTTGTGTTGATGCATGTTGACGTGCTTCAATTTTCCGTCGCAACACGCAAACGTCCCCATTCACTCAGTGCGTTATAGTTCCACATCGCTTAGGATTTGTTGCTGCGCGTTTGCGCAGTGTGAAGGAAGGAAAGAGGAGACCAGCTGCACAGGCAGGCTGCAAAATGAGATGCAGGTGATCGGTATCGGCAACAAGAACCAATGATCGCCGATCACCGATCATGCACTTTTTCACGAAAATCGGCCCGATTATGATCGGTGACCGATCGATCGGCACACCTCTAATATATATGGGTGGGTAGCTGTTGAATTGGAGCTGTATTTCCCTCAGCCCACAGGCTGCGATGTTGACACCTTGAGATGCCATGAGACCTAAATCCTGAACATCATGGCATGGAGTCATCCCAGTTTTCCACGTCTGGCATACAACCATTCATTTCAGCTGTAAAACCAACACATTCTCACTCCCAACTCGTCACATATTGACACTTGGGCAGGTACCCTCGGCGTCACATGTTGACCTTCGCGTCAATAATTGACGAGAAGGGTTCTCTCCATAGACATTAATACGTAGACGCCTCATGGAGCGGGCCTGCCCGTTGCTGCGATACGTAACAGCGTCTGCCATATTGAACGTGGAATATGTCCCAGTAAGCTAATACAAGTGAATGAACCGAATTTTATAAAGTGCCGTTCTACAAAGTATTTTAAGTTAATACCTGCCATTGACACATTTCCTCACACACATTATGGAGGTTCCTCCATCTTTTCCTCAGTGTTAGTATTTATATAATTTGTTTTCATATAATATATTTAGAATTTCACTTTTTCTTTGGTGGTGCTTATTGCATTAGGTTGTTTACTAATTTGGGTGCACACATTTAGTAAACACCTTATGTTTATTTAAGATCATTAATAATTTGTTTTGCTGAGTTTAAGGACTGGCTGGCAGAAGGGGGTTGGCTGAAAAGAAAACCAGGAAGTGGAACAATCCATCAGGCTGCTGGATGCAGGGGACTTGATGTAAAACAATCTGCCTCTCTCCACTAATGGCATAATTGCTAAAACCTTTTTGGTATTAGGTTATTTTGGTTTTTATAGTTGTGATAAAGTTAAAATGTTTTAGTTTAAATTAGTCATTTATGTTTATACATTATTTGTCTTTGTCTCCTACCAGTGGCGCAACTACACATTATTCAGGTGGATGCGAAAACATAGATCGGCGCCCCCCCGAGGGAAGGAACGTCAGGGTGAAGGAGCGACGCTCACTCACTCGCTGGTCAATGGTTTCTGGTTACTGGTCTCTGGTTACTGGTTTCTCAGTCAGAAGCTGGTTGCAAACATGAGGCCAGCAGGTGTCAGTCAGTCATGGTAGAACTGAAATTTGATTTTTCTCAATATGAGAAACTACAGACTGATAGGAGGAACCAAAGAGCCCAGTAAAGGTGAAGGCAAATCTTCTGAAGTCGGGATATAATTAATTTAATTTCACATAATTATCGCGGTAGAATTTGTTAAAACTTAATGAAATATATTTGTCCTATTTGATGTTTGTTGTGACGTATGCTCACAAACGAACGAGGTAATTAGCCCAATTTTGTTGTTTATTGAATGTTCAGAAACTACAGCAGGTGTGATGAGCCACAGCAAAGGTAAAAAAAAAAAGGTGCAACAACCCGAACAGACGATCAACTGAAAACATCTCCTACCTTTTTACTCTCGGTCTTTTTGTCGTTTAAGCACACCCGTTGCCGTGGCAACCGCCTGCGCCCCGCAAGCCGAGCAAAGATTACATAAAAACACAACATTCGGTTACGATATCAGGTTTCCAGGCTTGATATTTATTTCGCGATTATTAATAAGCCTCTCATGAACACAGCGGTGGTTGAGTAGCTAATTTAAACTCCTGCTCTGCTCGTCAGTCGGTCTTTGAGTCGCTTTTTTTTTGTATGGAACCGAAACGCACAGAATTGCGCAACACCTTGTTGAAACAATAATTACTGAGATTATTAATTTTAACACGTTTCGTTGACTTTTTATAATTATTCTTTTTTAATGAAGCTACAAACGTCTAGGATCTTGGTGAATATTTTTGATAAGCCTATTAGAAGAGGAAGTGCTGGTCTCAGCGTCCTGGCGGCGTTCAGTTTGTCACCTGCTGCCGAGATCGACTCAAAACCTTTCCGCGATCGACCGGTCGATCGCGATCGACGTATTGAGCACCCCTGTTGTATAGCATTGAAGCATCGAGACATCAAGATCAACCTTACAAGAACTTGGATGGCGAGCCCCAGCCCAGAGGACCAAGTGAACTGGTAGACAGTGACCCGACTGGTCACCAGCCGTGAAACATAAAAAAATATTTCACATACATATTGGAAAGACTAAACAAACTTTGAAAGAACATTTGACAGACTGGGTTATTTTTTTTATGTAATTTTTTTTAAAACGCGCAATTTTTGTTTATTTGTACAATGTGGATCCACAAATGTTGTTTATATTAATTAAATTCTACTTTTTTTCAATTAAATTCTACTTTTTATATACATTGTGTCCTCTGTGTCCTCTGCTGTTCACACCTAGGCTCACCCGAATTTAGAATCTCCTGATCAGGCCCAACTTACTTATACTTTTGTAGTGTTGGTATTGCCATTTACTATTAAAGGTATTTAAAGAGCCTTCTTGCTGCAAGGCAACAGCTCTACCAACTGCGCAGCCCCAATCAGCGATTATTTCGGGCCAATGTAGCTAGACGCGAATTTGTTTAGAAGCGAATTTCTGGCTGCAAAGTCAAGTAATCCTGATCTATCATCCTTACCTGGGGAAGGTAATCCTAATGAATCCAGTTTGTTTCGTAAAACGGTTGAAACAGGTCCACATAGCACAGAATTTGAGGAGCTCCGATCGCCCTGCTGCCACATAGAAGACGGACGCTTTTACGTACGACTCAGCGCTCCATGAGGGGTCTACGTATTGATGTCTATGGGTTCTCTCAATGAATGCTGTACCGAGAGGAAACACAGAAAAAGAACGGGCGCAGATTATCTATGAACATCTAGAGGGCGCTGCTCGGACTGAAATTAAATTCTTACCAGCAGCTCAAAGGGAGAATGTGAAATGTATTTTTGATGTTCTTAGAGATGTTTATGGTTGTATGCATTCAAGAATTTCACTACAGCGTAGATTCTTTAACCGTAAACAATTTGAAGGAGAATCATTGATCGATTATTCTCATGCTCTTATGGACCTGATGGCTCAGATAATAAAAAATGATGCACAAGCAGCCTTAAACTCTAAAGATCTAAGTGACCAGTTCTGTGATGATGTGAGAGAACAGGCTCTTAGAATGAGGCTGAGATCTGGTTCATGTTAATTCGGAATGGACCATTCGTGATGTTAAAGGGGAGGCCACTAGGTGGATGGCACAATATGAAAATCAGTCATCTAAACACAAATCTAACAATCCTATTCTCAATGAAAAGTTTGTCCCCTGTGAAAGCTCAGTTTCTTGCACTAATTGTCTGTTACTACCCAATAGTAAGTCCCGCCCACTCCTCACAACTCTTTGGACTCACTACTGCCCAGTTCTCTGTCTAACAGGTCCGGAAAACCCCCAGAAACTCGAGTCTTACCCTAGAGATAGTTTGTGGAGAATTATCTGTTTAAACTGGGGTCGGAAAGGACTCGTCTAGCTCTGACTACCTTCGATCCAGAAGTTATGACCCTTTGCAGTTGAAGAGCAATCCGCTGAGTAGCCCTCACAGCGACATAACCCCTACAACCACTCCTGTTAACGGTAGCTCCTCTCCTAAAATAACGGCACTTGTTAACGGCTAGATTAAATTTAGTGACTTAGATTTAAGTCCCAGGGTCATTATTTTAACACTCACCAGAGGAAAACACAAAGCCATCCATTCTCTAGAATCATGTATGTTAACTTTACCACAATTAGGAGAACCAACAATAATTAAGACTGACACAATTAAACTCACTGTTCACAATTCTCATTAGAATTTTTAGGATTATAATTTTATTAAGCAGGCTTTAGCAGGGGCATATGACAACAGATTAAATTTCCAAGAGTTATAAAAGAAACAAAGTTATGATGAAATCAACTAGGATCATTCACATCCTATCCTTGTTCTTATCCCTAACCTATTTCACTAAATTCACTGAGCGAGGCTTTTGGGGGAAGCAGGTCGACTCATACCCGATGGTCCTTGGTCTTGGCAGCTGTAATCTGTTAGATGTCCTTGGACAGAGTCCTTGTCCAGCCGGAGCAAGGTCCTCTTTAATGAAGAGAAGCGGAGAGAAGACTCACGCTTTCCATTAAACGTGCAGACTCTTTATCTTTAAAAGACCTCCGTCCCTTTTCCAAGTCGGCTGCGATGATTTTAGAGAGCGTTGGGTAGAAGCAGAGGAATCGGTCGAATCTGGAACCGGAGTTGGTGGCCGGTGGAACTTGTCCCTTGTTATCGGCGTGAAGTCTTTGAGCCTTTTTCCTCGGTCCCGAGTGTAGTCCTCTGCTGGCCTTTAGTCTGCTTCCCTTTGCTGGCTCCTCTTCTGCGCCGGAGACGAAGTACGATCTTTTTCTCTCGACCATCAGTATTTATGCACTGTGTTTCTATGGAACCCGCCTATTTTCCCTACATCATCCTGACATCCTGCAAGGCCGGGCTGCCTGACTTGGAACCCGTCTATCTGCCTTATCATCCTGACGTCCTGCAAGACCGGGCGGCCTGACTTTCCCAAGGCCTATGACTCACCGGCCATCTGGCTCCAATCTCGCCCCCACCTCTCGCTCAGTGAGAAGAGTTTTTTGCTTTTTTTTTTCCTCTCCTCTCTCCTCAGCCTTTGTTGTTAACTCAAAAGTATAACCTTCAGTTTCCCATAATATAATAAAATCAACTGATTAAGAGTACAGATTATACATTACTATAACATTCACTCGATTAAAAGTACAGAATACATGTTTTGATAATTCATTACAGACATTACTTCATTGGCATGTATTATCACTTTATAATCACCTATCGCTCATAATCATCAGTTAATCATTGTCTAGGGTATACTGTTATTTCTCAGGCCTTTATTCCATTTTTCTGCGTATACCTGGACAGATCTCACATGCTCATACCAGATTTCTCGACATAATGAATATGGGGAATTGTTGACTTTGTTAAAAGCTCAGCAGGCCCAGTTAGAACTGGTCATGAAGGCTTTGACCCCTCAAAGCCTTTTCGTCCTAGACGGACTGCTGATGGAAAACCAATTTGTTTCAGATGCGAACAGAGTGGGCATACTGCCAGAAATTGTACTGCTACTGTTAACACTGAGCCTAAACAAGCTATTCCTCCTAGGCAAACGGAAAACTAGAACCCGCCAGTGTGCAGAGCCAAACATTGGTGGGCAGTTTTCATGGCTCTATTGACAATAAATCAAGTGCATGTAATTTAGTTGGTGAATGTCTACAGGGGGAGGTGGATTTTGCTGGGGTGAGGATAAATTGTTTATTGGACAGCGGCGACCACTGTAACAGTTTTTTCAAAAACAACTTTTCTCATTTGTCTGATAAAGAACTAAAGGACTGTGGTTGGTTGGGTTTAAAGGCAGCAAATGGGTTAAAAATTCCTTACCATGGCTATGTGGAGCTTGATGTTGTTGTGCTGGGGGTGTTGCTTCCTCGTCGAGGTGTATTGATGGTTGAGGATCCAACAGATGGTTACATGAGGCAAAAGAAACTGGATGTACTTGGTGTTTTGGGGATGAATGTGTTTGACCCTCTTTACCATAAACTGTATAGGCTGTACGGCTCTGACCTTTGGGAAGCACCTGTACTCAAGTCAGCACCTCGGGGATGGAGAAGAATGCTGAGATACTGTCAAATGATGGAAGTGATGGTCAGCTCCCCTGACCCTCATCAGGTCAGAGTGCCGGGTAAGAAACCGTTCTGTGTTCCAGCTGGTAGCTTCTGTCATGTGCCAGTGACATGCCAACAGATGCCGTTACACCAATCAATTGATTTGTTTGTTGAACCTCTGGGTCCTGAAGGGGGCAGCCTTCCAGAGGGATTGTTGGTTTCACCTTCTTTAGTGAAGGCGGTAAAGGGTGGTGCCTTCATTCCCATTACTAACGTAGGAACATCTGACGTGTGGTAACACCTCGTAGAGTTGTGGCCACTGTTCAAACTGCTACTCTGGTGACAGATGATTCTAAGATTCAGGTTTCTGTTGACTCTCACAGTTGTATGGCATTTATTGCTAGTCATGAAACTACTGTGACTAACACAGACTTGGATTTGCCTGAGTTTGAAAACCTGCAGGGTAAAGAGAAACAACAGGCGAAGGAATTGTTATTAAAATATAACAAAGTATTTGCCAGAAGTGATCTCGATGTGGGTAGTACAAACAAATAACCCATGAGATCCCCCTGCTGGATGAAACACCAGTGCGACAACCTTATCGACGCATTGTTCCTTCTTAGTATGACTTAGTTCGCAATCATATTCAACAGTTACTACAAAGTAATGTTATTAGGGAAAGCAGTAGTCCATATGCTTCACCAACTGTTTTAGTTCAAAAGAAGGATGGAACATTGCGCATGTGTGTGGACTATAGACAACTAAACTCTAAAACCAGAAAGGATGCATTTCCTTTACCCAGAATTGATGAATCCTTGGATGCTCTGGCTGGGGCACAGTGGTTCACATTAGATTTGGCAAGTGGGTATAGTCAGGTTGAGATGGCTGAGAAAGACAAGGAAAAAACAACTTTTTGTACTCCATTTGGACTATTTGAGTTTAATTGCATGCCTTTTGGATTGAGTAACGCACCCAGTACTTTTCAGCGTCTTATGGAGCGTTTGTTCGGAGATTGCCGTTGCCAGTCATTACTGCTGTACTTGGATGATGTAATTGTCTTTTCATCATCAGTTGAACAACATTTGGAAAGATTAAATCAGGTATTTTCCAGATTAAAAACCCAGGGGCTAAAGGTTAAGTTGTCAAAATGTCATTTTTTTCAAAAGAGAGTTAAATATTTGGGTCATGTGGTGTCAGAAGAGGGGGTCTCTACTAACCCAGATAAGGTAGCAGCAGTACGTGACTGGAGGCAACCTACTACTTTAGCAGAACTTCGTTCATTTTTAGGATTTGCCAGTTACTATCGGAGGTTTATTTGTGGTTTTTCGAACATGGCTTCCCCTTTAAACCGTCTTGTTGCTAGACTGCTCCCTCCTGGACAAAAGGGCAAAACCCCTAAAAAGCCCTTGGGTGGCTTCTGGGATGAGCAGAGTTTTCACAAGCTCAAAGCTGCATTAATAACAACTCCCGTTCTTGCCTATGCAGACTTCCAGAAGCCATTTGTTTTGGAAGTAGATGCCAGCCATGTAGGGTTGGGAGCAGTACTCTCTCAAAATCATGGGGGTAAATTGCGCCCTATATCGTTCGCTAGTCACAGCCTGAAGCCCACCAAGTGGAATATGAATAATTACAGCTCCATGAAATTGGAGCTTGTTGCTCTTAAGTGGGCTGTTACAGAAAAGTTTAGAGAGTATCTGCTGGGTAATAAATGTACAGTTTTTACAGATAATAATCCATTGAGTCATCTGGCTACAGCAAAGCTTGGAGCAACAGAGCAGAGGTGGGTTTCGGAACTGGCAGCTTTCGATTTGACCTTGAAATATCATCCTGGTTCTCAAAACGCCAATGCAGATGCATTGTCCCGTCAGCATACCACACACAGAGAAGCAGGGGCTGGCTCTGGTTTACGTGAGGGGTTTGCTGGAGTACAGGAAGAGATCAGTGCCTTACCTGGTTTGTCAGGTGCTGACCTGTGTACATTGCTGTATAAGGATCCTAACATCGATTCTTTTATGCAATTTTGGACGAGGGGTAGGATGCCTGATGCTAAAGAGAGGAATGAACTTGATAAGGTCACCCAGGAATTGGTTCGGCAGTGGAATCGGCTAAGAGAGCGAGAATCGATCCTTTATCGCTGTGTTCAGGCCTCTGATGGGCAGACTGAGGTTGAACAGATTGTGTTACCTCAGTGTTTGCAGGAAGGCATCCTCCGTTCGCTTCATGATGATCATGGCCACCAGGGAGTGGAGCGGACTTTACAGCTAATTCGGTCACGGTTTTATTGGCATAATATGCACTTGGATGTAGAGCAGTGGTGTAAAAACTGTGAAAGATGTGTGTTGTCAAAGGCTCTGTTGCCGAAAGTTAAAATCTATATGGGAACAATTAAAGCATCTAGACCTAATGAGATTCTGGCAATAGATTTTACAGTTTTAGAACCTGCTACAGACGGCAGAGAAAATGTCCTTGTAATGACAGATGTTTTCTCAAAGTTTCCACAGACTGTCCCCACAAAAGATCAGCGTGCCAGTACTGTTGCAGAGGCACTGGTGAAGCACTGGGCTCAACCTTTTGGGCCCCCTGTCTGGATTCATTCTGATCAGGGGAGACATTTTGAGAGCAAGTTGGTTCATCAGCTCTGCAAAGTGTATAAAATTGAGAAAAGCCGGACGACTCCTTATCATCCTGAGGGAAACGGGCAGTGTGAGCGTTTTAATCGCACTTTACATGATTTGCTGAGAACTCTTTCACCTGAACAGAAACGCAGGTGGCCCCGGCATATTTGCCAAGTCACCTTTGCATACAATACAACTGTCCATCAATCCACTGGTATGACGCCTTACTTTTTGATGTTTGGTAGAAAACCAGTTTCCTGTGGATTTTTTTGTGGGTCTGAGTGAAAGTGATGAAGGACCTGACCTGCCCTTGGAAGAGTGGGTTGAAGAGCACCAAAAATCACTCCATGCTGCCTATGAAATGGTGCACCAAAAAGTAGAGAGTAGAAGGGCTCAGAGACATCAGGATGAGAATGTTGCCCCAGATTTTCTGGAAGGAGACTTGGTGTATGCGAGAAATCATTCAGTGAGGGGTCGCAGCAAAATTCAGGACTTTTATGATTCAACTCCCTATCAAGTGGTTCGTCCACCTTCTGAGCAAGGGGTAGTGTACTCTATAGCGCCCGTGGGTCAGGAGGGACCCCTCCGTCAGGTCCACACGGTCGAGCTTTGAAGTGTCCCTAAAAATAGGGGGGCGGAAGGGTGTCAGAAAAATGGTTTGGAAGATGTGCAGACAGATATTGAGGTGGGAGATGAAATGGTGGATTTGCCTGAATCTGAGATGCAATCAAAGGTTGAGAATGATGATGTAGATGTAAATTCTGATTTTCAGCCTCTTTCTGGCGAAAAACCCACATAGGAGATTGACATCGCTATCATTCCTGAGCTGAGGAGGTCGGCTCGGAAAACTGCCGGACATCATTCCAACCCTTACAGGCTGCCCTGTCCTGTGCAGAAGAAATGATTGTTATTGGGCAATAGTTTTTATATACATCGTCGGGTCGCCGATGCATAATGATGGGGGGGAATGTAACATGTGAAACCACCAGGGGTCGCTCCACCACATAGTGAGCTCCCATAAAAGGGAGGCTGTCAGGCTGGTGGCCAATTGTCAATCTCCTCTGTGCTAGTCCAGGTGTGTTGGCCCACGCATTTGTGATCAGGTTTGTGTGTGTGTTGTTTTTTGTTGTAAAGACAAAACTCTTTCAATTTGATTATACTAAGTCAGTGTTTGTGATGTTTCTATATTAGGGCCACTTTCATGTTTTGATCGGAGGATTGCTCTACCTGGGCGTGCGGTTGATCGACGCTGCAGGTAGGCGTTGTATATTTTTTAACTGGATTGAATTGCATGTTTTTTATTTCAAAGATTTAATAGGTGTTTGGTCATTTTTGTTTTTTTGCAGTTGTCGCTGCACCCTGTTGTTCCTTTAGAATTTGATTTTCTTTTTCTATTGTTTTTCATTTATTTTATCTATTGTTTTTGCAAATACACATCCTCTTATTTTGTAATAATAAATATTGTCCTTTTTTATACTGGTTGTTTTTATTGTACTATAAGTGGCCGTAACACATGCAAACTGTTCTGTAAACGTTTAATATTTTTGATTGAAATAATAAAAATAAGGATGAATCCCACAAAAACCCAAGAATAAGCTGACGTCATTCTATGCGACACTTACACTCCGGTGAGTAAATATCTGCACCTGTCAAATGTTTTTGTACTCTAAAACCAAAAATAACTCAAGTGTTGCGTTATAAAGTTATTGATGGTAGTTTTAGGACTTAATGGGAGTAGGACTGTGATGCGAATGGTTGAAGACACGTTTGTAACAATTTTTTTGCCGGAGAATATACGGTGGAAGCTAGCTAAATTAGCCTCTTGGAGGCTAATCGTACCTGTACACTGTACCTGTGCTTAATACGTTTAATTAGCCATGATAGAGTCACATAATATTATTTATAGTCATGCTTGTTGTTGCCACTTTGTAAAATTGGAGGGTTGCTAAAAACATTCAATGTGCCCCTAGGCTGTGATGATCTTTAAAGTTTTGTTTATGAACCCTGTCTGAATACACTGATTGCAGCTAGGTCATTTACTTCAATTAAAAATGAACTTGCATCAGTACAGGCAAATTTCTTTCCTCCCGTCTGTTATTTATTGCTGTTGCAAGCCAGATGAAGAGAAGTAAAGAGCTGATAACCTGATCTTTGAATAGACAGAGAACATAGGTCAGGAGCAGCCTGGGATGCTTACTGAGGAGTATCCAATAATGATACCAGAGAACCAGGAAGATACTGTGATAGTGCTTGATCTTATTGTTTCTCCTGCTGTTGTCCCATCCTCTCAGTCTTTTCAGAAGAAGAAAAGACCCAGAAGCACCTCTCCAGTTGCCTCTCCTCCCATTCCATCTTCTGTCTCACCCATAGATCAGCCACATCTGCATGCATGTCACCTGCTGACCATGCTGTCTCCTTAAGTCAGGGTAGACTATAAGAAGAGAAAGCGTAAGTTTTGTTTTCTTTACATTCATGCATCCAACATGTCAACCTCTTTAGCACGATTTGTACCTGTGGAAATCCCAGTTAGATTTTGCGATTGTCCATCAGAGTGTTTGAGGATCAAACCAGGACAGGCAGTCACTGTGGTCATGCTCAATGGTATGAATAATAATTATTTCAATGACTCAACACCAAAATATAAAAAACTATTTTATAAAAATTTAAATAACTGTCAACGTTGGCTATGTGAGTACTTTGACGTACATATCCCAGAAGGGCCGTCGGCCTCCATTCTTGAGTGGTTATGTTCGTCAACATTTTGGTGTAACTGGTTAAACACACTTGAATCAAATGGCTGAGGTACCACCTCATTCATTCAGCATTCAGATCATATGAAGTCCTGGTAACATCAAAATTTATTGAGTGAGATGTTTTGTGCCAGAGAAACACCTAAAACTTGAAAGACACCTAACCTAATCTTGATGCTTGGTATTTGGACACCTATGTCCTATTTTATGTTTTCTTTTTTATCTCTCATTTTAAATCAGACAGGTAAGATCTTGGCTGACAGCTTCCTGAAAATATTTTTGAGTGGGAAGCCATAATATGAGTTGGATAAAATGTTAAAGAAGGATCCCTTCAAGTATCAAGTTTGTACCCAAGATGTGCTTTCAGTTTCAGTGGATGGAAACTGCAAGTATTACCATTTAATGCAGCAAGGTATTGTAAAATGTGTACAATATAACAATTCTTTGTATATGTTAGTGATGTTCACTACTTTTGGACTATAACACCTCATGAAGTATTGCTTGTTTTGCAGATTGGAGGAACAGGCTATATTTCAGGACCTTTTCATAGCCAAGGATGAAAACGTAGGAAAATTTGTGGACTGTATACACAAATCAACCAAAAATGTAAGACTGCAGATTGTAAACGTATAACAGTAACCTTTTAGCCTGTAATAACAGTATGCCTGATTGAATTGTATGCATTCTAGATTTTGTGGTGGGCAATGGTCAGCAGCCAGGGAGCTCTCTCACAGGTCCAGCAGCAAACTGGATGAGGAGGCTTGGAGCTAGCGGTGTGTATACATGGAGTGCTGCTTAGTGCTCTTAGATAGGGTATGAGATATTTGCATAACCCTTGTTCTTTCTACAAAGGCTGGCCAACAGACAATCATTTTTTTCCATGGATGTAACATGCAAGTACTGGCCATATCTTGAAAACTAACAAAAAGCTGTCCTGAGCTCCAACACCTGCTTAAAATGAAGCCATTTCTCTCAATTTTCCATGGCAAAGCCCATGAATGTAAGGTAAGGAACACTGACCAGGCATTGAATAACCTTGCTGGTACATACTGCATAAATATCTTTGACACAGTTGATGTTGTTTGTGCAGACACACATGGACACTTGTGCCAAGGCTCATCGCAAGATCAGAAAGGAGAAAACATCTTAGCATTAGCTTTAGAAGATGTTGGTCACTTGAAGACTGATACAGACACAGAAGTTCTGTCTTTGGAAGAGATCCTGTCTGGTGACACAACATTTCCATGGCAGCAATCACACAGTGGTAAGTAAGCATACACTAATATGTTTTATACTGTCATCATACTGACAGATAATGTGACTAAATACTCCAGGTGTTGACCTGTGTCGAGAAAAGTCGAGCTCATCCCACTTCCCCATGCTGGAGATTTTAGTTTAATAGTAATAATAAATAAAATTACCTTAAAATTAATGACATAGGTGACATCAAGACCCAACAATAGAGTCAGACTGTAATAAAATGAATCTGGTTGTGTGTGTTGTTATTGTGTCCTGCAAACTTTGCTTTAATTCTACTTTTTTATATTTAATCATAAAAAATCATAGTCAGGCAGAAAGAAAGTCATGAAACAGGAAGAGCTGGTTTTCTGAAGAAAAGGGGAAGTTTCTGTCTTGCATCAGGCTAAAAATAGTTCAGACCATTCCTTATTTTAAAGCATTAAAGGTTTTTAAAGAATAAAATCTAAACATTTTGAGAGATTGGATAAAACCCAGAGTAAAATACTTAAAATAATGACTTATAATTATGCCAATAATTAATATTGGTTTAACCAGTGGTTGATGTTGGTTTGATTATAAGAATATTTACACTTACTCTTACACTTGTGGAAGTACTTAAAGGTGAAACAAGTAACTGTAACATGGTATCAGATAATTACAATAATGGATTATTATTGGGTTCTTTTCAGAAGTGTCTGTAATAATCACCTTATGATTATAATAAGAGTAACTAATAAGTTATGGTTATTATAACATTATACATGAAAAATCAGAGAAACTAAAAGGTTATAAATGTGATTTTGACATTGAACTTGAAAAGGTGTAAAATGTTGTAACTGTAATTAAAGGTCACTGATGTTGTGTTGAAGGTAGATGGTAGGTGAAAGGTCAGGGGAAAGAGGAACTGATAGGAGAACGGAGAAGATAAAGCCTTATTGCTAAACTTCAACTTGCCTAAGAAAAGGTTGGGCAGGAAACAGAGGTAGGAACTGTTGAGCAACTTGGGGACATTAGAACAGAGATCCGGTCATAAGGTCTCCAGGGTGATGGAGATGAGATCATCTGTCCAAGCAGTCAGCCAATGAGACAGGCACAGCAACAAAGCTAGCCAATGTAAACGCACCAAAAGGTGGATAAACCCTTTATAAGGTGGGTGCAACAGAGGAATCTTTGGTTGGATCCTTCAGGCAGCTTCGAGCCAAGATCGAGATGGACAAAGAACTCTGCAGCTGAAGAAGAGCCGGGGCCACAGAACCGAAGACTGTTCTGCACATGGGGACCAACCCGTTAGCCCCGCAACATGTGGCTTCAAATCGCACTTCTCTCAACAGCTGGGTTTAGACCCCAAAGACAAAGACCAAGGCAAAAATGAAGATAAAGACAAAGGCAAAGAACAAAGGCAAAGAGGAAGAACTGGTGTGTTCCTTCCGTGGGACCAGAAAGATCGTGAGACGAGGAGAAGGGAGCTACAGAGCTGCAAGACAAGAAGCTGAGGACCGCTACGCGCATGAGGAAGTCACCCTGATGCCCGAGACCTGCCGCTCTGAGTCAGTACTCTTCCTGTACTGGGAACCTCCTGCTGCTGCAACACCTTCTTCATCATCAGGCCAGTTCTGGGGTTCAAAATGCCAAACTCTGTCCGTCTCTCTCAAAGTTTCCCTTTTTTAGTTCTCAGTGTCAGCATTAGGGAAAGATAGGCTAGATTATTGATTTTACTTATTTGATTATTTCTGCTACTGATTTAAGCTGTACTGACCCTTGCAAAATTGCCTTACTAATAAAATAATTAGCATTTAAGAAAATCTAAAAGATGTTGTGGACATTCAATTAATGAGTCACCTTAAAGTTCTTTGATGGTTGTGAAATAGCTATGAAGTTTGATTCTGGGAGGAAAAAGTAGAAATGTTTTATAGGTTGCTTTTAGCCAAAACTAAAACAACACCCTTGGGACTCGCCCGAGTCACTAAAACCAACCTGGTTCAGTAACAAGTGCAAGTTGTAATAAAGAGAAAGAGCGACCGTTAACAGGTGTGCTCTGTGAAGCTAGTTGGTTGCAAGCTACTCAATCTGGCTAATTCACAGGGTGAAAAAGGGTGGGACATCTGGATGGAGGTCGTTAGAAACCAGGCGAGTCTTTCTCGATGCCAGCTTAAACAGAGTTTACTCAGTTCTGAACAGGGTAAAATCCCATCAGATTTAGAAAACTCAAATTACCCGTTAGATGGAGAGCTGGCTGCACATCTCCCTCCTCTGAGAAGAGGAAGTAGAGTGAGAGAGAAGGGGGGGGAGGTGTTGCGCAACAACAAAGTGGCGCCCAACGTGGGGCGTTGCGTAACCACAACAAGGTGGAGCCCAACGTCATAGAAGTCTAAGCGTGTAAAACAGGAGGATAGTTCTGGATCTCGCAGTAACTACACGGCGTGTGGGTGAGGGGAGTTTCACTGAGGACAGTTGACCATGTCCATCAGTGACGCTAGTAGCCAAGATAGCCTAGACCCATTCCTGCTCGATGGCTTAAGAGAGGCTTTGGGGGATAGGCGACTCGGAGACAAGGAGGACGACGCGAGGTCGTACGTCCAGAAGATGTAAGCAATTTCACAAGGAAGTGGTGAAATGCATCTGGAGCTCAAGGTCGAGCATCTGAGAGCACGCATGAGGGAGCTCATTGGCGTGGAAATGATGAAGTGGACTGCTATGTCCAGCAGAGGAAAATTGTCCTTGTCGGAGCCGAGAAGTGGGACAGTACTCCCAGAGGACGGGAGGCCCCATGGATTACAGAAAAGAGAGGTGAGGAGTACCTCTTGGTGCTGATGGACATGGTGTAACAGTGACAGCTGAAAAAGAGCAGGTCTTCCCCTGCAGAGGAACTCCGTTCACGTCACAGAAAGCCGGAAGGCGAAGGCACTTCTCCTTTTTGCCCAGAGAGGGAAAGGGGAAGTTGCAGTTTACAGTGTCATTGAAAACAGGACAGAAAGTTTGGATTAAAGATCAAGATCGGCCTGTAGTCACGGTGATCAAGTTGAAATTCAATGGAATGAATTTTGTGAAGCAAGTACTGCAATGTAAAAAAGTATTACTTATGAAGAAAGGGGTCCACGAGGTCAGTGTTCAAGCCAGTTCTTAGCTAAAGCGAACCAGAACATTGCAAGAATCAAGCATCATGCCATCCTGTGTTAGACTGGCTACTATTACAGGATGATTGCCATTCAAAGAACAACTTCAAGGCTTAGGACTAGGAGGGCCCTGAAGAAATTGGATTATGCTAAAGAAGAACTCCTGTCACAAAAGGATGGATTAAACAGGAAAAGGGACTGAAGTCGTGAGGAAGGAGTGGCGTCATAGACAACCACCAAGATCAATCCTGCAACAAAGTGTTGAAATCACACCCAACACCTGGAAGCAACCTGTGGACTTCACAGAGTCCTGCCTGACAGAGTCCTGTTGCCTCCGACAACTCCAGTAACCCTTTAACGACCCCAGCGATGGAAAAGGATTATGATTATGGATAAAGCGTCATGCTGCTTATGCTTTTTGTTTTGCTCTACTGAATATCCAGAGTTTTTTTATTTTTTATTTGAGGCTTTTTGCCCATCAACCTGTCCCTAAGGAATCTTCCACATCCTGAAGAACCAACGCTTCATTCAGCTGAGGATTTTTTGTCACTGTTAAAGGATCAGAGCAACCTGAGTTCTCTTCAACATTCGTCACTTCCTGAGAGACATCAAAACTCCAAGGAGGGGGTGTCAAAGAGCAGTGGAGTTTGAAGACTGCTGAGGCCTTGGTGACAACTGAGAATCTGCATCTTCACATCCCAGGCTGCTGAGGCCTTGGTGACGACTGAGGATCTGCATCTTCACATCCCAGACTGCTGAGGCCTTGGTGACGATGGAGGATCTGCATCTTCACATCCCAGACTGCCATCTTCTCTTTCCAGGGGATGAGGACGCAGACCTGCAAGAGGATGTTGGGTTCCCAGCATGTGAAAGGTCTGACCTCGCGGAGGGGGTGTCGAGAAAAGTCGAGCTCATCCCACTTCCCCATGCTGGAGATTTTAGTTTAATAGTAATAATAAATAAAATTACCTTAAAATTAATGACATAGGTGACATCAAGACCCAACAATAGAGTCAGACTGTAATAAAATGAATCTGGTTGTGTGTGTTGTTATTGTGTCCTGCAAACTTTGCTTTAATTCTACTTTTTTATATTTAATCATAAAAAATCATAGTCAGGCAGAAAGAAAGTCATGAAACAGGAAGAGCTGGTTTTCTGAAGAAAAGGGGAAGTTTCTGTCTTGCATCAGGCTAAAAATAGTTCAGACCATTCCTTATTTTAAAGCATTAAAGGTTTTTAAAGAATAAAATCTAAACATTTTGAGAGATTGGATAAAACCCAGAGTAAAATACTTAAAATAATGACTTATAATTATGCCAATAATTAATATTGGTTTAACCAGTGGTTGATGTTGGTTTGATTATAAGAATATTTACACTTACTCTTACACTTGTGGAAGTACTTAAAGGTGAAACAAGTAACTGTAACATGGTATCAGATAATTACAATAATGGATTATTATTGGGTTCTTTTCAGAAGTGTCTGTAATAACTCACCTTATGATTATAATAAGAGTAACTAATAAGTTATGGTTATTATAACATTATAAATGAATGTTAAATCAGAGAAACTAAAAGGTTATAAATGTGATTTTGACATTGAACTTGAAAAGGTGTAAAATGTTGTAACTGTAATTAAAGGTCACTGATGTTGTGTTGAAGGTAGATGGTAGGTGAAAGGTCAGGGGAAAGAGGAACTGATAGGAGAACGGAGAAGATAAAGCCTTATTGCTAAACTTCAACTTGCCTAAGAAAAGGTTGGGCAGGAAACAGAGGTAGGAGGAACTGTTGAGCAACTTGGGGACATTAGAACAGAGATCCGGTCATAAGGTCTCCAGGGTGATGGAGATGAGATCATCTGTCCAAGCAGTCAGCCAATGAGACAGGCACAGCAACAAAGCTAGCCAATGCAAACGCACCAAAAGGTGGATAAACCCTTTATAAGGTGGGTGCAACAGAGGAATCTTTGGTTGGATCCTTCAGGCAGCTTCGAGCCAAGACCGAGATGGACAAAGAACTCTGCAGCTGAAGAAGAGCCGGGGCCACAGAACCGAAGACTGTTCTGCACATGGGGACCAACCCGTTAGCCCCGCAACATGTGGCTTCAAATCGCACTTCTCTCAACAGCTGGGTTTAGACCCCCAAAGACAAAGACCAAGGCAAAGATGAAGATAAAGACAAAGGCAAAGAACAAAGGCAAAGAGGAAGAACTGGTGTGTTCCTTCCGTGGGACCAGAAAGATCGTGAGACGAGGAGAAGGGAGCTACAGAGCTGCAAGACAAGAAGCTGAGGACCGCTACGCGCATGAGGAAGTCACCCTGATGCCCGAGACCTGCCGCTCTGAGTCAGTACTCTTCCTGTACTGGGAACCTCCTGCTGCTGCAACACCTTCTTCATCATCAGGCCAGTTCTGGGGTTCAAAATGCCAAACTCTGTCCGTCTCTCTCAAAGTTTCCCTTTTTTAGTTCTCAGTGTCAGCATTAGGGAAAGATAGGCTAGATTATTGATTTTACTTATTTGATTATTTCTGCTACTGATTTAAGCTGTACTGACCCTTGCAAAATTGCCTTACTAATAAAATAATTAGCATTTAAGAAAATCTAAAAGATGTTGTGGACATTCAATTAATGAGTCACCTTAAAGTTCTTTGATGGTTGTGAAATAGCTATGAAGTTTGATTCTGGGAGGAAAAAGTAGAAATGTTTTATAGGTTGCTTTTAGCCAAAACTAAAACAACACCCTTGGGACTCGCCCGAGTCACTAAAACCAACCTGGTTCAGTAACAAGTGCAAGTTGTAATAAAGAGAAAGAGCGACCGTTAACAGGTGTGCTCTGTGAAGCTAGTTGGTTGCAAGCTACTCAATCTGGCTAATTCACAGGGTGAAAAAGGGTGGGACATCTGGATGGAGGTCGTTAGAAACCAGGCGAGTCTTTCTCGATGCCAGCTTAAACAGAGTTTACTCAGTTCTGAACAGGGTAAAATCCCATCAGATTTAGAAAACTCAAATTACCCGTTAGATGGAGAGCTGGCTGCACATCTCCCTCCTCTGAGAAGAGGAAGTAGAGTGAGAGAGAAGGGGGGGGAGGTGTTGCGCAACAACACCTGAACTTACAAATTTAAACTTTTACTGAGTTGATTCGTCCTTTTCATAACTGCATTTCAGACTCTGTCAGTCTTCACACAAAAACAAGGGCAATTGATGACATCATGATAGTAAAGAGACTGGAAGATGAAAAGAGGATCCTTGTTGATGGACCATCATTGGAAATCTCTGTCATCCTATGAAGACACTCTACAGGAGTTTCCCACCTGTTATCGGTAGGTACATTTAAAAGTAGGTTTTTAAGTAATGCATGATCATATCAAAAGTAAAAGCATCTAAATTTTGTATTTTTATTTATGTTCAACTTTAAAGGTTTGTCCTGTGCCCTAACTGACGAAGGTCCAAGAGGTCTCCAGAGCATCATCCTCAGAGAGCTGCTGCACCAACAGATGAAGCTGCAGGCAACAGAGTATTATCTACAGCAGGGGAGCCCAAAGTCGGTCCTGGAGGCCTGCATCGAATGATGGCTCATTAGAAGGGCTAAGAAGAACATTGACAAGCTGAAAAGGTTGTTACTACCAGCAGGGAGAGAATAAAACATGCAGGATGCCGGGCCACTAGGGCCGACTTTGGACACCCCGATCTACAGACTTTGTCAGGAGCAGAGAGTGTTACCTTTGACGACGACTTCAGTAGTGACTGATAATAGTCATATATATATATATATATATATATATATATATATATATATATATATATAGTTTGCTCATAAGTCACACCTTACAATTTGTTCTTGTGCTTTCATGTTTCCAAATGGGCAGTGTTTTATCTTGATTCTTTTTTTTTTTTTGTGCCTTTGTACTTTCTAAAAGGGCTTACTAGAGCTGTAATTGCGTCCACAGGCATGTCATTGAGTGTGTTTCTTTTTCACTTGTTTCTGCACATCTAGTGTATTTTCTATGTAATAATAAGAGAAATTGTAGTTAATTTAATAGTTTACTATTTTTACTTCAAGTGGAATAATAACACTTGTGCTTTTGTTGAGCAGTTAAAAATGGCTACAACACTACGTTAAGCAGTCCCAGTGATTCTGTAGTAACTAACATAACCAAGACATCTCTTTGGATCTTCTACTTTTATTTTCTTTATGTGCAGCTCTGACTTGCGTCTTAATCCAAAGAATGCACAAAGTGTGTACTGGTGGAACAATTTCTTATCCTTGGTCAGTTGAATGCAGTTCACTTTGTCAATGTCTTTATTAAAAAAAATAAGTAAAATAAATTTCAGTGCTTGTCAAAGTGATTTTTTAATGTGGTATTCAATGATTTTGTTTAATGACATGCATTTATACAAAAATCATAAAGGCATTATTTTATAAACAAAATGGCATCTAATTTAGTGGATTCTTCAGGACATGTTCTGTATCCATCAGCTAATGACAAGTCAGTAATGAAGCATATTAAAATGTTGGACGAACAAGAAGTGGTTTCAAGAAATTGTCAGGATAAATAAGTTGTTCAGCTTTTAGGTACTCTTTAAGGACTTAGGAAAATGAATTATAATTTCCTACATAGACCTGGCGTTATAAAGCATGTCTATGTTCAAGAGTTGACAGGTGAAAAAGGAAGGTTTGGTAGAAAAACTTGCTGTGTCATTTAGTTGAAATGCTTCAGATTTGGACACAACTTCTTTTTTAAAACAGAGGGTCCCAACTTGGTGAAATAATCTTAATGAAATGTACATTAACTTGGTATTTGGATGCATTTACAAAAGGGAGACCTCTATTTTAACTACAATAATTAGATGGACACAACTTAACTTACATTCTCTTTATGCCATTTCTTTGCAAGCTTATGAAATTATGAAATAAACCACAGAGGCCTGAGACACCATCAGGCAAATCAATCTTTTCCCACCAAAGCAGATTTATAGTCGGGCTCAGAGCGCAATTCTAGAGAAAATGCATCTTTAAACCAGTACTTTCATAAAGCATTTGAAGATTAAGCCATCTCTACCACTCAATTTGAGATTAGTGATGGAGTTAGGATTAACCTTAAACCTAATCTAACCCTAGATTGTTTTATATAGTTTAACTTGGTGCTTTTCTCCTAGAGAAACACTATGTCAATAGAACATAATTTAGATTACTATGCTAACGTAGTTTAAGTTACAGTAGACTCAAACTGATTCAAAATTAATTTACTAAACTGTAATGTCGAAGGACTTCAATCTGGGTTTCCTGGGCATACACAAAATAAGATGCAAACTTAATTAACCCTAGACAGGTAAACATGCTATTCAAAATACTTCTCCATAAGACTTTTTTTATGTGTAAATCCTGATTGCACTGAATAAAACACATAACAAATAGCTTCACTCAGTTCTGCAAGTGTGTAGGAAACGAATCTGTTACACAGTTTAACCTTGCGTCATGCCTTAAAGACAACACACAGGGAAAACTTGACCAGCTTGTCGGGCAAAAAGTCCCATAAATCCCATTATGACTCTTTCTGTATCAAACAAAGTTTCACTACATTTTGAAGTAACATTTCTGAGTGTATCGACCTTGATCTTACTTGGCAACAGACAAAAAAGGTTGTCATCTTATTGAAAACCTTATTACCCCCCACCTCCCACAACGTGCTGATAAGTGTTCCTTTCTTCTCTTAATCAGTCTGCCGTACGATGGCTGCGTTCCATTTCAGATTCCCGCCGATCAGCCGTACAATAATTTCTAGAAATAACTATGCGGAGCTTATAGAAATATTTTGTGTGGTTTGTGATAATACATTATGGAAGATCAAGTTTGAAACATGACCTTATATATTTCAAACTTATAATCATATTGATCTCGTTTCAGACTTGATCTGAAACAAGATCATGTTTCAGACTTGATCTTCCATAATGTATTCCAGGTTATCTATGTATATAGATCTATCTATCTATCTATCTATAGATCTATAGATATATATATGCAAATTTATATTTTTGTGTGTTCTTCAAAATTCTGTATGGCATTTGTGACATAGGTTGATTAAAATGTTTTGTTCTTATACAGTCAGTTGACCTGGACATTACAATGTATTTTTATCATGCTCTTCATCAATAAATTCACTTAAAGTTGCTGTGTTTAAAAATAAATGTACTGCATTTGAAAGCAATTTTATTATAGCATTTTGCAAATAGTCTTGATTGACAAAATCCATGACACAAAAAAGATCATATTAAAATAATAGCTTTTTGAGATAAAAAAAAACAAAACACTTCCAATTAGTTATGTTGAAATAAAGTTTTGCTTATTTTGTTATGTATTAGACTTTACTTTGTACATCAACATTAAAAACACTCAAAAAGAAATGTGTATAACACCATGTTTAAAGTTTTTAAGACTTTAGGTCATACTTACTGAGCAAAATCTACAAACAATTCTGTTCTAAATTTCAAGACTTAATACAAGCACAATACCTGACTGATGCAGTGACTCAATCAGCCTCACTTAGTCTTTTACAGACTTGACAAAAATGTGTCAGTAAACAGCCCAACATAAGCTTACATAACTACTATATTACAACCATAACATTCATTTCAGTGAATGACCGAAAACAATATTACACAGAAAACATCGTAAAATGGTCAAACTGCAGTAGAAAAAAGAAAAGAAATTAATACGTTGTAATACAAAAAAGAAAAAGTAACATAATGGAAGGACTTGTTCGCTGTCTGAAGGAAGTGGCACTAGGGGGACAGCAACATAAGAGGATTTACTTGCAGGTTCCCAGGTATCATCCCAGATTTTTCAGCTAGAAAAGAACAACAATAAAATCAGGATGTGGACTTTTTGTGCTGTAAGGTTCACAAATCTCTCTTTCTAAGATCTATAGTTGACTTTAAAAGGACGTATTGTAGCCAAAGTATGTTCTCTGCCTACATCCATCTAAATGCCAGCTAGTACTTACATCTTGTTTTGTCCCAAATATACAATATTATCTTGACTTATTAAGTGTTAAAAGATAAACTGACTGCAGTCATTTTTACCACTACACAAACAATAAAAATCTGTCATAATGCTTCAGTTTCTTAGAAAAGTCTAAAAATCAAAACAGAAAAAAGTGACAGTTTTAGATTTAATTTCCAGCTTATCTGAATTATAAAAGGCACAGTGTTAAATAATAAGTGTTGAATCACCTTTAAAAAGTCCAAATATCAAAATCAGCAGTCCTTTGCTGATAAACGGCCTAATTACGATATTTGGAGTTCTATCTCTATATTTCTATGTTTCTGTGCACATGCTGACTTTTTTGTGTAAATTTCTTTCACCCAAAGATGTTGTGACTTATGTGGTATAAGTACTACTGATTCATGTTGTGATACCCGTTTTTGTCCTCATAAAAAATAAAGACAAATATAAAGAACGAAAAGGAGTCTGGTAGGTCAGTAATTAAAGCCACAAAGTTTATAAGTAAACAACTGTGCTTATTTTTTGCAGACCACTGCCTCCCTTATCACCCCTCCCCCCATCTACTCATCTTCACACGTCTCTCAGTGTATCTTGGCATGTTTGACTGGAGTGAGGATATACTGTCACAGGTGGATTAGTTAAACTTTTAGTCTTACCGCATTAGTTCTACGCCCAGGAATTGATTTTGTGTACTACATTTCCACCAACCTACATAACAAGAAAAGAAAAAAAACAATTTTAAAAACAAAATAAGAAATGAAGTCAAAACTGAAAACTAGTGTGGCAACTGTCATATTTTATAATCCTTCTAAACTTTCCTCTTCTTTACATGGATTTACACATTTTCTCAAATTAGTTTAACATTGATTTTAACCACTTTACAATGGCCACAGAAATGGAAACTAAGTCCAAAACAAGTTGTCTTTGCTTATAAACGGTCTCTATAGGTTTTCTGTTTCTGTGAGAATTTTGACATTTTAGGGCTGGACTCCTTAAGTCGCGAGTTCAGTTTTCTGTATGTGTTCTGTATTTACGATACCAGTTTTATGTATGTTGAAGTAAATAAAACACTTTAAATTTCCCAGTAATTTTCATAATTTTTTTGAAAAGCCGCATTATTTATGCTAATTCGAACGCCCCTCCTGAAGCTGAAACATTGTCCAAGTAAATCGGTTCGGGCATCATGAACACATGACGAAATGAGCCAAGAGTGATATCATATTAAACCTTAAACTATAGGCTTTCTATACATACCCAGTTTGGCGAGGGTTATATTTTTAGTTTTTTTGTAAATCATAAAAGTATCAAAACTTCGTAAAATAGCGAACGAATTATAAAAAATAAACCTGACAAAATGGGTATAAAAATAAAGGTTAAATTGTTAGCTTTAATATAATACTGGAACCACACTTGCAGAATCAATGTGCGTGACGCCCCACGCATGTCAACACACGAACGGACTCCCCCCGAGGCGCCCCTTACAGCTTTCGTTCCTTCTGTAAGCTAAATGTGGCTACGTGGTGAAGCTAGCTAAAAACGAAGCCCCTCCTGAGCTTTTTACCGTGTGCACGGTTCTAGCGGGGACGCTATTTTAGCAAGTTTTTTTTGTGATTTTGCAAACTGAAAAGCGGACGGACCGTCCGGCTGACTGATCCTGACATCTACCGCGTTATGCCGAGCTCCACACCGTTATAACGCGATCTGCCGGAGCGCCGCACTAAGACTGCAGGAGGAGTTAAATCTAAAATTAAATCTAGTCAAAACTTTTACAAAAGAGGAGAAACTAAGCAAACATGGTCTCTTCACCCATCCATCCATCCATCCATTTTCTTCCGCTTATCCGGGGTCGGGTCGCGGGGGCAGCAGCTTCAGAAGGGAGGCCCAGACTTCCCTCTCCCCAGCCACTTCTTCCAGCTCCTCCGGGGGAATCCCAAGGCGTTCCCAGGCCAGCCGAGAGACGTAATCCCTCCAGCGTGTCCTGGGTCTTCCCCGAGGCCTCCTCCCGGTGGGACGTGCCCGGAACACCTCACCAGGGAGGCGTCCAGGAGGCATCCTTACCAGATGCCCGAGCCACCTCAACTGGCTCCTCTCGACGTGGAGGAGCAGCGGCTCTACTCTGAGTCCCTCCCGGATGACCGAGCTTCTCACCCTATCTCTAAGGGAGAGCCCAGCCACCCTGCGGAGGAAACTCATTTCGGCCGCTTGTACCCGTGATCTCGTTCTTTCGGTCATGACCCAAAGCTCATGACCATAGATGAGGGTGGGAACGTAGATCGACCGGTAAATCGAGAGCTTCGCTTTTTGGCTCAGCTCTCTCTTCACCACGACGGACCGGTACAGCGCCCGCTTCACAGTAGACGCTGCCCCAATCCGCCTGTCGATCTCCCGTTCCCTTCTTCCCTCATTCGTGAACAAGATCCCCAGATACTTAAACTCCTCCACTTGAGGCAGGACAACCCCCCTGACCCGGAGAAGGCACTCTACCCTTTTCCGGCTCAAGACCATGGCCTCGGATTTGGAGGCACTGAGCCTCATCCCGGCCGCTTCACACTCGGCTGCGAACCGCTCCAGTGAGAGCTGCAGATCACGTTCCGATGAAGCCAACAGGACCACATCATCCGCAAAAAGCAGAGATGCGATCCTAAGGCCACCAAAACGGATCCCCTCAACACCTCGGCTGCGCCTAGAAATTCTGTCCATAAAAGTAATGAACAGAATCGGTGACAAAGGGCAGCCTTGGCGGAGTCCAACTCTCACCGGAAACGAGCCCGACTTACTGCCGGCAATGCGGACCAGACTCTGACACCGGTCATACAGGGACCTGACAGCCCGTATCAAAGGGCCCGGTACCCCATACTCCCGGAGTACCCCCACAGGGCCCCCCGAGGGACACGGTCGAACGCCTTCTCCAAGTCCACAAAACACATGTAGACTGGTTGGGCGAACTCCCATGCACCCTCCAGGACCCCGCTGAGGGTGTAGAGCTGGTCCAGTGTTCCACGACCAGGACGAAAACCACACTGCTCTTCCTGAATCCGAGGTTCGACTATCCGACGGACCCTCCTCTCCAGGACCCCTGAATAGACCTTACCAGGGAGGCTTAAGAGTGTGATCCCCCTGTAATTGGAGCACACCCTCCGGTCCCCCTTTTTAAACAGGGGGACCACCACCCCAGTCTGCCAGTCCAGGGGAACTGCCCCCGATGTCCATGCGATATTGCAGAGTCGCGTTAGCCAACACAACCCCGCAACATCCAGAGCCTTAAGGAACTCCGGGCGGATCTCATCCACCCCTGGGGCCCTGCCACCGAGGAGCTTTTTGACCACCTCGGCGACCTCGTCCCCAGAGATTGGAGAGCCCAGCCCAGAGTCCCCATGCTCAGCTTCCTCAACAGAAGGCATGTTGGTGGGATTGAGGAGGTCTTCGAAGTATTCCGCCCACCGGCCCACAACGTCCCGAGTTGAGGTCAGCAGCGCACCATCCCCACTATAAACAGTGTTGGTGCTGCACTGCTTCCCCCTCCTGAGACGCCGGATGGTGGACCAGAATCGCCTCGAAGCCGTACGGAAGTCTGTCTCCATGGCCTCTCCAAACTCCTCCCACGCCCGAGTTTTTGCCTCAGCGACAACCCGAGCCGCATGCCGTTTCGCCCGCCGGTACCTTTCAGCTGCTTCTGGAGTCCCACAGGCCAAAAAAGCCCGGTAGGACTCCTTCTTCAGCTTGACAGCATCCCTCACCGAAGGTGTCCACCAACGGGTTCGAGGGTTGCCGCCGCGACAGGCACCAACGACCTTGCGGCCGCAGCTCCGATAGGCCGCCTCGGCAATGGAGGTACGGAACATGGTCCACTCAGACTCAATGTCCCCCACCTCCCCCGGAACGTGTTCGAAGTTCTGCCGGAGATGAGAGTTGAAGCTCCGTCTCACAGGGGACTCCGCCAGACGTTCCCAGCAGACCCTCACTACACGTTTGGGCCTGCCAGGTCTGACCGGCTTCCTCCCCCACCACCGGAGCCAACTCGTCACCAGGTAGTGGTCAGTGGACAGCTCCGCACCTCTCTTCACCCGAGTGTCCAAGACATACGGCCGCAAATCCGATGAGACGATGACAAAGTCAATCATCGAACTGCGGCCTAGGGCGTCCTGGTGCCAAGTGCACATATGGACGCCCTTATGCCTGAACATGGTGTTCGTGATGGACAATCCTGACGAGCACAGAAGTCCAACAACAGAACACCGCTTGGGTTCAGATCGGGGGGGCCGTTCCTCCCAACCACGCCTCTCCAGGTCTCACTGTCATTGCCCACGTGAGCGTTGAAGTCTCCCAGTAGAACAAGGGAGTCCCCAGGAGGGGCACTCTCCAGTACCCCCTCTAAGGACTCCAAGAAGGGTGGGTAATCTGAACTGCCGTTCGGCCCGTAAGCACAAACAACAGTCAGAACCCGTCCCCCACCCGTAGGCGGAGGGAGGCCACCCTCTCGTTCACCGGGGTGAACCCCAACGTACAGGCGCCCAAATGGGGGGCAACAAGTATGCCCACTCCAGCCCGGCGCCTCTCACCGTGGGCAACTCCAGAGTGGAAGTACGTCCAGCCCCTCTCAAGGAGACTGGTTCCAGAACCAGAGCCATGCGTCGAGGTGAGGCCGACTATTTCTAGCCGGAACCTCTCAGCCTCGCACACTAGCTCCGGCTCCTTCCCCACCAGAGAGGTGACGTTCCACGTCCCGAGAGCCAGCTTCTGCAGCCGAGGATCAGACCGCCAGGGTCCCCTCCCTTGGCTGCCGCCCATAGCACAATGCACCCGACCCCTTTGGCCCCTCGGACAGGTGGTGAGCCCATCGGAAGGGGGCTGAGCCTGGCCGGGCTCCGTGGGTAAAAGCCCGGCCACCAGGCGCTCGCCATCGTGCCCCACCTCCAGGCCTGGCTCCAGAGTGGGGCCCCGGTGACCCGCGTCCGGGCGAGGGAAAACGCAGTCCAAAGTTCGTATTCATCATAGGGGTCTTCGGGCTGCACTTTGTCTGGTTCCTCACCTAGGACCTGTCTGCCTTGGGTGACCCTACCAGGGGCATAAAGCCCCAGACAGCATAGCTCCTAGGATCATTGGGACACTCAAACCCCTCCACCACGATAAGGTGGCAGCCCAAGGAGAGGTCTCTTCACCTCCTCACCTTAACGTGGGGTTATTCATCCTCCTCCCCCTCCTCCTCCACAGATATGCTTTGCTTCCCTGTCATTATTTAATAATAACAAAAAAGCGGATTAGATCCGCTGTTTTTATGGGCCACGGGAAATATGTATGATGACCTGTATTTGTGTGGTTTAGGTTTATGCTATTTTGTGCGATTTGTGCAACAAGGACATGAAGCGCGTTAGCAGACGTGCTCAGTGGCGGTTTCTGATATGGGAGGCATGGGCAACCGCGCAGGGCATCATTATGTGGGTGGCAGCATGATGAAGTGACTGTACCTATATTAAAACGATAAATTCTAGACACTTTTTATGAAAAACTGTACTTTCTTTGGCACATTTTCAGATGGTTGGTAGTAGGGAATTTTCCATAAAGAAACAAATCTAAAAAAAACAATCTATTTTCTGCCAACAATATAGAAAAAACTACTAAAGATAGCCATAAATAAATGTTTTATATGATGCTGCAGCCTAATTGACATCTAGGAAGGAAGTTTCAATGAAATGCATTAAAAAAAAATTAATATTTTGGTGCAAGTGAAAAATTCTCTAAAATTAGATTTTTTAAAAAACAAACAAAATTAAAGCTCCGCGGAGCCTCAAGCGGCCCGAGCAGCCAAGCGCCGCTCCGGCCTATAGCCACCGCGGGGGACCCAGCACCGCCGCCCGCCTGCCACCGCGTACCCTTTCGCACAGTTGAGGCGCGCATCCGCCAGGCAGTTCGCACCGTTGAGTTCGGCATGGTTCCCTGGCAACACACCACAAATTTGGTGCAGATCGGTCGATGTAGAGAGGAGATAATGGTGATGGGATAACCTAGGGGGCGCTGCAGAGTAAAATCACAAATCAAACCCGATGGGCTCTTTAGCATTGAACACAGGTCAAACGTATCCATTTTGGTCCCAATCTGAAGATGCGTGTTTGATTCAGAGACAATTTTATGCATATGGCGAAGGACAGCCAGTTTACCACGCCCCCATGAGTCAGAGTTCATCATCACAGTTCATCATCAGGTCATATAATATCAGGTGGTAGAAGATTAATTCCATATGTATTACTCAGTAAAAATAAGACATACAGTAGAAAAAACAGCTGAATTCCTGTTAAAAGTGGGCGGAGCTAAGTTTACGTCATCATCTGACCATGAGAATGTAATGAGGGTTGGTCAGTAGTGAGACATAGGAAGTCTGAAGCAGCTGTTACCTTGTATGTGGAAGTTATGTCACTTTGATATTTTATGGCGAATAGTCAAAGTTTTGCACTTAGCCACGCCCACATGCTTTGACATACAAAAATTCCTGTGATAACTTTAGACCTTTAATGTCTCAACTCTCTGCTCACTGAGTTTGAAGTCTGTATCTCAAACGCTGTAGGAGGAGTTCGATCAAATACGACGTCTGTGAAAAACAGCAAATGGCGAATTTAATCCAAAATGGCCGACTTTCTGTTGGGTTTGGACCATGGCTCCAAGAGACTTTTTTGTAGGTCCTGACACGATACACAAGTGTACCAAGTTTCATAAGTCTAGGTTAAAGAATGGCTTGGGGCTGATTATTTAAAATCTTCAAGGGGGCGCTGTTGAGACATTAGGCCACGCCCACAAAAAATAACACTGGATTCCTGTGGGGCCCACAAGGATCAAACCTAGTGAGTTTGGTGAAGCTGGGCTTTAAACTGTGGAATTCAAGGCCAAACGTAAGGAGACAGCGTTAAAGGTCACTTTGCCACGCCGCTACGCCCAGCTGCTGCATCCAAACCAAACGGGGTTGGACACCCTGACACACCAACATGTCTTCTGTCTGTCGACAGTGTTTCATGTTGATTAGGTCAAAGGGGTCAGATAGTGAACGTTCGCAGTAAAACATGACACTTCCTGTTCTAAGGGGGCGTGGCTTAGGTAATCTAAAAATTTCACAACTGGGTGTCGTAGGTCATCCAAAGGTGATCACACACAGAAAGTTTGGTGGCTCTGTGAGTTTATTTGTAAGAGATATAACAGTTTATTACATTCTGGTGAGTCGGTGAACTTTGACCCCTGGTACGACCCCTTCAGCATGCTCGAAAACTCACGAATTTGATAACTTTGAATCGGCCATGCCTTATGAACAATCTGACCGAGTTTGAAGCCGATCGATCGAATTCCCTAGGAGGAGTTCGATTAAATGCGACGTCTGTAAACGGCCAAAATGGGCTCAAAATCGGAACTTCAATCCAAAATGGCCGACTTCCTAGGATAGTTGCACTATGACATTAATTGTAAATTCAGAGTGTCTTGGGGAGCTCTACAACTGTACCAAATTTCAAGTCTCTACGATAAAGTAAGTGAATAGGAAAGGGTCTTTTGAAAGTTTCTAGGGGGCGCCCTTGAGCCGTTTCTTGTGCGATTTTTGCGAGGACCTTAAAATACGTAAATTTTCACCAGGCTCTATGCACCCGCCAAGTTTGGTGAGTTTTTGAATATGATAAAGCCCCCAAAAAGCCAATTTATTTTACGTTAGAATCATAATAATAAACAGCACGATTACAATAGGCCTTCGCAGCGCTTAGCTGCTCGGGCCTAAAAATTCCCTATTTCCTACCAGCAATATCAAGGAAACTGTTAAAGATGGCCAAAAATGGATGCCTTTATGTTATTCAGCAGCCTAATTTATCTGTAGTAGAGAAGTTTTATTGAAATCTGATGAAAAATACAAATTTGGGGAGCGGTCAAAAAATAATAAATTTTGTCAATTTTTGAATTTTTTTTCCGTCGGTCAAATTAGCTTTGGAAGCAGTTTTGCCATCTAATAAATCTTTATTGAACAGTGCCATACCCCTACAAAAAATTTAGTCTGTTAAGACCACATAGCAGGACGGGCAAAATAGCTTTTGGGGCTTGGTTTCAACATATATTTTTTAATATCGTATCCCAAACATGCCATCTCTGCTGTCAGGGTAAATATTGAAATTTGTTTTATTTTTGAAAATTACATATTTTAAAGAACCTTCATTTTAAAAGTAAACTATTTATACTGTACATATTTATGTTTTTCAATATCATTTATTTATATTTAAAGGATGTCATTACAAATAAGTGTCAAATTTATTTATTTTTTAAGTAATCAGCTTTCAAAAACCCCATCTTTTTCTACTCAAGGTTGGGTTTGTGGCATGGTACACTACCCCTCAAAATCTCGGAAACCGTTAGAGATAAAGGGCTGAAATTCTTTCTGCTCTTTTCTGGTAATACACTTAATAGAAAAATGAATTCAGAGTACAAAAAATATAAAGAAAAAAAATTGGTTGCCGGTACCTACTCCCTGTGCCTGGTGGGTTCTTTCAGGGTTCTCCAGCTTCCTCCCACAGTCCAAAAACATGACTATCAGATTAATTGGTTTCTCAAAATTCTCCCTAGGTGTGAGTGTGTGTGTGTGCATGGTTGTGTGCAAAATTCTCCCTAGGTGTGAGTGTGTGTGTGTGCATGGTTGTGTGTCCTGTCTGTTTCTGTGTTGCTCTGCGACAATCTCTCCTGGGTGTACCCCAGCAACCCTTCTGACCACGGGACAAGGGTGTAAAAAAATGGATGAATGTAAAGAAAACAAAACTTACGCCACCCTGAGTTAAGGAGATGGCATGGTCAGCAGGTGACATGAATGCAGATGTGGCTGATCTATGGGTGAGACAGAAGACGGAGTGGGTGGAGAGGTGCTTCTGGGTCTTTTCTTCTTCTGAAAAGACTGAGAAGATGGGACAACAACAGGAGAAACAGGAGCAAGATCAAGCACTATCACAGTATCTTCCTGGTTCTCTGGTATCATCCCAGGCTGCTCCTGACCTATGGTCCCTGTCTGTTCAAAGATCAGGTTCTCAGTTCTTTACTTCTCTTCATCTGGCTTGCAACAGCAATAAATAACATAGACAGGAGGAAAGAAATTTGCCTGAACTGATGCAAGTTAATTTTTAATTCAAGTAAATGACCTAGCTGCAATCAGTGTATTCAGACAGGGTTCATAAACAAAACTTTAAAGATCATCACAGCCTAGGGGCACCTTGAATGTTTTAGCAACCCTCCAATTTTACAAAGTGGCAACAACAAGCATGACTATAAATACTATTATGTGACTTTATCACGGCTAATTAAACGTATTAAGCACAGGTACAGTGTACAGGTACGATTAGCCTCCAAGAGGCTAATTTAGCTAGCTTCCACCGTATATTCTCCGGCAAAAAACTTTTACAAATGTGTTTTCAACCATTCGCATCACAGTTCTAATGCCATTAAGTCCTAAAACTACTATCAATAACTTTATAACGTAACACTTTGGAGTTATTTTTGGTTTTAGAGTACAAAAACATTTTTGACAGGTGCAGATTTTTACTCACCGGTGTGTAAGTGTCGCATAGGATGATGTCAGCTTCTTCTTCTTCTTGGGTTTTTGTGGGATCCGTCCTTATTTTTATTATTTCAATCAAAAATATTAAACGTTTACAGAACAGTTTGCATGCAATCACAAAAGAAAATACATCTTAATTTTTCTTAAATTTATTTTGGTGTAAATCATTGATATCATACTCAAAAATAGTTGGTAAATTAAAAAAAGGCTTTTTAATCAAGTTACAACCACAACAAAACCCTCCGGTTTTATATTTTACTGAGTTATTTTTAAATACCAAATTAAAGTCCTTTGACCGATACGTCTGACATGTATTTGTAGTAAATATTCTTAATATCCTGTTCAAACTAGCACATAAATTGTAAATAAAGGTTTTTAAAAAAATAGACTCGTCATCTTATTTGTTCCTAGATCGTCAGTATCGGACGCTTAGGGAGCGGTACAGCATTCAATGAGAGAACCCTTCTTGTCAATTATTGACTCGAAGGGGGTACCCTCGGCGTCAACATGTGACGTCGAGGGTACCTGCCCAAGCGTCAATATGTGACGAGTTGGGAGTGAGAATGTGTTGTTTAAACTGATTCTGTTGATCCAGTGTCCAGACAGAAGGATAACCAGTAGCCCGGCATCATGACCTGTTTGTTCTGAAGATCCTGCAGCTTCCACTTCATCTTCCTAACATGGCGCCTCCTCATCCTGACTCTCATACTGATAGGAGGAACCACAGAGCTCTGTTAAGTTAAAAGCACATCTTCTGAGGTTGGGATGTTTTTTCCTCCCACAGGTTCCAGAGGAATCACCTCAAACCAGATGTTGGACTGGATTTTATTTCAATGTCATTTGTGAATGTTAGAGCCTCATTTTCAACAGTGGAGCTATAAAGGTTGAAAAAGGATATTATTTTGAAGAAAGTCTCATCAACATCAATATTTCCACTAAATAAGAAGCAAAAAAATTGTTTGATAGAGGAAAAGTCTCAGACTCTGAGCCCGACTTAACCAAACTATTTTTTATATTAGACAATTAATTTAATTTCACATAATTATCACGGTAGAAGTCATTTGTTTGTTAAATACTTAATGAACCGTATTTACCGTGCTTGATGTTTGTTGTAATTGACGTATGCTCACAAAGAACGAGATAATTAGTCCAAGTTTGTCGTTTACTGAATGTTCAGAAACTACAGCTGCTGTGATGCACCACAGCAAAGGTAAACAACCTGAACAGGTGATCAACTCTAAACCACTCGCACGTTTTTACTCTCCGTCTCTCTGTCATTTAAGCACACCCGTTGCCATGACAACCTCCTGCGCTCCACAAGTCGACCAGAGATTACGTTAAAAACATTCAGTCCGTTACGATATCAGATTTGCAAGCTTGATATTTATTTTGCGATCATTAATAAGCCTCCCTGAACACGGAGATGGTTGATTAGTTAATTTTAAACTCCTGCTCTGCTAGTTATTTTGGTAACGGAACCGAAACGCACAGAATTGCGCAACACCTTGTTGAAACAATAATCAGAGATTATTATTGTTGTTGGATCATTAATTTGAACACGTTTTGTTAATTTTTTTGTTGAAGAATGAGCCTAAATGAAAGAGGAGACAAGGTCTGGTTTCAGGGTTTATGCAATCCAACCACTGATTCAACACTTTGTTCATCTTTGCTGCTCCACATTTAAATGATCTCACAGGCTTCAAGAGTGGGCTGTAGATTTGTGACTTTTTTTTCCTCACTCCAGTAATTTCCCCTCACCACTTTTCTGATTAACTTATTAGCTTCGCGGACCGTCTGACCAAGCAGCTCTCGAGTACACTCTGACAGTCATACTGCTTGTGAGTGCCAGGGGAAAAATAACCAGCTCTGATGAGTGCAACAGCCCCAAGCTATGACACAAACTGAACAGTGAAAGCCACACATCCACGCTCTCTTTCACCATCCTTGTCATGTCTGCATTCTCCTGCTTTATATCCTCTGAAGTAATGTTTTCTACTCACATGTCTGCACTGTTGTCTACAAGACTTCAAGAACTGCTGTGGTATTATAAAAAAAAAAAAATCCCTTCTCACCCTCCACGGGTGGTCTGTTTCATCCTCTGAGCTCGGGTCCTCTACCAAAGGCCTGGGAGCTTGAGGGTTCTGCGCAGTATCTTGGCTGTGCCTAGAACTGCACATTTCTGGACTGAAATGTCTGATGTTGTTCCTGGGATCTGTTTGAGCCACTGCTCCAGTTTGGGGGTGACTGCCCCGAGGGCCCCGATGACCACAGGCACCACTGTGGTCTTCACCTTCCAGGTCTTTTCCAGTTCCTCCCTGAGGCCCTGGTATTTCTCCAATTTCTCATGCTCCTTTTTCCCGATGTTGTAGTCACTTGGTATTGCTACATCCACCACAACGGCTTTCCTCTGTTCTTTATCCACCACCACAATGTCCGGTTGGTTCGCCATTACCATCTTGTCTGTCTGGATCTGGTATCCCACAGGATCTTAGCTCGGTCATTCTCCACCACTTTTGGGGGTGTTCCCCACTTTGATCTCGGGGCTTCCAGTCCATATTCTGCACAGATGTTCCTGTACACTATGCCCGCCACTTGGTTATGTCGTTCCATGTACGCTTTCCCTGCCAGCATCTATATACATATCAGTGACGTGCAGTCATGGAAAAATAATATATAATATAAAATCATTTATATTGCTATTTTCATGTATTATAAAGTATCTATTTTTTACTTAGCTTAACCAGTTCTGATTAGTTTTTCTTCAAAATCGCTGGATTTTCGCATTTTCCCATTCAAATGCTCAGAAACGAAGCCGGTGAGGCAGCAGCGAGCTGAGCCTCCCCTGGGATTACGCAACCTCTCGCTAACTGCACTGGCTGCCATTATATGACAGCATGTTCTTGTCTGTACGCCGGCAATAAAATGGCTAAGAAACATCTAATATATTGTAACAGTCGTAATTGTGTAGTATCTCTTTAAGACATTCTAGTATCTCAGATGACGTCATGTATGCGTCGCTGTTTCTTTTTAGAGAACGTCTGAGAAACCTGCTACAGTTGGATACTGTAACAGTCGTTACAAATTGTTACAATACCTGGATTGAGACGGACATATAACTCTCTTACGTTGGTGACGTTACGGGTTGCTTTGAACTCTGCTTATTTCATGTGTGAATGTGTAGCAGCCGTTCAACCGGGCTTGTAAGGTTGGTGAAGAGCGTTTTATTAAAGGACAACACTGTGGAATTCTCAGTACCAGTGTAGTTGTGAGTTTCTAACCGTCCAGTCGAGTCTACCGCCTCCTCTCCTCCCTTAAACACAACCTGAAGCGTTACAAATGGCGCCCGAACAATTTCTCTTGGACCTCAGAATGCAGTATCTTCTACCAGCTAATATTTGAAACGTGGAAGAAGTACTTTACAGTATAGTGGACGTCCGCCGCCATACCTCGTGGGAACGAACCGAGCTAGGCCAGGCGCGGACTTCGGAGTTTTTCAACGGCAACGAGCGGAATCTTCAAAGCCGTTTTTGGAATATAACACGGTCCCAGGTTTAAACCCTTTACCGTGACGACTTGGAACAACTGCACCGCCTAGACGTGAGATGGATTTTGTTTTATAATTTCTGAATGTGCCTGTGTGCACGGCGAAGCGAAGCGGAAAACCCCTCATCGGCTAAGCTCGCGGCAGACCTTTTTTTTTTTTTTTTTTCTGAACACTCCCTTCGGAAATTTCTTACTGGACTCAACTCTGTCTCGCAGCCCTGATCCGGACTCAACCGGATCAGGGCTGCGAGCCTTTAAGTCCATCAGAGAAAATACGAACTGAAGCCGTGAGTACTTGGAAAAATAAATAAATAAAAGGAAAAGACAGAACTGAATTCATCCTAGCACAACTTGCATTGCACGGACTCGGGTTCACATAAGTGTGCATGATGGCTACTCATCCTGACTTGGCTGACCTGTGTGATGATTTGGACTTTAGGTTGCTCCCAAACCAAAATACCGTCAGGCGCAAAACCCCTGACCTAGAACTCAAAGTACAAAGTCTAAAAGAAGAGGTGGACATGCTTCAACAATGTTTACATGATTCATTGGATCTCCAGAAAAATATTTTAGAACGTTGGACTCAACAAACTAAAACTGTTCCTAAAGTCCCAGCTACTCAGATTACTCAGCCTTTTCCTCAAGCGTCATCTACTCCACATGTGCCTAGTCTACATGCCAGGAGAATAGAGCAATGCGACTCAGCACCCGACCCAACTCAGACCACAAGGGCTTCGTCTCAGACCCATTTGGATTCGCTGGAGTTAATTAATACTACCAGAGTGCTCGCTGCCGCGTTGCACCAAACAAAATTGGAGCCCCCTGTGTTCACTAATGATGGTGGTCTTCACCCAGAGGAATGGCTGCAGTCTGTCAATGCTTACAAGACTTCTTTAGACTTAACAGACACACAGATTCTCAGAGAACTACCACATTTTTTAGCTAAGGCACCAAGGAAGTGGTTTAATGTTCTCAGCTCTCATGTCTGTACGTGGGCTGAATTTTGTGGACTTTTCAGAACTGTGTTCTTACCTGCTGACAACCAGGAAAATATTATGAGGGGTATCCTAGACAGTTTCCAGCACCCCGAAGAACCTCTCCCTACATTTGTGGCCCATATGGTCAGTGAGTTCAAAAGACTGAGGAACCCTCTGCCTGAGCAGGAGCAGATTGACCTTATCTGTAAACATGCAGTAGAGAAGTACAGAATGGCACTATATGGAACACCTGTCAGGTCAGTAATGGACTTGGTGCTGCGTGCCCATGAGCTCCATTCTGTTCTCGGCACCAGCCTGTCACAGCCATCAAGGGTCCAGATGAAAAATAAAAATGATGGTGGTCTCTACTGTTTTAGATGTTCCATGCCTGGTGTTACATCCCGCACATGCCCAAACTGTTCCACTGAGTATCAGGGAACTCGACAGTCTGCAAGACCTGCTAGAGAGCATCCCCAAACTGCACCTGCAGAACCAGAAAGTGCTAACATGATGAGAGAAACACAACCAGTGAGTAGAAAGCAGGAAAACTTCAGAGGGGGGAGAGTTTTTCACAGGGCCAACCCTCCTCCCAGTCAGTAACTCCGCCCTCATTGCCTGTGTCAGTTCCAAGTTCACCACCTATGCTCAATCACGTTGAAGATGGAGCTTCACAATCATCTTGGAATACCCCTTTCAGAGTTAGAGTGAACTTTAAAGGAACAACTCTGGAGGCCACACTTGACACAGGTGTGTCGCTTTCAGCAGTAAACGCAGACCTGATACCCGAAAAGACCCAAAATATGTCGTTAAAGAATCAGTGGCATTCCCCACCCATAAAACTGACCAACGGCACCGACTGCAATCCGTTAGGTGTAACCTGGTTGACCATTGGCTTTATGGGCAAGTCAGTCTATCAACGATTTGTGATAGTGCAGGACCTCTCATCCCCCTTAGTTCTTGGAATGGACTTTATGACTCGCACTTCACTAACAATTCATGTCCCAACCAGAACAGTAATTGTGGATGACAATTCCCCATTTCTGGATGAACCCTGTGAAAATGACTTTGTGGAGGCTGATCTTGAGTGTGGAACGATGACTCTACAGAACACTCCACAGCTCTCACTTAAGGAAAAAGTTGAAGAAGCTAACTTGAATCCTGAGGGAAAAAATTGAGTTAATAGATAAAGTTGATAGATAACTACAGTGATCTATTTGATGGTCATCTAGGTCGCACTTCTCTGACAGAACATGTCATTGTCACTGGGGATGCAAAGCCAGTTAACTTACCGCCCTATCGCACCTCCTCAGCTAAAAAGCAAATCATTGAAGAGCAAGTACAAAAGATGTTAAAGGATGACATCATTGAACCTGCGTCTGGACCATGGGCGGCTCCTGTGGTCATTGTGACCAAACCACCCCGTGAACCACGGTTTTGTGTTGACTTCCGGGGTTTGAATCAGCTGACTGTGAAAGACTCTTACCCACTACCACAAGTGGATGAGTCATTGGACTTTTTATCAAGAGGAAAGTTCCTGACAACATTAGATCTTGCTCGAGGTTACTGGCGGGTCCCCATTGGCGAACAGGCTAAACCTAAGACTGCTTTCATCACGCATTGTGGCCTGTTTCACTTCAAGGTCCTTCCTTTTGGTCTATGTAATGCTCCTGCGACCTTTCAGCGACTTATGAACAATGTTCTAGCTGGCCTTATTTATAAGTCGTGTGCAGTGTATCTGGATGATATTGTTGTCGCATCACCAACTTTTGAGCAGCATCTACTTGACCTAGAGGAGGTCCTTGAAAGGCTTAAATCTGCTGGCCTCTCATTGAAACTGAGCAAATGTCAATTCTGCCTTTCGGAACTCACCTTCCTCGGCTACCGTGTCACACCATCTGGCATTCATCCTGACCCTGACAAGGTGAGAGCTGTGACTGAGTTTAAAGTGCCAACCACGACAAAGCAGGTGCAACAGTTTCTTGGCTTAACAGGCTACTACCGCCGCTTTGTACAAGATTATGCAAGTCATGCAGAGCCACTCTTCACTCTCACTAAAAAGGACGGGCCGTTCAACTGGACAGACGAGTGCCAAGCAGCTGTCGACTTTCTAAAACATTGCATAACTACGGCACCAGTGCTAAAATTCCCTGATTTTAGGTGTCCGTTCTTCATCCACACTGATGCATGTGATGCTGGACTTGGAGCAGCATTAATGCAGAGGGATGAGAACGGCAAAGATGTAGCTGTGGCTTTTGCTAGCTGTTCACTGCATAAGTCAGAAAAACCCTATTCAACTCCAGAAAAAGAATGTCTGGCTGTTATCTGGGCATTGGAACATTTCCGTCCTTATGTCGAAGGTTTACATGTGACTATTTACACCGACCACAGCAGCCTCAAGTGGTTGATGTCTCGACTAAATCCCTCTGGTAGGCTTGCCAGGTGGTCTCTTCGCCTTCAGGACTTTGACTTCAGCATCATTCACAAACCGGGAGATTGTAATAAGGTGCCTGATGCCCTTTCACGTAATCCCCTCCCAGATGTGGACACACCCATGGATCTTCTTCCTCCCTATGCCGTGATTGGAAGCATGGATCTTCGTGCTCTGCCCTCTGTAATTGTGTCGGACCGTCCTCATGTTCGTCAGTTGCAACTGGAGGACCCAGTCACAGCCAACTTACTCTGCCAACTTGAAAATGACCAACAGAGTGAGGAGGATAACCAAGATCTGCAAAAGTTCATTGTACAAGATGGACTCTTATATTTCATTGATCCGAAAACAAAGTGCGGTCTTCACCCACTCAAGCAGATTAAACTTTTTGCTCCAACTGCACTCCGTAGTTATCTGCTCAAGTATTATCATGACCATCCTACAGCTGGACATCTGGGTGTTGCAAAAACTCTGGCACGCTTGCGTCTCAGGTTCTTCTGGCCAAACATGAACTCTGATGTAAAGAAATATGTGGTGTCATGTCGTTCGTGCCAAGTCACTAAACCGACTCAAAGAAAACCAGCAGGGCTCATGGTCCCAATCCAATCACAGAGACCATGGGAGTACACGGGTGTGGATTACATCGGCCCACTCCCCCGCACACAAATGGGAAATGCATATATCCTTGTTTTTGTGGACTATTTCATGTTGTGTCAACACTTGGAACTGAGCACAGAATGACAACTGCCTACCATCCTCAAACTAATGCAACTGAACATGTAAATTGCACGTTGAAAACAGCCATTCGAGCATATATTGAGGACAAACACACTTCTTGGGACAAATATCTTCCCCAGATTTGTTTCGCGCTGCGTACGGCACCTCATGAAAGTACAAACCTGAGTCCCGCAATGATGCTCTATGGACGAGAGTTAGACACTCCCTTGGACCTCATCACTCAGCCGTCGTGGGAAGGAATGGACGGCCCTGAGACTTCATACCCAGATCACCTGAGAGCCTCGATTCAAGATGCTCATGACCATGCTCGTACAGTTCTCACAGAAAGTCATAGAAGGCGAAAGCATTACTATGATCTAAGACGACGCCCAATCTCTTTTAAAGTCGGAGATCTGGTCAGAGCAAAATCACACCCAAAGTCGGATGCATCATCTAACTTTTCAGCAAAACTGGCGCCTCTCTACATGGGTCCCTACCGTGTCTACAAAAAGATGTCCGACGTGAACTATTGTCTAACCAAGGTGGACACTGGAGAGAAAGCTGGAGTTTTTCATGTTGCAAACCTTCAACCATTTTACACCTGGGCTACAGCTTCATCTAACAAACACTCAAAGCAAACCACTTCTGCAGATTTGGTTTCCATTTCACCAGACAACAGTTTTTCCCTGGCTCTTTTGGACCCCAAAAAACAGGAATTCCACTTTTGTAATCGTCCTGCCTGCCTTATTTTTTTGTTTTTACAGTACTCGTCAAAGTAGATTTTGCCGTTGTTGAAAACTGTCATGTATGTCGGCTTTTCAATATTATGCTGTATATTCCCGGTTTACTTTTAACAACTTATCCATGTATGGAGGTTTGTTAAGTATTGACTGTGCCTTTGCTATGTTCGGCTGAGGGCAGCCTATTCTGACCTGGGGGGAATATGTAACAGTCGTAATTGTGTAGTATCTCTTTAAGACATTCTAGTACCTCAGATGACGTCATGTATGCGTTGCTGTTTCTTTTTAGAGAACGTCTGAGAAACCTGCTACAGTTGGATACTGTAACAGTCGTTACAAATTGTTACAATACCTGGATTGAGACGGACATATAACTCTCTTACGTTGGTGACGTTACGGGTTGCTTTGAACTCTGCTTATTTCATGTGTGAATGTGTAGCAGCCGTTCAACCGGGCTTGTAAGGTTGGTGAAGAGCGTTTTATTAAAGGACAACACTGTGGAATTCTCAGTACCAGTGCAGTTGTGAGTTTCTAACCATCCAGTCAAGTCTACCGCCTCCTCTCCTCCCTTAAACACAACCTGAAGCGTTACAATATGGACTGATTTTCCATAATTTCGCTTATGTATATATTGTACAGTGTTTTTTGTCACTAACTGTGTGTGTATCGTATTTTGTGTGCGGAGGAGTGATAAGAAACGGCAGAGAACAGACTCGAGGTGAGGCAGGCAGTTCTCTTGCCTCATGGCAGGGGGCGCTCATGATCCCAGATATTGTGACTGCACAACTGCAGAGTAAGACACAGTGCGCTAGCCATGGTAAAGTACAGCAATAAATTTGTTTTCTTCTCTCTTCCGACGTCAACATGAAAGACTACATTTCTACACTTAAGCAGTTTTCTAAAGTGGATTTTCAATTGAAGCAGGAGATAATAACTTAAGGAAGATCAACACCGGAGCTGAAAGTTTTACTTCAAGACAGTTTGATGATTCTCAAACGGAGTAGAAAAAACATGGGGAGGATAGACTTGGCTTTGGATGAACGGATATTTTTGTGCAGAATTAGGGGTGCATGGATTTCATTGATACGTAAAGGTAAGACAGCAATAAGATGTTTTTGTTTAGTTTTTTAATTAAATGTGCGTTTTGTGGGCTACAGTTAATGTTTAAATAATTCAGTAAAGTAGAAGCGGTAGCTAATCTACCACAGCAATTATTTATTAATAGAACATTAAGCCTAAAACGTACTACAGCAACAAACTAAGGGGGCGTTTACACGACAACGATCCAACAAAAACGAAACTTTTGTTCCGTTTTTGTTTGATCGTTTACACGAAAACGTTTTAATTACGATCTGTGTTTACACAGTAACGGTACACATCGAAAACGTGTAATGCTCTCGCTGCGCCTAGTTGGTGCTAGATTCTTTGAAATTGAGTGCGTATGTGTTTAAAAAAAAAGTTCAACTTGAAGGCATGTGGATTCGCGTTTCCCTATCAGGTACCGTTCTCCCATAGATTGGGAGAAAACACGCATTGTGAGCGTCTGATTAGGGTGCATGCAGTTAGAAAAACTGGGATAACTTTGCTGAAACACCTTGTTTGAGCTTTCACGGTGTCTGTAGCGAGCCCTGGACTGGAAGCTGTTTATTGTTTTTACCTTGGAATGGCCAACAGTCTGTTTTTCCTATATCAATTTGATAATAGGAGCTCCCGCACTTCCCATATCCGTGTCCCCTGTCACCTTTTTCAGCAGTGATAACAGTTTAATCCGTTGTTAACAAGTCGTAACCTCTCCTTGGGCTGCCACCTTATCGTGGTGGAGGGGTTTGAGTGTCCCAATGATCCTAGGAGCTATGCTGTCTGGGGCTTTATGCCCCTGGTAGGGTCACCCAAGGCAGACAGGTCCTAGGTGAGGAACCAGACAAAGCGCAGCCCGAAGACCCCTATGATGAATACAAACTTTGGACTTCGTTTTCCCTCGCCCGGACGCGGGTCACCGGGGCCCCACTCTGGAGCCAGGCCTGGAGGTGGGGCACGATGGCGAGCGCCTGGTGGCCGGGCTTTTACCCACGGAGCCCGGCCGGGCTCAGCCCGAAGAAGAGACGTGGGTCCCCCTTCCGATGGGCTCACCACCTGTCCGAGGGGCCAAAGGGGTCGGGTGCATTGTGCTATGGGCGGCAGCCAAGGGAGGGGACCCTGGCGGTCTGATCCTCGGCTGCAGAAGCTGGCTCTTGGGACGTGGAATGTCACCTCTCTGGTGGGGAAGGAGCCGGAGCTAGTGTGCGAGGCTGAGAGGTTCCAGCTAGAAATAGTCGGCCTCACCTCGACACATGGCTCTGGTTCTGGAACCAGTCTCCTTGAGAGGGGCTGGACGTACTTCCACTCTGGAGTTGCCCACGGTGAGAGGCGCCGGGCTGGAGTGGGCATACTTGTTTGCCCCCCATTTGGGCGCCTGTACGTTGGGGTTCACCCCGGTGAACGAGAGGGTAGCCTCCCTCCGCCTACAGGTGGGGGCACGGGTTCTGACTGTTTGTGCTTACGCGCCGAATGGCAGTTCAGATTACCCACCCTTCTTGGAGTCCTTAGAGGGGGTACTGGAGAGTGCCCCTCCTGGGGACTCCCTTGTTCTACTGGGAGACTTCAACGCTCACGTGGGCAATGACAGTGAGACCTGGAGAGGCGTGGTTGGGAGGAACGGCCCCCCCGATCTGAACCCAAGTGGTGTTCTGTTGTTGGACTTCTGTGCTCGTCACGGATTGTCCATCACGAACACCATGTTCAGGCATAAGGGTGTCCATATGTGCACTTGGCACCAGGACGCCCTAGGCCGCAGTTCAATGATTGACTTTGTCATCGTCTCATCGGATTTGCGGCCGTATGTCTTGGACACTCGGGTGAAGAGAGGTGCGGAGCTGTCCACTGACCACTACCTGGTGACGAGTTGGCTCCGGTGGTGGGGGAGGAAGCCGGTCAGACCTGGCAGGCCCAAACGTGTAGTGAGGGTTTGCTGGGAACGTCTGGCGGAGTCCCCTGTGAGACGGAGCTTCAACTCTTATCTCCGGCAGAACTTCGAACACGTTCCGGGGGAGGTGGGGGACATTGAGTCTGAATGGACCATGTTCCATACCTCCATTGCCGAGGCGGCCTATCGGAGCTGCGGCCGCAAGGTTGTTGGTGCCTGTCGCGGCGGTAACCCTCAAACCCGTTGGTGGACACCTTCGGTGAGGGATGCTGTCAAGCTGAAGAAGGAGTCCTACTGGGCCTTTTTGGCCTGTGGGACTCCAGAAGCAGCTGATGGGTACCGGCGGGTGAAACGGCATGTGGCTCGGGTTGTCGCTGAGGCAAAAACTCGGGCGTGGGAGGAGTTTGGAGAGGCCATGGAGACAGACTTCCGTACGGCTTCGAGGCGATTCTGGTCCACCATCCGGCGTCTCAGGAGGGGGAAGCAGTGCAGCACCAACACTGTTTATAGTGGGGATTGTGCGCTGCTGACCTCGACTCGGGAAGTTGTGGGCCGGTGGGCGGAATACGTCGAAGACCTCCTCAATCCCACCAACATGCCTTCTGTTGAGGAAGCTGAGCATGGGGACTCTGGGATGGACTTTCCAATCTCTGGGGACGAGGTCGCCGAGGTGGTCAAAAAGCTCCTCGGTGGCAGGGCCCCAGGGGTGGATGAGATCCGCCCGGAGTTCCTTAAGGCTCTGGATGTTGCGGGGTTGTGTTGGCTAACGCGACTCTGCAATATCGCATGGACATCGGGGGCAGTTCCCCTGGACTGGCAGACTGGGGTGGTGGTCCCCCTGTTTGAAAAGGGGGACCGGAGGGTGTGCTCCAATTACAGGGGGATCACACTCTTAAGCCTACCCGGTAAGGTCTATTCAGGGGTCCTGGAGAGGAGGGTCCATCGGATAGTCGAACCTCGGATTCAGGAAGAGCAGTGTGGTTTTCGTCCTGGTCGTGGAACACTGGACCAGCTCTACACCCTCAGCAGGGTCCTGGAGGGTGCATGGGAGTTCGCCCAACCAGTCTACATGTGTTTTGTGGACTTGGAGAAGGCGTTCGACCGTGTCCCTCGGGGTGCCCTGTGGGGGGTACTCCGGGAGTATGGGGTACCGGGCCCTTTGATACGGGCTGTCAGGTCCCTGTATGACCGGTGTCAGAGTCTGGTCCGCATTGCCGGCAGTAAGTCGGGCTCGTTTCCGGTGAGAGTTGGACTCCGCCAAGGCTGCCCTTTGTCACCGATTCTGTTCATTACTTTTATGGACAGAATTTCTAGGCGCAGCCGAGGTGTTGAGGGGATCCGTTTTGGTGGCCTTAGGATCGCATCTCTGCTTTTTGCGGATGATGTGGTCCTGTTGGCTTCATCGGAACGTGATCTGCAGCTCTCACTGGAGCGGTTCGCAGCCGAGTGTGAAGCGGCCGGGATGAGGCTCAGTGCCTCCAAATCCGAGGCCATGGTCTTGAGCCGGAAAAGGGTAGAGTGCCTTCTCCGGGTCAGTGGGGTCGTCCTGCCTCAAGTGGAGGAGTTTAAGTATCTGGGGATCTTGTTCACGAATGAGGGAAGAAGGGAGCGGGAGATCGACAGGCGGATTGGGGCAGCGTCTACTGTTAAGCGGGCGCTGTAGCGGTCCGTCGTGGTGAAGAGAGAGCTGAGCCAAAAAGCGAAGCTCTCGATTTACCGGTCGATCTACGTTCCCACCCTCATCTATGGTCATGAGCTTTGGGTCATGACCAAAAGAACGAGATCACGGGTACAAGCGGCCGAAATGGGTTTCCTCCGCAGGGTGGCTGGGCTCTCCCTTAGAGATAGGGTGAGAAGCTCGGTCATCCGGGAGGGACTCGGAGTAGAGCCGCTGCTCCTCCACGTCGAGAGGAGCCAGTTGAGGTGGCTCGGGCATCTGGTAACGATGCCTCCTGGACGCCTCCCTGGTGAGGTGTTCCGGGCACGTCCCACCGGGAGGAGGCCTCGGGGAAGACCCAGAACACGCTGGAGGGATTACGTCTCTCGGCTGGCCTGGGAACGCCTTGGGATTCCCCCGGAGGAGCTGGAAGAAGTGGCTGGGGAGAGGGAAGTCTGGGCCTCCCTTCTGAAGCTGCTGCCCCCGCGACCCGACCCCGGATAAGCGGAAGAAAATGGATGGATGGATGGACAAGTCGTAACCTGTTTTTCCGAGCCGCCTTCAAACGCAACATGAACGCTGAGACGCTGGGTTTACACCTGTGAGGCAGCGAAGGAGACCTGCTGCTGCTGCACATCTGTGTTAGAATTATGGCAGCAAAACAGAAAAACGTAAATATCTTTGCACAGTTTTTTCCCCGAACTAACCGACTGAGTTGAGTAAAGCTGTTGGATACAGGTAATGATAGCTAAAAGATGACTAGCTAGGTAATATCAACCAGTGGTGGGAAGTAACTGTACTTAAGTACAATTTTCGTGTATCTGTACTTTACTTAAGTAGATTTAATAATGGATACTTTCTACTTTTTCTCCACTACATTTTACAGTAAGTATCTGTACTTTCTACTTCACTACATTTCTACAAAAGTGTCGCGTTACTCGTTACATCCAAGTCGCATTGCTCTTTTTTTCAGTTAAAATGTGAAGTTCAGGGACTTAAGGTGGCGCCGTAAAATCCGAGCAAGTACTTTTACTTTTAATACTTAAGTATTTTTAAAAGCCAGTACTTTTTTACTTTTACTTAAGTACAAATGCTAATGTGGTAGTTTTACTTTTACTTGAGTACATTTTTGTCTGTGTATTTGTACTTCTACTTAAGTACATTTTTTGAGTACTTTCTCCACTACTGATATCAACACAGCACGTTAAGCTTGTTAACAAGTAGCTTGTAGGCTACTGATGTTATCTATATTCAGCTACGTAAACTCATAGCCCCCCCAAAATAAGTTGGTGCCCCCCTGTTAAACTCATCTGGAGCCGGGGCTGGTCCTGGTCCGTAGTTCTCTAGATAAGAGCGCTGAACAAGCAGCCGTGTATTTTGCCACCTTGGCTGTACGGAGTGGTGAAGAGACGCTGAGGGAACCGTATCTGATGGGGAAACAGTAACACCAGCATTGTGAGTAGTTTCTTCTTCTTCTGTGGATTGTAGGAAGCAGCTATGTTTTGCATCATACTGAAGAACAGATCCGTTTTCTCGGTTTACACGACAACGGAAAACGGTACGTTTCAGAAACATCGCACTCTGGAACTCGTTTTCAATCTGTGCCGTTGTCAGAGAAAACATTCGGTGGTTTCATGTAAATGCACACTACAAACACAACAAAACTCTTCCGTTTTCCCCCGAAATCGTTGTCGTGTAAACGGGGCTTAAATGTTCTGTTCTGTGTGCAAAATTCTTGAATGTTTTTTGGTGTTAAATCCTAAAACATGAAGAGGCATTATTGTCAGTTGCTATGGCAACGAGTCTGCGTAGCTTGGCGAATACAGATCTGTGGATCATAGCACGAAATGAATACCTACATTTTTAAGTTTCACTGAGTTAACGCGGCTATGGATGGCATGTAAATGATTAGTCTTTTTGCCCCCCAGCGTTGTATGCATGCGCAAAATTTCCGTAGGTGATCGATCGGTCACCAATCATAATCGGGCCGATTTTTGTGAAAAAGTGCATGATCGGTGATCGGCGATCATTGCAGATACCGATCACCTGCTCCTCATTTCGCAGCCTGCCTGTGCAGCTGGCCTCCTCTTTCCTTTACACAGCGCAAACGCGCAGCAACAAATCCTAAGCGATGTGGAACTATAACGCAAAGTGAATGGGGACGTTTGGTGTTGCGGCGGAAAATTGAAGCACGTCAACATGCATCAACACAACGAAGCTAATACGACATAAAAACAATGTTATACTTGACGGAGTTTGGCTACATCGAGGCTCACTGCAGTAAAAAAGACACACGGAGGATCAGATAGCAGGTAAAGCAGCGCACAGCTACAAACACTCACCCGGATTATTAGCATGACAGTCAGAAAGCTAAACAAATAACCCGGAAAATTATTTAAGTCTTCGAGGTGCTATGTAAGACACTGGTTCTGTTCTCGCTGTTGAACCGCTGCTATGCGCTACAGGTAGTAATATTTCACAGATGCAGCGCCGCTTCTGCTCCACCTGGTAGTGACTCTCACACCAAACCTCTTCTTAAAGCTGCAGCATCTAACTTAAAAAAATACATCTTACATAGGTATTAAAACTTTCGCTGACCTAACATGAGACAGATAATCTCTAAAAAAAATAATCGATCTCCTCCCTGTTCTGCATAATTACTCCGCTCAGTCAGAAACAGCCACTCAGAACTAGCAGTAATCAGCTAGCCGCCATGCTATCAGGAAGTTTTCATTCAGTAACTCTGGATTGTTTATTGTAATGGAACCTGTATTTGCCTTTGAATGCTAAGTTTTATACTTGAATTTTTTTGGCAATGTTGAGAGGTTTTATTTTGGCTCTTTGCATTATTTAGCCTCTTCAGAGCCTTCATATGTTATCAGTCTGTTAAAGATAGTATCACCGATAGCAGTACAATTTGCACAATGCCTGTTTTGTTTAGTTTTCTTCTTGGAAAAAGTTATTAAATACAAGTTTTTGTCTAAATTAAGGTGAATTCATGGTTCCTTTTTACACATAATGTAACCGGTAGTGTTTATGATAAAAAATAATAATAATAATTATGTGATCGGCCTTCATGGGTAATTGGTATCGGCAGGAAAAAACCTGATCAGCACATCTCTAATATATATATATATATTTATATCCATCCATTTTCTTGCACCCTTGTCCCTCGGTGGGGGTGCTGGTGTCTGTCTCCAGCTGGCGTGCTGGGTGAGAGGCAGGGTGCACCCTGGGCAGGTTGCCAGTCTGTCGCAGTTCAACACAGAGACACACAGGACACACAACCATGCACACACACACCTAGGGGCAATTTGTAAGTAAGTAAGTAAGCTTTATTTCTATAGCACTTTTCACAGACCAGGATCACAAAGTGCTGCACAAAGTATAAAAAATAAAACAAATTAAAAACAACATACAAACAATAAAACACAGTAGTACACTAAAAAGCAAGATTAAAAAAGTGGGTCTTAAGTTGTTTCCTGAAAGTGTCTATGCAATGTAGAGATCGAATGGTGCAAGGTAGCTCATTCCATAGGCGAGGCGCCACAGCTTTAAAAGATCTGTCTCCACGAGTCTTAAAAAAGGTCAGAGGAACCGTCAACAAGTTCAGATTCAACGACCTGAGGCTCCTAGTTGAAACATAAGGTTGTATGAGGTTCTTAATGTAGTCTGGCGTCTGTCCATGAAGAGCTCTAAAAGTCAGTACCAGGATTTTATAGTGCATCCTGTAAGTTACAGGCAGCCAGTGCAAGCTTTTGAGGATGGGAGTAATATGTTCCCTCCTGTGGGTGCAGGTGAGCAGGCGTGCAGCAGAGTTTTGTACTACCTGCAGACGCATTAACTCCCTCTTATTAAGACATGTAAACAGACTGTTACAATAATCCAGTCTAGATGAGACAAATGCATGAATAATCATCTCAAGCTCACCATAAGTCACCATTTTACGAAGTTTTGAAATGTTCCAAATTTGGAAAAAACAATTCCTAACAAGCTGATTTATGTGCTGCTCCATAGACATTGCTCCATCCATGAAGACACCCAAGTTAAGTTGCGCAAGTTGCTTTGGAGAGGCCAATTAACCTGACGGTCATGTTTTTGGACTGTGGGAGGAAGCTGGGGTACCCAGAGGGGGCCCACCATGTACAGGGAGAACATGCAAGCTCCATGCAGAGGGACCGGGGCTGGGAATTGAACCCAGAGCCTTCTTGCTGCAAGGCAACAGCTCTACCAACTGCGCCACTGTGCAGCCCCTATATACTGAGCAGTATATATATATATATATATATATATATATATATATATATATATATATATATATATATATATATATATATATATATATATATATATATATATATATATATATATATATATATATATATATCCATCCATCCATTTTCTTCCGCTTATCCGGGGTCGGGTCGCGGGGGCAGCAGCTTCAGAAGGGAGGCCCAGACTTCCCTCTCCCCAGCCACTTCTTCCAGCTCCTCCGGGGGAATCCCAAGGCGTTCCCAGGCCAGCCGAGAGACGTAATCCCTCCAGCGTGTCCTGGGTCTTCCCCGGGGCCTCCTCCCGGTGGGACGTGCCCGGAACACCTCACCAGGGAGGCGTCCAGGAGGCATCCTTACCAGATGCCCGAGCCACCTCAACTGGCTCCTCTCGACGTGGAGGAGCAGCGGCTCTACTCTGAGTCCCTCCCGGATGACCGAGCTTCTCACCCTATCTCTAAGGGAGAGCCCAGCCACCCTGCGGAGGAAACCCATTTCGGCCGCTTGTACCCGTGATCTCGTTCTTTCGGTCATGACCCAAAGCTCATGACCATAGATGAGGGTGGGAACGTAGATCGACCGGTAAATCGAGAGCTTCGCTTTTTGGCTCAGCTCTCTCTTCACCACGACGGACAGGTACAGCGCCCGCTTCACAGCAGACGCTGCCCCTATCCGCCTGTCGATCTCCCGCTCCCTTCTTCCCTCATTCGTGAACAAGATCCCCAGATACTTAAACTCCTCCACTTGAGGCAGGACGACCCCCCTGACCCGAAGAAGGCACTCTACCCTTTTCCGGCTCAAGACCATGGCCTCGGATTTGGAGGCACTGAGCCTCATCCCGGCCGCTTCACACTCGGCTGCGAACCGCTCCAGTGAGAGCTGCAGATCACGTTCCGATGAAGCCAACAGGACCACATCATCCGCAAAAAGCAGAGATGCGATCCTAAGGCCACCAAAACGGATCCCCTCAACACCTCGGCTGCACCTAGAAATTCTGTCCATAAAAGTAATGAACAGAATCGGTGACAAAGGGCAGCCTTGGCGGAGTCCAACTCTCACCGGAAACGAGCCCGACTTACTGCCGGCAATGCGGACCAGACTCTGACACCGGTCATACAGGGACCTGACAGCCCGTATCAAAGGGCCCGGTACCCCATACTCCCGGAGTACCCCCCACAGGGCACCCCGAGGGACACGGTCGAACGCCTTCTCCAAGTCCACAAAACACATGTAGACTGGTTGGGCGAACTCCCATGCACCCTCCAGGACCCCGCTGAGGGTGTAGAGCTGGTCCAGTGTTCCACGACCAGGACGAAAACCACACTGCTCTTCCTGAATCCGAGGTTCGACTATCCGACGGACCCTCCTCTCCAGGACCCCTGAATAGACCTTACCAGGGAGGCTTAAGAGTGTGATCCCCCTGTAATTGGAGCACACCCTCCGGTCCCCCTTTTTAAACAGGGGGACCACCACCCCAGTCTGCCAATCCAGGGGAACTGCCCCCGATGTCCATGCGATATTGCAGAGTCGCGTTAGCCAACACAACCCCGCAACATATATATATATATATATATATATATATATATATATATATATATATATATATATATATATATATATATATAATGCCAGGATGGCATTGATGGCACATCGATGGCATTGATGGCATTGATGGCATTGATGGCACATCAATGCCATCCAGGATGGCACATCAATGCGAGCTGTGGCAAGAAGCCCTCCTACTGCTCAAAAAAATAAAGGGAACACTTAAACAACACAATATAACTCCAAGTAAATCAAACTTCTGTGAAATCAAACTGTCCACTTAGGAAGCAACACTGATTGACAATCAATTTCCCCTGCTGTTGTGCAAATGGAATAGACAACAGATGGAAATTATTGGCAATTAGCAAGACACACTCAATAAAGGAGTGGTTCTGCAGGTGGGGACCACAGACCACTTCTCAGTACCTATGCTGTCTGGCTGATGTTTTGGTCAGTTTTGAATGTTGGTGGTGCTTTCACACTTGTGGTAGCATGAGACGGACTCTACAACCCATACAAGTGGCTCAGGTAGTGCAGCTCATCCAGGATGGCACATCAATGCGAGCTGTGGCAAGAAGGTTTGCTGTGTCTGTCAGCGTAGTGTCCAGAGGCTGGAGGCGCTACCAGGAGACAAGCCAGTACACCAGGACATGTGGAGGAGGCCGTAGGAGGGCAACAACCCAGCAGCAGGACCGCTACCTCCGCCTTTGTGCAAGAAGGAACAGGAGGAGCACTGCCAGAGCCCTGCAAAATGACCTCCAGCAGGCCACAAATGTGTATGTGTCTGCACAAACGGTTAGAAACCGACTCCATGAGGATGGTATGAGGGCCCGACGTTCACAGATGGGGGTTGTGCTCACAGCCCAACACCGTGCAGGACGCTTGGCATTTGCCAGAGAACACCAGGATTGGCAAATTCGCCACTGGCGCCTTGTGCTCTTCACACATGAAAGCAGGTTCACACTGAGCACATGTGACAGACGTGACAGAGTCTGGAGACGCCGTGGAGAGTGGTCTGCTGCCTGCAACATCCTTCAGCATGACCGGTTTGGCAGAGGGTCAGTAATGGTGTGGGGTGGCATTTCTTTGGAGGGCCGCACAGTCCTACAGGTGCTCACCAGAGGTGGCCTAACTGCCATTAGGTACCAAGATGAGATCCTCAGACCCCTTGTGAGACCATATGCTGGTGCGGTTGGCCCTGGGTTCCTCCTAATGCAGGACAATGCTAGACCTCATGTGGCTGGAGTGTGTCAGCAGTTCCTGCAAGATGAAGGCATTTAAGCTATGGACTGGCCCGCCCGTTCCCCAGACCTGAATCCGATTGAGCACATCTGGGACATCATGTCTCGCTCCATCCACCAACGTCACGTTGCACCACAGACTGTCCAGGAGTTGGTGGATGCTTTAGTCCAGGTCTGGGAGGAGATCCCTCAGGAGACCATCCGCCACCTCATCAGGAGCATGCCCAGGCGTTGTAGGGAGGTCATACAGACACGTGGAGGCCACACATAATACTGAGCCTCATTTTGACTTGTTTTAAGGACATTACATTAAAGTTGGAACAGCCTGTAGTGTGTTTTTTCACTTTAATTTTGTGTGTGGCTCCAAATCCAGGCCTCCATTGGTTAATAAATTTGATTTCCATTGATGATTTTTGTGTGATTTTGTTGTCAGCACATTCAACTTTGTACAGAACAAAGTATTCAATGAGAATATTTCATTAATTCAGATCTAGGATGTGTTATTTGAGTGTTCCCTTTATTTTTTTGAGCAGTGTGTGTATATATATATATATATATATATATATATATATATATATATATATATATATATTTAAAGCTGCAGTCAATGCTCAAGTCCATTGCTGTCATGTTATGATTTTGTGACAATACTGTCGGTTCTGAATAAGTTTTATATAGATAGAGGGCAGAGCATCCCTTAATACATCTAAATTGTCAACCTTCTTCTGTGCATTTGGGTGGCTTTGGGGTAATGAACAGTTCACACAGAAGTCTCATTGCAGTCATATTTAATAAGTAGAACCTAAATTCGGATTTTAGCAACTAAAAAGAATCTAATTTGAGCATCAGGATGTGTGAATGCAGTTGATCTTGTCTGGTGAACCATTTCTATGAGGCACCATTATCCCATTAAAAGATCCAATAGTGACCTGTTTTAACTTCAGTCTTTGAGACTTTTCAGCTGGTATTTGATGGAGTTGAAATGAAGAGAAGCAGATTTGACTTGTTTGTGATGATTATAACAGATCTTACCCTAGCATGCCTCCTAAATATTCTGCTGGCATGTAATCTGCTGACCCAATCTTAGCTGGGATCACCAAAGATCTTTGGATCTTTGGATTTTTTTTACATTCATAACTGGCCTTCCTGCTGTCTGCTATATTTGATAAATATGGAATTTATTTCATAATTGTTTTTCATTGATTTTGCTGCTTTAATAATCAATTAATTTTAGGGCTTTTAGCAAATCTTTGTCATTGAGACAGGAGAACTTTAAAACTTTTCTGCATCCATGGCTCTGGGTTGTTCCGTGCTTGTTGCAGGTTTGACAGTCTTCTGTTCACCTTCAGTTAGATCTTCAGGTTTTATTTGCAGTGGATGCTGAGCGCTGACTCTGTCTCTAGGGTCTATTAGAGCTGATTCTATGCAGGAAATGTTGGGCAGTGATTGATGACATTAATTTCTTTTACAATGACCAGTGCAGGTGTTTTATACCCTGACCACAATAATTATCACTTTTGAAATTACTTCCTAGTTTACTGTAACTGTGCCTCACTTGCATACAGTTAAAGCACTGCATAAATAGATTGTCTCTGTTTCTCTGAGTAATGAGTCCAAATTACCAAAAAAAGTAATTTCTCATCTTCAACTCTCTGGCGCCCCCACTGGTGAGGCTTTTATCTCTCCAGTCCACTTCAGGTTGAGCTTCAGTTAAAAAAGTCGGTCCAGAACAAAAGTGAGTCAAATGAATTTAGATCTGTGCCTTAAAGCTGTAAGTAAAACAGAAAGAGGCATTAATAAGCAGGCAGCAGACTTGTTCAGTATGGTGTGTGTGTTTTAGCATTTCTGACCTTGTAAGGTCCATTTTTCCAACAATACTATGACGTCAGAACCCACTGCTCCTTAAGAAGAAATGCCGATTCAGGGGAAACGAAGTTAATTTCTGTGGCCGTCACTGTTCCTGGCTCCTTGCTCAGATCCCACAGCTCATATTGGGTCTTATAAAAATAATAAATACATGTATTTATAGTATGTATATAGTTGTTAATTTTGATAGAGGTATTTATATGTTTTGTATAATGAATTTCAAGCTACTGGTCATTAAAAGGGTCAAAAGGTGAAGGGCCCAGGGAGACTTTAGGGTTAGGAATCAGGAGGTCAGGGCAAGATGATAAAATAGCAGAACCCCCCATAAAATATTTAATTAAGAAGGTGTGGAAGTTTAGGAGGTAAATTGAATGAAATATACATGTAGATGTAGAACACACCATAAGAGCAGTGAGAGCTTTAAAAGGATTTTTCTTTCAGTCCCTTTGCATGTCTGATGTCCAGTTTGTCTTGGCCCTGTTCTCCTGAGATTAGCCTGAATGACAGCTTCCCAATCATGGGGTATGAAAGGGTTAACAATGTGTCTCTGTATTTCTTTTCTTTAGGACGTTATGTCTGTGTTGAGTAAATATTTCCTGTCTCCCCCACATACTGCAGCCCACATGTTTTACAGGTTGGAGCATGGATTGCCCTTACATTGCAACAAGACTGACTGACTGACCTCAATAACTTATAATAAATAAAATTAAGCGACTTAACTTCAGCACTTCACCCGCTGGGGTCTGAATGCACTTCCTCCTGGTCCCCATCTGCAGAAAAATCTGCGCTAATTCATCAGTCAGTTGGATCTGTCTGATCCAAACAGATCAGCTGAACTCTGTGAGTGTTTACCCTGCGCAGTCCGGTGTGCGCTTTTACCAGGATTAATTATTTTATTTTATTTTATTTTTGCGTGGTTTCGCTTCTCCGAAATGGACAGATGTTACGTCTGCAGCGCTCCTCCAGAACGTCGCTCTCCTGCGTAACGTGCACCAAGAAGGCTCCATTTGTTAAAACCGCTGGATGAGTTACTTCCAGCAGGCTGCACAGTGGTGCAGTTGGTAGAGCTGTTGCCTTGCAGCAAGAAGGTTCTGGGTTTGATTCCCGGTCTTTCTGAATGGAGTTTGCATGTTCTCCCTGTGCATGTGTGGGTTTTCTCCTGGTACTCCGGTTTCCTCCCACAGTCCAAAAACATGACTGTCAGGTTAATTGGCCTCTCCAAATTGCCCATAGGTGTGAGTGTGTGTCTCTGTGTTGCCCTGCAACAGACTGGCAACCTGTCCAGGGTGAACCCTGCCTCTCACCCAGTATGCTAGCTGGAGATCGGCACCAGCACCTCCTGACCCCACTAAGGGACAAGGGTGTAAGAAAATGGATGGATAGAGTTACTTCCAGTGGTTTTTAATTCTTTGCAGCAGCGTAGCTGCGTCCGCAGTGGTTGAACAGCGGACGGCGTAATGGAGACTTGAATTTAACGTGCCATTTCAACCAAAGGTTTTGAATGCGCTTCCTAACCAGAAGCTCCAAAGTGTCCTGTCCGTAACTCTTCAACACGCTGTCAGCTCCCGGTCAGAAAGACGCATTTAGTTCAGAGTCCATGAGAAGATATTCAGAAAGGATTTCTTTTATTCATTGATTTCAGTTGCCTTCTCTAACACACCTGGATCATTGACTCATTATAAACCTCTACAGAACTGAGTTTCTGCTAATAAGGGAAGTCAACCTTTTTTCTGGGGTGTGTTTTAGCAGGGATGCATCTAAAAGTAGCAGTCTGGAGCACTGCACCTGGGCACTCCTGATTTGTACCGTCAATGTGGCCCGTTGAGGGTGGCCAATATGCTGAAGGGGTCCGCGGTGAAATTGAGTTAGACACCCCTGCCCTAGTCTGAATCAAGAGTGAATCAAGTAATCCTTGAGGTTTTTGTTCCTCTAATAATCCTGTAATCCCTGAGCATTTTGGGTTTTTCAGTCAGTGTCTGTAAGCTTTTTTGATGACTAATTATTTTGGTTGTAGATGGAGGAAATGTGGTGACAAATCGGAAGAGGGGAGATGTTAATGGACTTAGTTTCAAGGAATGATGAAACATTTTCTTAAGACAGAGCAACAGCACCCTCTGCTGGTCAGAACCACTGAAACAGCGTTTCAGTGACTTCTCTGAAGTCTGTCTGCTGACTACAGATTCTGTGAAAACACAATAATTGCAATTTGATCAGGCCGACAAATTTGTTTGGGATGGAAACTTATTTTAAGGGTTAGAGATTCAGATAAAAACAGTTGCAGCCAAGCATGGTTTAATGTTACACAATACAGTTTTACCAAGTTGCTCAAAGTCTAAACTGGCATTGTTGTGCATTTAAGGTGTAAAGTTTACCTTTGACTAAACGCCCCCCAAAGGCATCCCAGCGCCCCCCCTTTTGTAGGACGCCCCCTGCCGTCCTCTGAACGCCCCCTGGGGGGCGGTACCGCCCACGTTGAGAACCGCTATTCTAAACTATTTGCTTCATCCAGATGGTCTGGTTTCTCAGGTGCTGATAAATGTTTGCTTCCTGGAGGTGTGGACTGTGATGAGGCTTTAAATTGTACCCACATGCTAACCTTGCCCATGATGTGTGTAATGCACTAGTTTGACACTATGAAGTCTTCCACTGTGAAGAGACAAGTGCTGATCTGAATTCAATATTTGGAAGTGTGACCAACTCAGACTTCACTTCCTTTGCTGCCACTGCTAAAACTACAAGCAGCCTACAGTTCTTAAAAATCGTTGTCATCGTTCACAACTTCTCCTTGTGTTTGCTAATTGGCCCATTTAGAAAAAACAATCTAAGTCAATGGGAGAAAGTCCAGACTGGAAGAGAGAATGTGTCTGCATGTGCCACTGAACAATGCAATCTTCATTTGCTTAAAGAAGTGGTTACTAGTAACCAAAGATCATCACCTAAAATAATAAACTCATGGATTTAAGTAGGAGAAAATATAAATTTCAATGACCTGCTATCTGTTCAGGTTAAGGTTTTGGGAAGTAAGTTTGAAGTTCCCTCTGCCTGAACAGTTGTGTTGAATCCAGGAGGAATTCAACACAACCCAAGCTACATGGTGAAGGTCATTGGACTAAGAGGAAATGTGAGATTCTGATGGCCCTTATGGGCCAGCAGCACTTTCAAATGAAATGAAAAATATGATTTAAAGTGCATGTACGTAACGCTTCCATTTTTAATCCAGGTCCATTCAATGAGTCAGCATATCGATGCAGGTGGGTGTCACAAAACAGCCGTGTGCTCTGCAAAGTGGCTTTTTTGACAAGTCCTTTAAAAGGATTTTTGAGAAAGAAGCGCTGAGTGAACCTCTGAGACTGGCTCGGAGGAACCGGATGCAGCAGGCGAAGAAGAACCTAGGCAAAGCCTTCCTGCCCTGCAGCGGGACCAAGAAGCCGTGAGGCAGCACACACAAAGAGATATTTACTAAGATGTTTAAACATGTCTACTTACTTGAAAAATATTTATGATTTACTATTACAATAATGTATCCAAGTGATCTCAGATGAAATTTTAACTGATGTTTGTTACATGATTTGTTTGTTCCTTCAGCTTTGGTTCAGGGAGTTGCTATGGCACCTTGTCTGGACCAATAGAAGCCACAAGTCCTCAGTCAGTTTCCCAAGAAAGCTCAGCGCTCACCTGGCCGCAACATTCTCACCTCACCGCCCAAGAATGGCAGTTGTTACAGGTTTATGGCAAGCAAAAGTAGTTCCTAAGCTCTGAGACGGCTGCCTTCTTCCCCCGAGGGTCAATGACACAGAAGCAGAGTTTCTAGCAGAGTTTCCATTGACTATTTGCAGCAAATCACCAAACAGCTGCAAATTGGAATTACAAAAATAAATTCATCTTATGAAAACACAGCAATTTCTAAAAAACAGGTTTTCTGAAAAAAAAAATGCACTAGGATGAGGTGTATTTTCAGCTTTATTAAAATTAGTGCATCTTGCAAAACTGCAGTGGAAACACTTTTTTGATGCCACACATCATGTGATCAATGACCAGATGTTACTGCTGGCCGAAAAGATGCAGAAGACGACAGGAAGTGGCAGGAGGATGATCCCGTAAACATAATAAAGAATAGAATAAAAATGATTTCGTAATATCTATATATACATATTTTACAAACATACAATAATACAAATATAAGCATAAATGATTGATGCCTAACACGTACTTATAAAAACATGTACATATATGGTGCTGCATGTTTTTAATGACAAACTTATTGATGTGTGATTTTAATTGCGTTTCTCATTCATTTCAAACACTACAATTACAAAATTGTGCTTTTTCGACATGAGCAGAATATGTACAAAGTTTTGTTCACATTTATAATAGAATGTGAACAAAACACAGTCCATTCAGGGCTTGTTGGTAATATAAGTAAACTGTGACTTTAAATCTTTAAATCAGGTCATGAAATACATGACCTGATTTAAAGAGGTTTCTAGTAAGAAGCACAAAATAAACTGTGCTTTTGATCAGTGGTTCTCTGAAGGGTTTTCATAGTTTGCCTGTGTTCTTCCTTTTCCCCAGTTATCCTAAAGTCACTCTGTCCAAAATGGACCTGTATGTTTCTGACCCATTCAACAGTGCTAAAGAAGCCCGTAAGGTAACAAACATAGCTGGTTATGTTTTTGTTTTCTTGATATTAACACTTTCAGTTTACATTATGGGGAATGAACATGTGAAACATATATTCCTCTGATACAACAGCACAATCATAAAGAAGAAGCACAAGTAATACAGTAATAGAAGTATTAGTAGCTGTTTAGAATATATCCAGTATTAGAGGTTTGTTGCCTGAGAGTTTTCTATAACTATGTGCATGAATGCAGCTATGAACCAGGAGTCAGAGTTCCTGCCCCAGCTAAGGTCCCTGTAGTTAAACTACAGCCTATTTGCTCCTTTAGCCACTGATGTGCTTAAGCCACAAAGAACAGCTGCCCAGATTCAACATGAATTAATATGCAAGGATTGCAAGGAGTTAATACAGTTTCCAGCTGGTTCTCATTTTTATTTGAATTTTACATATATGTTCAAATCTGTGTGTATACGGAGAGAGGTAGCAATCCATCATTTCAAACTAAGAGATGGGCCCTTCAGAATAAATCTTCACCCACAGGATTATTTCCAAGTCAATCGGTATCGCAACCACAAGGCTCTCCCACCTACTCAAAAGCCTCCCCAGCCCCAAAAGAATGTCTCCACAGTTCCCTTCAGACCCCCCTCCCCCAGCAAACGGGTGAATCATTGCTTGAATCAATGAAGAGAAACTGTGAATATCAGATATGATGTTTGTGGGCATTATACATTTATAATGCCCACAAACATATGTGTTCATAAGACACATATGTCTTATGAATACATAAGACATATGTGTTCATATGTCTTAGATTGGAGGAATGAAAACTGGAACATTTGATGTATATCCCTCACATTCTGCTGATCCATACGTCATCCACCGCTCCAAACCAGTCAATCAAGAGCCAGTGTTTCGTCCTGCTCCTGGTCCCAAGAGCATGCCAGTCAAAAGCATCATCTCTGTTAATGTTGACAGGTTAGCTCCATTAATCTGCTTTAGTTTACATGGAGGGCATTTAGCTGACACCTTAGTGTACGTCTACTGGAAAGATTACAACATTTAGACTTCCTCCTGGAGGACATCTGCATTAAATGTTCAGTTATTGAGAGAATAATTTTAACAGTGCTTTCATGTCATCAATGGACAATGTAGTACAAACAAAAAAAACTGAAACGTCAGGAATAAATTAATCAGTTCATAATAATAGTTTGTTTCTAACTTTTGGACTAAATTTGGAGAACAGTATTCAATATTCCACAAGACCAAGTTGTTTTTAAATCCTGGGAGAAGTGATCCTATTCATTATAATAACTACAGACCCGTGCAGAGACCACTAAAGGGGCAGGTGCTCAAAAAAAAGAAAAAAGGGCACATTTAACTGCATTTTAGGACAGATTATTAACAAAGCCATACAGCTTTCAGAGTTTAATAAACAATGATAAATTACAAAATTGTGAGATATACAACCAAAGCTAAGGAAAATCTATATAGAAAGTACAACTATGCATATGTATATTTTATTAGTAATTTCTTTCTGCAGGTCTGTTTTGTTATAGGAAAGTATTGCAATATTCAAACCCGTAATTTAGCAAGATATGCAAATCAGAGTTAGACCACCAGACAAATTTTGTCTTTACAGAATTACACTATTAAAATATAAACAAGGGCACAATGCAACCTTTTAGTGGACTGCAATCTATAAAAAGAGCTGCCTGTTTGCTACACTTGCAGTGGAGATGAAGATGGTTCTTTCAGGAAAGCAGAGCTGCATCAATCAATCAATCAATCAATCAATCAATCAATCAATCAATCAATCAATCAATCAATCAATCAATCAATCAATCAATCAATCAATCAATCAATCAAATTTTATTTGTATAGCACATTTCAGCAGCAAGGCATTTCAAAGTGCTTTACATAATTAAAATAAATACAGCATGTGACCTTGAATAAACAGTGAGAAAGAGATTTTGAAAAGATAAAAACATTAAAACCCCTTTTAGGACTTCAGTTAAATGTTGTTTAACTGGGACTCTAACCCTCTGGGACTTTAGTCAAAAACACCGTTTGACAAGGACTCCAACCTCTAGGTTTTTAGTTGAAACGCCGTCAACTGAAGAGCAAGACGTCACATGTAAAGGGTCAATAGATTTGACCTTCAGGTCACAGAATAAGCTTTTACATGTGGTAACTAATTATCCAATCATTTAGGAGAATACAATTAATATGTATTACTGATACATGTCTAATCAGGTCACATATCTTTAGCTGAACTGTTTCCTTCTATTTAAGTTTAAGCATCAGCTTCTTTTGAAAAGGTCTCAAGACTACCCTACCTTACCACTTTGAATCATATGTATTGAGGTTAGCTAACCTCAATTATTATCCTAACTATATAAATGAAGGACATGAACTGTTGGATGGCAACACTCTTATGGCATAACCTCACTTTGTTTCCTTGTTTTCCATTGTGTTTCAGAAGAATCAACTCTGCAAACTACCGATACCTGACTGTGATGAAAACATGAACACACTGTTGGAGCTGTTGTTTTTTGTTCCAATAAATTGGCACCTTTACAAAACTAAAATAAGAAATTCTGAGTGATTTCATTTTTCAAGTAATATGCATTTCAAGTAATATTCTTACTCATTATTCTATTATTCTTCTGAAGTTCGAATTGTATTCATCTCTGTCACAGATCTAATTATGAACTAAAATAGACATAATTAGAATTTAATAATCACTGGTCTCATTCTTATACAATTTGTATTTTTCTTTGAAAGACAGGTTGGGTTTTCTATTATTAGGATATGATGCTTTCAACAAGCAAACATACTACATGTTTCCAGACAACCTTTCTTACCCAATATTAAAGAAACATTAATTCTAAGGATGCAGAGGAATTGCCTTTTATTTGTCAACAAACTAGATTTTCTAATGGAAAATGGATTTTCCATTAGAAAATGCTGATATATTCTAATGGATATGTATCAGCATTTATATCAGCATATAAATGATGACATATTATTATATTTTTTTTAATCAAAAATTATGATTATAATCACCTAAAGCTATTATCTATTACTGTCTTACTTTATAATTTGTTCAAAACTACACTCTATCCAACATTTTCGGAAAGTCACAGGCCATAAGTGCATACAAAACATGTAAATAAGACATGAATTTTGGGTTTATAGTTATAAAGAATAAAGACAATTTTAAAATAATTTTTGTTTTTTCTGTTATTTGGACATTTTCCTTTCTTCCTTTGATTTTTCATTGTGTGTGAGAGAGTCAATTTCTCTGCTGTACACACATTCATGCACTATGGAACGCACTATGGAATTTTCCCAATTAGTGTGACCTGGGGACTCAGACATATCATGCTAGTATTCATATCTTAAATGTCATTTGAACCTGTACTGCCTTCGTCGTGATACAAACTATAGTAAAGAATGAGTTTGTCAAGGTTCATTGTAAAAAATAGGCGAGTAAAACATCTTTCGAAAAGACGATCTTTGAAAGAACTTCCTTTTTCCCACAATCCCCAGCGGTGAGCAGTTTATAAGTATCTGCTCGGCATCCGGTCTGTCTCTCTGCGGGCTGCTACCATGCGGTGTGTTGTGACATATGCTAGTTGTCGCGAAGTGTAAGTTCTTCTTATTGTTCTTTCATTGATAAAACGAGAGTGTTATGCGAATACAATGGTATAATACCTGAAAAGATGTCCATCTTTTATGAAAACGATTCTGTGGTATTTTAATGTTTCCCAGTTTTCCAACAAATCCGTTTTCCCCTCAACAGAAGAACACAAATCTTATGCTAATGCTAAAAATAAGGTCCGTAGTTTTCAGAAATGAATGAAAACTGAAATATTTATTTTCATGGAAACATGAAGTTGGCTTCCGACTTTATTCCTTTTTGTGAAAAGCCTTAAGGATAATTCCAACAATGTTTTACTACCTTGAGCATTTATAAACTGTTCTAGTTTTAAAACTTAAAAGTTTTTAAACCTTCAATAGACTATTTGAAACACATGCTGTGACTTATTAAACTTTTACTTATTTGTAAAAGTTTAATAAAGGGTCATTTCAGTGCTTCGAGTTAATGCACTAGTTAATTTTGTTCAAAGTTGAACCATCTGAATCTAGCTCCTTATGGCCGACTGACTGAGGGTTAGTCCTGGATTGAATAGTTTAAAGTGTAATTTTTAAGCTGGATCAGTTTTAATGTGGTTGAGACACATTAAAACTGATCCAGCTTAAAAATTAGCTTTTTTTTATACCTATAAAAAAGCATCAAACTGAAAGACTAGAATAGTCTAGTGTGTATTTAAAGTGACATATTCTGTTTTCTTCAAGTTTTAAACTTGAGCAGAAGGCAGAAAAAGAGAGAAACTCATCTTTTAACCTCGTCTTCAATTGGAAACCTACTTAAGCTTTGTTCAGGAAACAGCTGAAGATTAGTGATAGTAATTTGTTTGAGTTTTATTTAAAAAGAAGAATCCAAAAATCTCCTAAATTTAGATTTCCACAACTTTGTATTGAATTATTTATTTTACAGTGAATTCACAATTATCACTAGTCCTAACCCATTAAAGTATCTAAAATAATATTCCTCAGAAAGTCAAAATCAGAAAGTATGAATTATTTCAGTAGCTCCACTCGGGTCCAATCCAGCCTTATTACATGATGGGTAATTAACAAAATGAATACTTTATCATTATTTAGCAGACATATTGAAGTAGTAGCAGTCATGTTATTGTAAGATGTCAAGACTTAAGGAATAATGTTTGAATTTCAGAGTGATGAGAACTGTTTGGAGTTTTGTTCACTGTCCTGCCAAAAAGAAGCAAATAAATCTGAAACTGGCAACAGGTTGAACAAGAAACAAGCCAACTGTTGACCTGTTGTGTTAGCAGGTGGAGGAAAGAGCTGTTGGTTTCCTTCTTCTTTTAGGATTAAAAACATCTTGTCCATCTTTAAGGTTTCTCCTCTAATAGCGACTCGTTTTAAACGACACGTTCAATGATCCAAAATACAAAGTTCTCAGTCTGATGGGTTAAAGGAGATTTTCAAACATACTAATACTTTCTTACTGCCCTTTTCTACAAAACCACCCACTACTTCCCCCCTAAATTAGTCAGTTTGTGAAGCTGCTGGAAAAGAGAATGTCTGGTTTTCGCTCTTAACCATGAATGCAGCTAAAGTGACCGTCTTCCTTTCAGAGGTGCTGAACCGACCTGATGGAGGAGCTGTAAGACAAGTCCCCCACCATGCTTCCTCCCTGGGACTACAGGTACTCGCGCGCACACACACCCACCCACCCACCCAGCTCTAAGTCAGCTGGCCAGGCCCGGATTGCCTGGTTCAGTGTTACAGGGCTGGAAGAGAAAGCCTCTGTTCTCTGCCTCAGCAGCGCCCCCTCTGTTCTGGAGGCTGATGCTGCTGAGCTGCAGCAGAGCGTGGCCCAAAGAGAGTGGCCAGTCCTGGTGGGACTGCAGGGTGGGCCTAGTGGAGGGCTTCACACTTCCTGATTGTTTGAATGAGCCACAGAAGAAGACTGAGCAGATTATTATCATCCATCATTATGAAACGTTTATCCATGTGGGGTGATCATGGGTATGGGTCACATGCTGAACCATTGCAGTGCCCCACAAACAACACTTTCATTTATCTTCAATGCAAAATGTATAGATTTAATGGCTTAGTTACTGCTCTGAATATGTTTCAGCAAATGGCCATTTTGAGTCTGGATATTCTAGTTAATGATTAATCAATTGGTAAGTTAGTAATTATTTCACAAATGGATTTCAGTCCTGGTCACATCCTGTCAGGTTTGTAAATGAGAGGTAGCTGCCAGCCACCTGAGCTGGTTGAAGGTGGAATGATGTTAGTCCTGCAGGGCCCCAAGGGGTAAAACTTCCTTCACTTGAATTTCTTGTTTATAACAATGTCTGAATTCATAAATGTCTGAATGCAGCCAGTACGGTTTTGAAAAGCTCCATACTAGAGTTAACAGGGCTTAAAGAGCTCCGGCCGGGGGCCGGATTTCCGGCTTTTGATCAAACTGTCCGCCTCAACCAAACTGTAGTCTCCGGGCTTAATGAGCGCCGTCCACAAATATGTATGCCAATCAGAATTCTAGCTCCCGTGTTCTTGACCAATGACTGTAAAACGGTTTGTAGAAAAGAAGCGCATGCGTTCGGTTCGGCGGTTAAATCAAATGCGATATGAAAGAAGATGGGAGTTTGTCTGACCCGGTAAAGAAACACATTTACTTGAGAAAGGAATTAAAAACAAGTGGCACTGTCCTCTTTCGTCTAGATGGGAAGTTGGCGGAAATTTTTACAAAAGGGGGCGCTGGGATTCCTTTGGGGGGCGTTTGGTCGAAGGTAAACTTTACACCTTACATGCATCCATCCATCCATCCATTTTCTGCCGCTTATCCGGAGTCGGGTCGTGGGGGCAGCAGCTTCAGAAGGGAGGCCCAGACTTTCCTCTCCCCAGCCACTTCTTCCAGCTCCTCCGGGGGAATCGCAACAATACCAGTTTAGACTTTGAGCAACTTGCTAGAACTGTATTTCGTAGTGTTCATTTTATAGCGTTAACACCGGTGCTGTAAGTGGTCCAGTATGAAACGGGTGTGATGGAACAACGGTACCACAGCACTTTTAAATTTCAACAATCAGAATACCGAAATTGTTTCCGCTGTTTTAAAAGGTTTATATCAGTCTGCCTTTTCCCCATCGATACGGTTCCCGACCGCCCTGCACCATACAGGGAAAACAAAAATTACAGTCGCACATTGTGCAAAACTGTGAAACGGGAGAAGCGGGACATAAAACGGAGCGACGAACTAAATGTGAATTATGGCATAAAAACAGAGAACCTGACGCTAAACAGTGAAAAATCAACACATAATGTGAAGCACATGACGATTAGGCGACGCAGCAGGTGATGAGTGAAGATTACTAATGGTCAATAAACGTGCAAGGAGGAAGTCATGAAACATGTAGAAGGTGTTCAGGAGCTCCTGAAGAGCTCTACAGCTCATGGTTGAGTTAAATTCATGGCTGTAGAGAAGTCATTTTGAAAATGAATATAATTTTTCTGCTGTAGGTGGAGCCTGTAGAGCGCCCTATGCTGGCGGTCCTGCTGCTGCTTCTCTCAGACAGAAGGTGAGTGAACTCCTGATGTGGTTCAGGTAGATCTGGCTGTGTGCTGTGATGTCTCATATAACACATTATACTGACCAAAGCCATGGTGAAGAAAAACCCTGAGCACAGCAGCCACAACACAACCTGGCTGCAGCACATCGATGAAATCCTCTGATTGCTTTCTGTTCTCTCGGCAGCACGGAGAGCTGCTGGCAAGCCAGGGGCAGCAGCTGGAGCTCAGTGTGGCAGGTGGATCAGGTGTGTGAGAAAGCAGAAAGAGGTGTTTACCCAATCGGTACTGCCATGGCAGAGACTCCTCTCTGCTGTGGAATCATGGTATTGGGAGAGAAAGTCAGGACTTGGCACAGGTTCAAATAAAACCAGTTTACTAGAACCTGACTGAAGACCTGAAACAACAAACTAAGTTCATTGTTGGAAATCCAGTGAAATACTGTCTGTTTTGTGATCAGGTGAAAGGAGGCTGACTGCAAGATGCATCCGGACCAACTTCACTCAACCTGAGCCACTGTTTCACTTCACTGCCGTCAGGACAGTTGTTATGTCCTAGTTATGAATGATCATTTATTTTACTTCAGACATGACTTGCTGTCGAGACTGTATGCTACAAGCTGAAATGGATCAAGCCAATAAAAAAAAAAAACTGTGTGTGTGCTTTATGGTGCTTCTGGTAAAGGTGTTTAGTTTGCTTATATTTTGTCAGCGGGGATCCAGTTGCAGTTTGTTTTATTTGCTTTGATCCCCATTAGCTGTTGCCAGGGGCGCTGTAAAGCAGGGACAATGTAGGATGATTCCAAGGGCCCCTGACTGACAGGGGCCCCTCCACAAAATAGTTTTGTTCTTGTTTTTTTTTCTTTATACAAATGGGGGGAAAAAATTGGGGCCTTGTCAATTACAAAATTGTGTTTTTTAAATTGTCATTAAAAAAATAAATGTTATCGCTCCCAGACGAGTTATCAATTGTAGCCCAGTTTTTCTGAGTAGATTATCAACCATTTAGCATAGTTAGCTTAGCTACAGACTGTTTGCCTCCACTTCACTAACATTTAAGGAACGAAGGGAAAAAAAATCTACCAACATATTCATACATTTATCTTGTCCATGTACCTTTTACCGGATGAGTCAGTCGGCAGCAGCTCTAACCCCATTATCAGAATAACCCCTTCCTGTCCCAGTGAAAACTGAACACTGTTCAGTGACGAGCTAGTTGGCATCATTCTGGGGAGTCTAGATTTTTCCTGTCTCTATTTTCACACAAAAAATTATATTGGTGACAGAAATTCAAGCAATATAAAATTATTTTTTAAAAAATGGCCAAAATTTCAGTCCAGATAGTCCTGCCTTAGCTTGCATTTAAATTACGGGCTTAAGGAGCTCCAGCCGGGGGCTGGATTTCCGGCATTTGACCAAACGGTCCGCCTCAACCAAACTAGTTTCCGGGGTTTAAGAGCTCCGCCTGGGGGCCAGACTTTAAAGCAATGCGAGCATTGGACCAAATGGCCCGCCTCATCTAAACTGTGGATAATAGACAATGATTTCTGCCAATCAGAATTCTAGCTCCCGTGTTCTTGACCAATGACTGTAAAACGGTTTGTAGAAAAAAAGCGCGTGCGTCCGGTTCAGCGATTAAATCAAATGCAATATGAAAGAAGAAGGAGTTTGTCTGACCCGGTAAAGAAACACGTTTACTTGAGAAAGGAATTAAAAACAAGTGGCGCTGGGCATGGCTAGAGGAAAGGGGACAGGAAGTTGGCTGAAAATTTTCCAAAAGGGGGTGCTGGGATTCCTTTGGGGGGTGTTTGGTCGAAGGTAAACTTTACACCTTACAATCACAACATTACCAGTTTAGACTTTGAGCAAATTGCTAAAACTGTATTTCGTAACATTAAATCATGCCTGGCTGCAACTGTATCGATGGCAGCAGGGCCGTGCAGAGACCACTAAAGGGGCAGGTGCTCAACAAAAAAAGGGCACATCTAACCGCATTCTAGGACAGAATATTAACAAAGCCACTCAGCTTTCAGAGTTTAATAAACAATGATAAATTACAAAAATGTGATGTATACAATCAAAGCTAACGAACATCTCCATATAGAGCATAACACTATGCCTATTAGTAATTTCTCTCTGCAGGTCTATTTTGTTACAGGAAAGTATTGCAATATTCAAACCCCCAATTTAGCAAGATATGTAAATCAGAGCTGGACCACCAGACATATTTTGTCTTAACAGAATTACATTATTAAAAATGTAAACAAGGGCACAATGCAACCTTTTAGTGCACTGTAATATATAAAATAAAGAGCTGCCTATTTGCTACACTTGCAGTGGAGATGAAGATGGTCCATTCAGGAAAGCAGAGCTGCATCAAACTTTAACTTGGAACTGCAGAAAAACGAAGAAAATAAAACAAAAGCAAAAATTGAATTGTTAATGCATGCAACAATGAGAAAAGCTTACTGAGTTTTGCTGAATTTTTATTTTAATTTAAATCACATTTATTGACTCAAAGTTAACTTTCTTTTTTGCAAAACAAACTTATTTGCGCTTGTCATGAATCTTTTCTTGTTATTCTAAGTTTTTGTGACACAAAGTTTTGCTTGTGATTCTCACATGATGCTCAAGAGAGCAGGACCTAAAATCACAACAAAAGATTTCTGATGTGAGCAAATAAATGTTTGTTTGGTAAAAATTAGTTAATTAAAAAAATCTTTTAAACAAAACTTTTTTTTTAAAGGAATCATTACAATTCCAAAAGTTTGGATTACAATTTTATTTTACTTAACTGAGGTTAGTTTTTTTTTCCATTGAATAATTGGGAAACAAATTTAACTTCATACTCTGCGAACCAGACCCTAAACTTAAAGTCTGGGTTGAGTTTTTCCCCTTCATTAATGACACTTTTATCACATTCATTATATCTATCATGGTAATTCAGGGTGTTATTTTTAATTCTAAATGAATATCCTTGTTGGACTATTATTTAAGTGTTATTCTCCTTCTAGATACATTTACCCAACGCCAGAATAAATGAAATGTACATTATGCAGCAAAGGAAATTAGAAGATTAGACATATATTCATTATGGAGATGATCGGTTTTGGACGGGGGATGTGCCCTTATTGCATAATAAATACTAAAGAATGACTGATATAATTAAAAATACAGGGAAGAAGCTTTTCAGTTATCTAGCTTTGCTAGCAAAGTCGTTAGCTATCAGCTAGCAAGTAGCGCAACAACAGCAGCCTAATGTCTCTATGATAAAAATACTGAATCATTAGATAAGAACAGTTTCTCCTCACCTGCCTGTCTCCTCCCGCTCAGTAGTTCTTCAGAGAAATGCAGACGCAGAGGCCTGTCAGTGTCTGTTGTATTTTATTACCTCTCTGCTTAAACCCCGACTCCGTGATGAAGCAGAAACGATACGTTCAATGTTTTCCGTCATCTAACAAGTAGCAAGTCTACTCCACTTTATTCACCAAAAATCCATCCATCCATTTTCTTCCGCTTATCCGGGGTTGGGTTGTGGGGGCAGCAGCTTCAGAAGGGAGGCCCAGACTTCCCTCTCCCCAGCCACTTCTTCCAGCTCCTCCGGAGGAATCCCAAGGCGTTCCCAGGCCAGCCGAGAGACATAGTCCCTCCAGCGTGTCCTGGGTCTTTCCCGGGGCCTCCTCCCGGTGGGACGTGCCCGGAACACCCCACCAGGGACGCGTCCAGGAGGCATCCTAACCAATCAATCAATCAAATTTTATTTGTATAGCACATTTCAGCAGCAAGGCATTTCAAAGTGCTTTACATAATGAAAATAAAAACAGAAATAAACAGTGAGAAAGAGATTAAAAAAATAAAAAAACCAAAAACATTACATCATTAAAACGTTGAAAAGAAAGAAAAGAAATTAAAAACATTAAAGACATAAAAACATGGAAGACATCAAAACCCGCACTCTAACCCTAATTTAGCCATAAGCAACTCTAATCAGGTGGGTTTTAAGTTGAGATTTAAAGGCACCCAGTGTTTCAGCTGTTTTACAGTTTTCTGAAAGTTTGTTCCAAATCTGTGGTGCATAGAAACTGAATGCTGCTTCTCCTCGTCTGGTTCTGGTTCTGCGGATGCAGAGCAGACCAGAACCAGAAGATCTGAGGGGTCTAGACGGTTGGTACAGTAATAACAGATCTTTAAGGTATTGTGGTGCCAAACCGTTCAGTGATTTATAAACTAACATCAATATTTTAATGTCTATTCTCTGAGCTACAGGGAGCCAGTGTAGGGACTTTAAAACTGGTGTTATGTCTCTATCTTCCTGGTTTTAGTGAGAACCCGAGCAGCAGCTTCTGGATCAGCTGCAGCTGTTTGATTGATTTATTAGTCAGACCTGTGAAGACGCTGTTGCAGTAATCAATGCGGCTAAAGATAAACACATGGATGAGTTTCTCTAGATCGCACTGAGACATAAGTCCTCTAATCCTGGAGATGTTCTTCAGGTGATAGAAGGCCGACTTTGTGACTGTCTTAATGTGGCTCTGAAGGTTCAGGTCAGAGTCCATCACTACTCCCAGGTTTCGGGCTGATCGCTGGTTTTTAGTTGTAATAACTGAAGCTGTGCATTGATTGTGGTTCGCTCCTCTTTTGGTCCAAAGATAATAACTTCAGTTTTGTTTCTGTTCAGCTGGAGAAAGTTTTGGCACATCCACACATTGATCTGTTCTAAGCATCTATTCAGTGATTGGATGGGTTCAGAGTCACCTGGTGACATCGTGATGTAGAGCTGTGTATCATCCGCATAATTGTGGTAGCTAATCCTATGTCCTGTTATAACCTTAGCCAGTGGGAGCATATAAATATTGAAAAGAAGGGGTCCTAGGATTGAACCTTGGGGTACCCCACATGTGATCTTTGACCTCTCTGATGAGAAGTTTCCGATTGAAACAAAAAATCACTGTTCTTTATGTAAGATTCAAACCAGTTGAGCACTGGACCGGAGAGTCCGACCCAACTCTCCAGTCGATTCAGTAAAATGTCATGGTCAACAGTGTCAAAAGCTGCACTGAGGTCCAACAGAACCAGCACTGTGGTTCTCCCACAGTCTGTATTTATATGGATGTCATTGAACACTTTTACAAGGGCCGTCTCCGTGCTGTGGTGAGCACGAAAACCAGACTGGAAGGAGTCAAAGCAGTTTGTTATTGTTAGGAAGTTATTTAATTGTTTAAAAACAGCTTTTTCAATAATTTTGCTGATGAATGGGAGGTTGGAGATCGGCCTGTAATTCTGCAGTAGGGATTTGTCCAGATTGTTCCTTTTTATAAGTGGTTTGATAACTGCTGTTTTCAAAGCGTGGGGGAAAACACCTGAAGAGAGCGATGAGTTTACTATTTGGATCAGATCATTAGCAACGACAGGCAAGACTTTCTTAAAGAAATGTGTGGGTAGGACATCCAGACAGCAGGAACTGGAGCTTAATTTACTTATAATTTCTTCTAGGGTTTTATAATTTAGTAGTAGAAATTGGGTAATTTTTCCTGCATTTGTTTTGTTTGGGCACAACATTGGTACTGGCTTTGGAGTGGATGTGCAGATTAATCCTCTGATCTTTTGAATTTTCTCTAAAAAGAAACTTGAAAACTTGTTGCAGGCGGCATTAGATTGAAGTTCAGGTGGCAACGTCATCGGAGGGTTTGTGAGCCTGTCAACAGTGGCAAATAAAGCTCGAGCATTGTTAATGTTTTTGTTTATGACATCTGCAAAGAAAGCCTCTCTTGCATGTTTTAGTGTTGTGTGATAGTTACGTAGTCTTTCCTTGTAGATGTCATAATAAACGTGCAGTTGACCTTTACGCCATTTCTGTTCGGCCCTACGGCAGAGTTGTTTTGCAGATTGAACTGTTTGTGCATTTCTCCATGGAGATTTCTTCCTACCAGTCACAACCTTCACTTTAGTGGGGGAAATGTAATCAATGATATCTGAAAGTTTGCACTGAAAATCATCCACCAACTATGTCACTATAATTTAAGAGTGAGAAAGAAGAGTAGATTTGATTAAATGTTTCTGCTGTGTTTTCTGTGAAAGTACGTTTTGTGACAGTAGCTGTTTGTCCAATGGGGTTAACGGATAAAGAACTGTCAAAGAAAACAGCAAAATGACCCGACAGGGCGACATCAGTTACAGAGACATTGGAAATATTCACATCCTTACTGATAACCAGGTCCAGTGTGTGTCCCTGAGTGTGCATTGCTTGTTTGACATTAAACCAAAACTCTCTAATATATTACAGAGCTTTTTAGCCCCTCGGTCTTGGGGGTTGTCAATGTTGAAATCACCGACAATTATCAAACAATCGTAATCAATACATATGAGAGATAGAAGCTCATTCAAGTCCGCAAAGAAATTTTCCACATATGTTGGTGTTTTGTATAGAGTTAGTGTCAAAGTTCGTTTGTGGCCTTTTACCTCGATTCCAAGATATTCAAAAGACATAAAATTACCCAAAAAGATTTTACTACAGTTTATGGTATTCTTAAATATTGAAGCCACGCCTCCTCCTTTTTTGTGTTTTCTATTTTCACTTAAAAAATTGTACGTAGGAGGCGTTGATTCAATTAGTACGATTGCTTCATTATTGTCATTCAGCCACGTTTCTGTCAGAAATAAAACATCAATATTATGCTCAGTGATGAAATCATTAATTAATAGAGCTTTAGCACAGAGAGATCTGGTATTTAAAAGAGCCAGTTTAAGTGACTCGGAGGCTGAAAGCTCTTCAGTCTGAGGTTCCTTTAGACAGGGGATCAGTCTGAGGTTTGAATTAAGACAGCTGCTTTTTGTATTTCTGTTTTTTGTAACTGTTCTTGTAGTGATCCGGACAGGTATTGTCCTGCTATGCAATGTCGGGGGGCCAGACACATTCTGGAGGAAGACCGGTGTAAAGATAATATCTGGACCCTGGTCTCAGACCTCAGAAATGCGGAGTACTGGATCTTCAGGGAGGTCAGGGGCAGGTGGCTTAAATGAAGTGAGAGTCGTGCCGAGGCGAACCTGTTGATCCATACTGGGAGGAGAAAGAGTCCGTCCGTCTTTCTCTCTGACCTGAATTCTCCACCAGCATTTTCAGGCGGCTCAGGTGAAGCCCGACTCTCTTTAGTGGTTCACTTTCTGAGAAACTCTGATCTTGTGAGTGAGTGTAGGAGCAGAGAGGGAGGGGGGAAGGAGAAGGGAGGGGGGAAAGATGTGGGATGGGGGAAGGAGGAGGGGAACCAGTCATTCTGTTCACAGCCAATGTTTTATCAGTTTGTATTGGAATAGTTTGTTCTTGATATGCGGAGGGCTCCATCCTAGTCAGACATCCTTGAGCCTGTTCTTCTGAAGAAATGGTCACATTGTTGTTCTTGTTGATAAAATGAAAAATGTTTGCAGTGAGCAGCCTTATTCCGTGTTTGTTAAGATTGCGTCCTCCTTTTCCAAAGAGGTGAAAGCGCTGCCAGTAGATCCAGAGGTTATCGATGAAGGTCACTGAGCTGGCAGAGCAGGTTATAATCAGCCATTTGTTTATCATAAGCAGCCTGGAATGTTTTTCGTCTCCCCATTGAGGCGATGGAATTGGACCACTGAGAAATAACCTCGTTTTTAATTTTCCCATAGTGTCCAGAAGAATATTAAAGTCCCTTTTCAGAATCTCGGATTTTTGCTTTGCCAGCTCGTTGGCTCCAACATGCACAACTAAAGTCTCCATGTTTGGCTGATCAGTGGTTAGAGAGAGCACTTTGCGAGTCAAATCAGATACAGTGTCACCAAGAAAAGAAACCACTCTCGTTTTCTTGGGATTGCAAACATGACTGATTCCATTTACTGCCTCATCTCCAACAGTAAGCACTCTTGGCATACCTTTCGTTTTCCTGGTGGTCACTTTGTCCTTCGGAGCTTTGTGCGGTGGATGCGTTGGTTTAGCGTCATTGCTGATGTTTGAAGGTGGGTTTTCACTCAGAGGCTCGTACTGAAGTGCAGAAAATCTGTTTTTCAGTGGGATTCCCACAAAGTCAGGATGTTTTGAGGCTCGGGCTGGTCGCTTTGTCCTTGGCAGTGGGGTCGGTGTAGTCGTTTTGGTTCCAGCTGCTTGTTTGCTATTCTTTGGCGGAGCAGGTGTTGAGGTTGAAGGTGGGTTTCGGCTCAGAGCCGGCCACGCTGATTCATCCAGGTGAGGGGTTCTCCCCGTTGGTCGTCTCATTCTCATGGGATCTGCAGTGTGAGACTTTTGTTTTGGCTTGGCGCCCTGAGCGATCCAGGGTGAGCTGCTTGGTGCGGGGTGTACGACCTCTCCGCTGATTTGAGGAAGAATTGTTTCATATCCACAGGTAGCGTTGATCTCAAAGTTCACCTCCAGCCATTGAATCTTTGTTTCTAAAAACTGAAGTCGTTGTAGAATACTGCTAATGTCCTTGGGGTCGGACGGGGGCATGTTGCCCTAGTTCAACTTGGAGGTGAAGGAAAGTGAGGTGAAAATAAGTGAGAAAATCTCCCGGTCTTTAGGTTTGAAGTAATCCAGTTATGATGTCGATAATGTGAATAAAACCATAAAAATTGTGACTTTAAAAATAATTCACAAGCAAAGTTATCAGTAAGGACAGGAGAGAGCAGGATAAGCTGTTCCTCCTTCAGCTGCCAGAGGGCCAGTTGAGGTGGCTCAGATGCCCGAGCCACCTCAACTGGCTCCTCTCGACATGGAGGAGCAGCGGCTCTACTCTGAGTCTCTCCCGGATGACCGAGCTTCTCACCCTATCTCTAAGGGAGAGCCCAGCTACCCTGCGGAGGAAACCCATTTCGGCCGCTTGTACCCGTGATCTCGTTCTTTCGGTCATGACCCAAAGCTCATGACCATAGATGAGGGTGGGAACGTAGATCGACCGGTAAATTGAGAGCTTCGCTTTTTGGCTCAGCTCTCTCTTCACCACGACGGACCGGTACAGTGCCCGCTTCACGGCAGATGCTGCCCCAATCTGCCTGTCGGTCTCTCGCTCCCTTCTTCCCTCATTCGTGAACAAGATCCACAGATACTTAAACTCCTCCACTTGAGGCAGGACGACCCCCCCCTGACCCGGAGAAGGCACTCTACCCTTTTCCGGCTCAAGACCATGGCCTCGGATTTGAAGGCACTGAGCCTCATCCTGGCCGCTTCACTCTCGGCTGCGAACCGCTCCAGTGAGAGCTGTAGATCACGTTCCGATGAAGCCAACAGGACCACATCATCCGCAAAAAGCAGAGATGCGCTCCTAAGGCCACCAAAACGGATCCCCTCGACACCTCGGCTGCGCCTAGAAATTCTGTCCATAAAAGTAATGAACAGAATCGGTGACAAAGGGCAGCCTTGGCGGAGTCCAACTCTCACCGGAAACGAGCCCGACTTACTGCCGGCAATGCGGACCAGACTCTGACACCGGTCATACAGGGACCTGACAGCCTGTATCAAAGGGCCCGGTACCCCATACTCCCGGAGTACCCCCCACAAGGCCTCCCAAGGGACACAGTCGAACGCCTTCTCCAAGTCCACAAAACACATGTAGACTGGTTGGGCAAACTCCCATGCACCCTCCAGGACCCTGCTGAGGGTGTAGAGCTGGTCCAGTGTTCCATGACCAGGACAAAAACCACACTGCTCTTCCTGAATCCGAGGTTCGACTATCCGACGGACCCTCCTCTCCAGGACCCCTGAATAGACCTTACCAGGGAGGCTTAAGAGTGTGACCCCCCTGTAATTGGAGCACACCCTCCAGCCCCCCTTTTTAAACAGGGGGTCCACCACCCCAGTCTGCCAATCCAGGGGAACTGCCCCCAATGTCCATGCGATATTGCAGAGTCGCGTGAGCCAACACAACCCTGCAACATCCAGAGCCTTATGGAACTCCGGGCGGATCTCATCCACCCCCGGGGCCCTGCCACCAAGGAACTTTTTGACCACCTCGGCGACCTCGTCCCCAGAGATTGGAGAGCCCAACCCAGAGTCCCCAGGCTCAGCTTTCTCAACAGAAGGCATGTTGGTGGGATTGAGGAGGTCTTCGAAGTATTCCGCCCACCGGCCCACAATGTGACCGAGTTGAGGTCAGCAGCACACCATCCCCACTATAAACAGTGTTGGTGATGCACTGCTTCCCCCTCCTGAGACGCCAGATGTTGGACCAGAATCGCCTCGAAGCCGTACGGAAGTCTGTCTCCATGGCCTCTCCAAACTCCTCCCATGTCCGAGTTTTTGCCTCAGCGACAACCCGAGCCGCAGCCGCATGCCGTTTCGCCCGCCAGTACCCATCAGCTGCTTCTGGAGTCCCACAGGCCAAAAAGGCCCGATAGGATTCCTTCTTCAGCTTGACAGCATCCCTCACCAAAGGTGTCCACCAACGGGTTCGAGGGTTGCCGCCGTGACAGGCACCAACAACCTTGCAGCTGCAGCTCCGATAGGCCGCCTCGGCAATGGAGGTACGGAACATGGTCCACTCAGACTCAATGTCCCCCACCTCCCACGGGACGTGCTCGAAGTTCTGCCGGAGATGAGAGTTGAAGCTCCGTCTCACAGGGGACTCCGCCAGACGTTCCCAGCAGACCCTCACTACACGTTTGGGCCTGCCAGGTCTGACCGGCTTCCTCCCCCACCACCCCCTGATGTTTAACGTTTACATGCATATTGGTCAGATTTATCAACCTTTCTGATCGATTTTTTTCCTTTGAAAAAATGTAAAAGCCTTTTTCACGTTGAGAGCATTATTCCCGCTGTTGTGTCTTCTTATATACGTTTTGCAGCATGTTTTAATCCTTTTATTGCCTTTTTGTATATATTAGAACCAGTCTGGTTGAGGATGAATCTCCAGTCGTCAGCCTAACCTCCCCCTCCTGATCCCTCCATGGATTCTTCGAAGATTCAAGCTCCAAAAATGATTATGTAAGTGTTAATATCTCTGAAACTCTACATTTCAGTAATTGATGATTGCTGTTAGAGTTGTAGTAAAATGTATTCCTTCGTTCCATTCCTCATTGTTATGTTTTTGTTTGTTATTATCCAGAGTGACACTGACTGTCCTACTCAGAGACTGAAGACTGTCTGATGCAGTAGAGGAGCTTGTTGGTGTCTCCGGCCAAACGTCACTAACAGCCCAACAACCTGAAGACAATCTGTTAGTGAGTGGACATCTCTTTGGTGGAGTCAGAGAGGAAGTGTATCTTATCAACAGAAACATAAGAAATGATGGATCTGAATATCAGGTTGGTCTGTTATGTACTGTAATCTACCTGTTAAAAGAAAATGTACTCTATCATATTACATGAACTGCTTGCTTTACTTTCTCCACCTTGTACTTTGAACAATTTCATGCATATGATATTGAAGAAAAATATATTAAGCATTTTGTATTGCACAGCTGATATGTCAGACCTTTTAAAAAGCAATATGTGAATAAAAGTGACATGTGAAATATGGACATGATTCCACATTGTAATATGTTTTGTAATTATGGTGCATATTTTAAAATAAATGCATTTGATAAAATTATTGCCTCTTCATTAAATGTTTATTTTCCAAAGAATTTTAAAAGTTCAAACAATAAAAATACCTATTTAATATTAATTACAAATAACTCGTATGAAGTTAAAAAAATACTCTGTGAGAGTTAATATTAAGATTTAACACTAAATTAGTGTTGGTAAGTGTTAAATGATTAACTCCAACAGATTTGATATCTGACACTTTATAAGAGTTAAGGTACCAACTCTCCAAAAAGAGTTAAATTAACACTTTCTGGTGTGGACCCATAGAGACACTTTAAAAGTGTTGAAATCAAATCTGACAGTGTTAATCTGGGCCTCCTGGATTTGCTGTGTAGCTTCACAGAGCACACCTGTTAACGGTCACTCTTTCTCTTTATTACAACGTGCACTTGTTACTGAACCAGGTTGGTTTTAGTGACTCATGCGAGTCCCAAGGATGTTGTTTCAGCTAAAAGCAACCTATAAAACATTTTCCACTTTTTCCTCCCAGAATCAAACTTCATAGCTATTTTATAACCATCAAAGAACTTTAAGGTGACTCATTAATTGAATGTCCACAACATCTTTTAGATTTTCTTAATGCTAATTATTTTATTAGTAAGGCCAGTAGAGCTTAATTCAGTAGCAGAAATAATCAAATAAGTAAAATCAATAATCTAGCCCATCTTTCCCTAATGCTGACACTGAGAACTAAAAGAGGAAACTTTGAGAGAGACGGACAGAGTTTGGCATTTTGAACCCCAGAACTGGCCTGATGATGAAGAAGGTGTTGCAGCAGCAGGAGGTTCCCAGTACAGGAAGAGTACTGACTTAGAGCGGAAGGTCTCGGGCCTCAGGGTGACTTCCTCATGTGCGTAGCGGTCCTCAGCTTCTTGTCTTGCAGCTCTGTAGCTACCTTCTCCTCGTCTCACAATCTTCCTGGTCTCACGGAAGGAACACACCAGTTCTTCCTCTTTGCCTTTGTTCTTTGCCTTTGTCTTTATCTTTGTCTTCATCTTTGCCTTGGTCTTTGTTTTTGGGTGTCTAAACCCAGCTGATGAGAGAAGTGCGATTTGAAGCCACATGTTGCGGGGCTAACGGGTTGGTCTCCATGTGCAGAACAGTCTTCAGCTCTGTGGCCCCGGCTCTTCTTCAGCTGCAGAGTTCTTTGTCCATCTCGATCTTGGCTCGAAGCTGCCTGAAGGATCCAACCAACGATTCCTCTTTTGCACCCACCTTATAAAGGGTTTATCCACCCTTTTGGTGTGTTTGCATTGGCTAGCTTTGTTGCTGTGCCTGTCTCATTGGCTGACTGCTTGGACAGAGGATCTCATATCCATCACCTTGGAGACCTCATGACCTGATGTCTGTTCTAATGTCCCCGAGTTGCTCAAGAGTCCTCCTACGCCTGTTTCCTGCCCAACCTTTTCTTTGGGAAGTTAAAGTTTAGCAATAAGGCCTTTGTCACCTCTGCTCTCCTATCAGTTCCTCTTTCCCCCTAACCTTTCACCTACTATCTACCTTCAACACAACATCAGTGACCTTTAATTACAGTTGCAACATTTTACACCATTTCAAGTTCAATGTCAAAATCACATTTATAACCTTTTAGTTTCTCTGATTTAACATTCATTTATAATGTTATGATAACCATAACTTAGTTTTTCTTATTATAATCATAATGTGTGTTATTACAGACACTTCTGACAAGAAACCAAGAATAATCCATTATTCTAATTATCTGATACCATGTTACAGTTACTTGTTTCACCTTTAAGTACTTCCATAAGTGTAAGAGTAAGTGTAAATATTCTTATTAATCAAACCAACATCAACCACTGGTTAAACCAATATTAATTATTGGCCTATTTATAAGTTATTATTATTAATTTAAGTATTTTACTCTGGGTTTTATCCAATTACTCAAAATGTTTAGATTTTATTCTTTAAACCTTTAATGCTTTAAAATAAGGAATGGTCTGAACTATTTTTATACTGATCCAAGCTAGAAACTTACTTCCTCTGTCTTCAGGAAACCAGCTCTTCCTGTTCCATGACTCTCTTTCTGCCTGACTATGATTTTTTATGATTAAATAGAAAAAAGCAGAATTAAAGCTAAGTTTGCAGGACACAATAACAATACACACAACCAGATTAATTTTATTACCGACTGACTCTACTGTTGGGTCTTGATGTCACCTGTGTAATTAATTTTAAGGTAATTTTATTTATTACTATTAAACTAAAATCTCCAGCATGGGGACGTGGGATGAGCTCGACTTTGACACAATTTACATGCATATTTGTGTTGATATTGCATTGAATCAGTTAGGAATCAACATTGATTCAACCTTCATCTGAATGCGGTTCTGCACACATATTTCTGTTAATTTTACATTAATTCAGTGTTGATTCAACACTCATTTGACTGTGGATCTGCATACATATTTGTGTTGATTTTACATTGAATCAGTTAGGAATTAATGTTGATTCAAAATTCATCTGAATGTGGATCTACATACATATTTGTGTTGATTTTACATTGAATCAGTTAGGAATTAATGTTGATTCAAAATTCATCTGAATGTGGATCTACATGCAGATTTCATATTGAATGAAAGCTGTACATTTATGTACATTTTTAGGTCTCATAGGTCTACATAACATACCACTAAAAGTTTCTTCACTGTGTTAAACACTATATTATTGGCAGATCATGGGTAAACTGTGTACAAAAGTTTAAAAATGACAACATAGGTTTGATATAACATTTTATTTAAGAAAAGAGGGACAGATCTTTAAACATATTTGACTCCTTTTTGACTGTCACAATAACAGTCTATTGTCCACAGAAGAACAGAGTCCATGAGGTTAAGCTTTGTACTGTATGACCCAGGGAAACAGTACAAGTTGTGGTAACCCCAGTTAGACTCTGGTTGGCATTACTTTGATTCCTTGTGATGTCTTCCTCTCATTCTGGCGTGTAATGAAGCCACTTCGACAGTTTTACTGCAGTCCTCAAGAGTCAGATTTTGGTCAAACTGCAGAGCAACGGCTGAAAAACACAAAAATAAAAATGAGGAAGGTGCCGGTTAGAAAGATGATAAACATTTGAAAAGTTCTGAAAGACATTGATTAAACAGTGTACTGGTTACAGGTCTGAGTACATACTAACCATAAAGTTCCCCATGTGCACTCACTGTTAATTTTTATCTTAATCTTTCATTAATATTTATCTTAATGTTTACGTATACAACTACATTTACCTATGAAGCTGCAGTCTAGTGTAGGATTTATGATGCTGCACTCATGTTAAAATGAGGGAATCCATATTTAAAATAAAGGTTTTTTATCAGAAAACCTAAAGATAAAACTCGGGGAGGATCGGGGTTTATTTAACACACCATAGACAGATAAATAGAGTAAAAGGTGATTTATACTGTAGTTGGATAAATGATTTATAATTTATACAGAATCAATCAACTACAAATATTTCCAAATAAGTTTATTAAATTCATTACAAAATGTCCACGTGCTGATAAAGATCCCACACCAGTAATAATAGTCCAGTTCAATTTAACCAATTACCAATCCAAGAAACATCAGACTGAATCGGTCATTAGCAGGTTTAGTTCAGTGTTTCACCTTACATGTTTTAAGTGTTTCCTTTCTGCCTCACCTGGATTTAATCTGTGGATGATTAACAACCTTTTACACTTCTTGATGGCTGGATATGGTCATGCAATCATCTAACTCAGTTCTGGAACAGAGACATCTAAGCACGTCCCTAAGCACATCATAATAAAAAACAAGCGATTACTATCACAACAATTTAAAGCCCACTTGCAGCAGCCAGCCTTACACTTCCTTGTCCACCACATGCTCTCCCAGAACAAACAATAGGTCCCGCCCTATTTTAAAAACTCAAATCTCACAGGATTTCATACTTAGGCCTGGAGCGGTGGGCAGGATAAAAATAATACAAAATGAGACATGACCTCATTAAAAATATCTGTTTTGCCCCAAAATAACCAGGATTACTATGGGCACAAAACAATGCAGTTATTTTTCAATAAACACATTTAAGATCAAAGTAATATTGAAAAACTTACCATAAAACTGCTCAGAGGAGAATTCAATTCAGAAGCCAGTTGCAAACTAACCAGCAGCAAAATGGCTGTTTGATTGAGACAAACCACTAGTGTAAAAAGGGGGAGTCGGACTATATAACTCCTAGTAGAGACTTGTAGATGTTTTGCTGGCCCAAAAAAGGTTGAGAATCTGATTTAGTTGGTAATGTTGCATGTTCTAAATTACTTGCAAAAACATTGACTGAAAGGACTTATTTAATGTTGAGGAATTTTTGCCTTTAAGGCAAACCTTTAGGGCACAGACATTTTACATTTTGTTTTGAGTTGAAATGTACTGAAGTCTTATTTAAGTTTGAGTTTTTAGCTTGTTAATTGTATTGTTAGAAGCAATTGTTTGCACTATTTAAAGACACTTTTTATTAAACTGTGGCAATAGCACCGGTATAGTTACTTTCTATCATCACTATAAGTTTCAGGCTTTTTTTTTTTACTTTAAGCCCTGTAAATTATAGATGTCTGTTGCCACGTCCCTCCTGATCTCCTCCTCAGTGAAATTAAAGCTGCAGAATGTAACTTTTATTAACAAAAAGTACACATTTAAGACTGTCAATATGTTGAGAGATTATCTGACAATTTAATTCCTCTGCCTTCTCCCAGTGCTCTATAGAAACAACCAATCAGAGGCATGAGGTGGGTTTTAGTGCTGTCAATCACAATTGTTAATTGTTTTAATTAAAGATGAGAAACATTACCTTTGAATAGAGAAAAATTATTGTGGTAAATGATGGACCACTGTTCAAAGTCTTTCACAATCTCTTTGTCATCGACAATCACAGAGAACTGAAAGCAACCATCAGTTTGTAAGATGTTTCCATGTCAACTGACTGATGTTCAGTGTAGCTGCACTGGATATCTACGGTAGAGAACAATAATCAAAAACATAAATGAATATAGCACTGCAGTCTCGGGGAAGTGTTATGTGAAATCAAATTTTTTTAGCTTTACATCATATGTTATTCCCTCATCAAAAACATACCTGGAGTGTTGCCTTGATTCTGTGGTGAAAGTTTGAGAAATCTTTTAATCTTGTGCTGGAAGCAAGAAAAGGTCTGATTTCTAAATGTTAAATTATGAAGTCAAATTTGTTTTACGTTATATTTGATATATACAGCATTTCCATAACAACTGAAGGTAACGTAGGTACTTCATTGTGCAGTAACATGACACTATGTGCCTGGAAAATACATAATACTTCAGAAGACCCCTTCAGTAATTATCTGATTTATCCTGCACAATAGAATCGACTTACAAACACAAAATACAAATGGTTTCAGTGTTAAATTAAGCTATGGAGCAATAGTGTCAACTTGTCTTTAACAACTTCTACGCAGGGGTCTCAAACTCCAGTTCTCGAGGGCCACTGTCCTGCAACTTTTAGATGTGCCTCTTCTGCACCACACCTGAATAGAATTATTAGGTAATTAGCAAGGCTCTGGAAACTGATCTACACAAGAAGGAGGTAATTAAGCCATTTCATTCCCGCGTTTTGTACCAGTGGCACATCTAAAACCTGCAGGACAGTGGCCCTTGAGGACTGGAGTTTCAGACCCCTGTTCTAAAGCTTTGTCAATAATGCCATCTTAAGTTAAGCAAGGAAGCTTTCATGGTGTCAGTGATGATAGGTATTTTTCAACAACCTACGTAAAAAGAACCACAGACAACTTATGTGAGTTTTTACCAAGCTGTCATGAAAGGAGAAGATGCAGCGGACCACTTCAGAAAGTTGCCCACCGCGCGTTCTGATAACTTCCAGTTAGAGCTCGTCTTTTATTTTCACAGAAGGGAGAGATAAAGAGAAGAGACAAAAGACAAGTTTTGTCTACACACAGGTCATCTAGTCCTTTTCCTTGGGAGCAATTTGTCTCAAGGGCAGAGGGAAAAATCAGTTATCTTGCAGCAGAGATACTTGGTGCAAAAAGTTTTCAACACAGCAGTCAAATGTTGTCAAATGTTTTAACACAGACAGTGAACACTTAGTACTATAAGACTGCTAGGTACGATCACTAATCTATACACATGTAAGAATGATACATAATATTTCCAACAAGTGATATCTTCAATCTTGCCTTCGGTGTCAGTTGTTGATCCTGTGAGGAGCTGGTAATTAATACCTTTCCTCGCCAGAGTGCCTCATATATTCTTCAGGCTCAGACTCATCGTCAAAATTAATAGTTTTCTAGTTGCTGTATTGAGAAGAACACAGAGTAAATATTTTACTGGTGTTAAGGATGAAAAATCCTAATCGATGAATCGTAGCATTTAAAAGTTGAAAAATTGTCCTCTCTAGTGGACATTTGTAATTATTTTTGTTTTGTTCTGTATCCATCCATCCATCCATCCATCCATCCATCCATCCATCCATCCATCCATCCATCCATCCATCCATCCATCCATCCATCCATCCATCCATCCATCCATCCACCCATCCATTTATCCATCTTTCCATCCTGCCATCCTTCCAACCAACCATCCATCCACTCATTCATCCATTTATCCATCCTCCCATCTTTCCAACCATCCATCCATCCATCCATCCATCCACTCATTCATCCATACATCAACCCACTCATCCATCCATCCATCCATCCATCCATCCATCCATCCATCCATCCATCCATCCATCCATCCATCCATCCATCCATCCATCCATCCATTTTCTGTACACTCTCGTCCCTTAGTGGTATCAGGAGGGTTGCTGGTGCCCATCTCCAGCTAACGTTCTGGCTGAGAGGCGGGGTCACCCTGGACAGGTCGCCAGTCTGTCGCAGGGCAACAAAGAGACATACAGGACACACAACCATGCACACACACACTCACGCCTAGGGACAATTTGGAGATGCCACTTAACCTGACAGTGGCATGATGGATGGATGACAGTCATGTTTTTGGACTGTGGGAGGAAGCCGGAGTACCCAGAGAGAACCCACCATGCACAGGGAGAACACTCAAACTCCACACAGAAAGAGCCCAGGCCAGGAATCAAACCCAAGTTTTGTCAATGTGAAATTCATTCTTATATTGATGTTTGGATATTTTCTTTGGGACAAACGGGTTGCCATCAACGTTCAATTTCAAATGTATGGGGTTCTCATGTCCACTGTAGCGGACACATCATATTTCAAAAATAAAAACTTTTTTTTCCAAAAAAAATGTTTCCAATATTCTAATTACCTTTCAAAGATCGTGGAATTTTAAAAAATGATGATTGGACAATATTTTTTTTCCTGTTAGTATATTAGAGAGCACCGTATCTGGAAGCACCACAATTACACCCTGAAACATGGGAGAGTAGAGATAAAAACCACAGAGAGAATATTGGAAGAAGCAGTCTCACTGCGCGCTGCTCTGTCTGGGATTGATACTTGCTTACCAGAAAGGTGACTGCAGCTTCTGGTGGTCCTCAGAATATATCTATGGCGGTCCAAGTCACTGGACCAAGCCTTAACCAAATATGTCATTTTCTTTTATCCATAAAGATTTTAATTTGTGCTCTGCAAGGTTGTTTTAATTCCTCTACATTTTAATTTGTCCACCATGACATCATATTAGTCCTAAAAAAAATTTTATTTCTCACTACTTGAAAGATTAATTTGTCCGCAGAAGCGTTGTCCCCATCCTTAGAGATGAATTTGTCCAGAAAAGCGTTTTCTCTTCTCAGTCCTAAGAGATTTTAGGTTTGACACCCAGCAGCATTACCTACCTTTAAAACCATTATCACCTGAGTTTAGACGTCTTGCTCAATGACATTTTAACATGTGGACTTGGCGGTTTTGAAATCCAGAGAACAGACAACCTCTTGTTATCTTTGAACGTTGGAATTAATTCCCGTTGTTACTGTCCCTGCAACTGTTGTTTCATACTTAAAAACGCCTCACTCCCTGGATGCCAGACCAGAATGGTTATAAATTTAAAACCACTGTTTCAATCCATTTATACCACAGCTCAGCCGATTATATTGTGTCTCCATTTGTGTTTTTTCATGTTTTATAAATTAAAACTGTCATTTTCTTGAGTCAAAAAGACTCAAGAAATTGTAACAGCAGGGGGGTGGGGGGCAATTTAATTTGTGGTCAGGGGGCCCAAGTTTCCTGGCGGCGCCCCTAGCTATTGCCGCAACAACTCTCATTGTAGTGTGGTGATCTGATTTCACCGTTTTAGCCTTATGAACTCCTAAATTATCATCTGCTACTTGGACTAAATGCAGGTTTGTTTTCCTGCTCTGTTCAGTGGACTTAATGCTATGTTGCTGTTAACCAACATAGTTTTAATCTGGTTTGTATCAATGTGTGGGATTAACCTCGCAGTAATCCTAGATTAAAACACTAATCACAGAATAGCACAAAGTAATCTGAGCCAAACTGAACAAACATTCAGGACTTGAACTTCTGTATAATCTCCACATCCAAGAATCAACATGTCAGGTTGAAAAACCTCTGGACCAAAGTAGAAATGTAGTGAAGTTTTTACTTTAATCTATGTGAGGAATGCCTGATCAGTCGAAACAAATGAAAGCTGAGCCAAACTCAAAGCATATAGAATTTTTTTTTCCACTTTGATACAAAGTAGGAAAATGTCGTTATAGTTATCACAGCTGTGAGAATCTAAAAACCAATCCAAAAAATGTTTGTACGAATTAAATATTAGCATTTTGCTGCATTAAATAATTGGATTAATTATTTTAGACCTGTCTATTAAAAAGCCCTCATGACATTAGTTGCACTTTATCGCCATCTAGAGGTCAGAGTGTGAAAGACATAAGGTCTTTGGGTGTCAAACTAATTTCTGGCCATATTATAATCAAGAATTTCCTCAAAGTTCCTGTTGTGGGAGAAAGTACTACTAAGAGTACCCATTAACACCCTGTTAAAATAATAAATATCTATCTCTGTATAAGGTAAGTATTACTAAGCAGGGGTGCCGCCAGGAATCGTGGGCCCCATGACAAAAAATTAGTTTGAGCCCCCCTGCGAAGCTGCTGTTACAATTTTTTGAGTGTATTTGACCCATAAAAAGTGTCACAATTTTAAAGGCTTGCATCTGCCTTGGTTTATTTGGTTCAATACTGATAATTAGCACAATATTTACTGCTCATGAATTTTACATCCAACAGTCCACATCCGGTATGCAAGTAGGTTGCTTACATTTTTTTCTGTTAGTTTTAGATACTGAAATGTCTCTCCGTATGAGCAACAGTCAAAAGCAACATGCAACTACACATGAAACAATCCAGACTTCTCAAAAATGCTATGTAGTTGCATTTTATTCAAGCTGCAGTACATAACTTTAATAAAAAATATGTTTTCTCCATGTTTGTTAAAGATGTCACCATGGCGTAGCAGTTTGTTATGAGACAGATAATCTGTGAAAACAATCAATCTCCTCCATCTCCTTCCTGAATTACTATTACTGGTTAAAGTAATGCACCATTCTGACCAAAACAACCAATCAGAACCAGTAGGATGCTCTTAGTGCTGTGAATTAGCCTCATTCATTCACTGCTAAATGTGCTAATGGTGGAGAAACAACTTATCATTACAAGAAACCGTTTATCTGCCCTCATTGGTAGCTATACTAACAGAACTGAGCATTCACAGTTTGAATCTGCGCAGCATGGCACAAATCGAGGGGGAGGAAGGATGAGCAGCACCACATGAGATTGAAACCTGGTTGGTTTCTAGCACTGGGAGAAGGCAGTGGAAATAGATTTTTCACAGATTATCTCTCATACCATACTGTCACAACATAATGACAGTTTTAGAAAATATGTGAAAAAAAAATTTATATAAAAGTGACATACCGCAGCTTTAATTTCACTCAGGAGAGTACGGGTCAGGAGGGAGGTGGGTTATAACTGCTGCTGACAGACTCACCTGTTGTTAAGTGGTAAAAGGTACAAGTTAAATATATGAATATGTTGGTAATTATTTTCCTTAATTCATTAAATGGGAGTGAAATGGAGGCAAACAGTAGTCTGTAGCTAAGCTATATGCTAAATTGTTGATAATCTCACAGTCTACCCACTTCTCATGGAGAAAAACTGTTATTAAAAAAACACTCTTGCCTTTCTCTCTCTCTCGCTCTCTCTCTATTTTTTCTGAAAATCTGATTTTATAACTTTTCTTAGCAGCATAGTAACTGCCACAGTCGTTCTTGTTTCCTACTGTCTGCTGCTACCAGCGTCACGCTCTCTCAAACCTCCAAGCAGGAACGAACCATTTCATACAGATCCAGGGGGGTTCAGGGCAAATATTAACGAGTGCTTCTTGATCTGGGAGTGGGAACATAAAATTTTTACTACTAAAAACAATCTTTGAAAATACAATATGATTAATTTTGTAATTGACAGAGCCCCGTTTTTTATTTATATTTTTATTTCCATGAACAAAAAATAAATAATTAAATTGTGGAGCAAAAAAAGGAACAAAAAATAAATAATTAAATTGTGGAGGGCCCCCTGTTGGTCAGGGCCCCTTGAATTGTCATCACTTTTCCCCCCTATACCGCGCCTCTGTTTCTAAGTAAAATTGAGCATCTTTTCATAGTGATAATTTGGCATTAAACAAATAAAACCCACTTTGATTTTATTAAAATAATGCTTAAGCACTATTGAATCTAGAGGAATAAAATGTTATTTGTTCGTTGTTTTTCCTCTAGTCTCCCGAATCCGGAGTTCCGCATGTACACAGTGGAAAACACACAGATAACAACCAGTCGCCATTCAACTTCAGACATATCTAGAGTTTTATTCAGACAATTAAATGCATAGAAAAACAGATCAGCATCACACCCAAATCATCAAGAAGTCCAAACCATAAAACAGACATTAATTACCAGAGAAAAGTAGAAAAATGAACAAAATACAAAAATAGGAGAAAAAGCAAAGGTAGGAGAAAAACAAAAGTGCCTTTGGGAACTGCTTGTGCGGCCGCAAAACAAAGCAATTCATTTTATTAATTTTAATTAATTTTATTAAGAGGTGTATTCCTAATTTTAATATGCATTGAAGGTGTGTCCTCTCCTAAACCTCTAAGCAGTTTCAAATTACTTGGACAGAATGGGAGACCTATTCAAAACCAAAGATAAAGAGAAAGATAGAACAAAGGTCACTCTTAAAAGTGAATGTTCTCATGCTCGTTACATCTGGAGTCATCTCCCAGTTCCTCCCTTTACATTTGAACTAAGACCTTAGTTGCCAGAAAGATTTATTTTTCACCTAGACCTTGTTCGTTCTCCTGCCTGAGCGATTCCATCCATCCATCCATCCATCTATTTTTTTCCGCTTATCCGGGGTTGGGTCGCGGGGGCAGCAGCTTCAGAAGGGAAGCCCAGACTTCCCTCTCCCCAGCCACTTCTTCCAGCTCCTCCGGAGGAATCCCAAGGCGTCCCCAGGCCAGTCGAGAGACATAGTCCCTCCAGCGTGTCCTGGGTTTTCCCCGAGGCTTCCTTCCGGTGGGACGTGCCCGGAACACCTCACCAGGGAGGCGTCCAGGAGGCATCCTGACCAGATGCCTGAGCCACCTCAACTGGCTCCTCTCGACGTGGAGGAGCAGCAGCTCTACTCTGAGTCCCTCCCAGATGACCGAGCTTCTCACCCTATCTCTAAGGGAGAGCCCAGCCACCCTGCGGAGGAAACCCATTTCGGCCGCTTGTACCCGTGATCTCGTTCTTTCGGTCATGACCCAAAGCTCATGATCATAGATGAGGGTGTGAAAGTAGATCGACCGGTAAATTGAGAGCTTCGCTTTTTGGCTGGGCTCTCTCTTCACCACGACGGACCGGTACAACGCCCGCTTCACGACAGACGCTGCCCCAATCCGCCTGTCGATCTCCTGCTCCCTTCTTCCCTCATTCGTGAACAAGATCCCCAGATACTTAAACTCCTCCACTCGAGGCAGGACGACCCCCCTGACCCCCTGATGTTGGTGGGATTGAGGAGGTCTTCGAAGTATTCTGCCCACCGGCCCACAACGTCCCAGTTGAGATCAGCAGCACACCATCCCCACTATAAACAGCGTTGGTGCTGCACTGCTTCCCCCTCCTGAGACGCCGGATGGTGGACCAGAATCGCCTCGAAGCCGTACGGAAGTCTGTCTCCATGGCCTCTCCAAACTCCTCCCACGCCCGAGTTTTTGCCTCAGCGACAACCCGAGCCGCATGCCGTTTCGTCCACCGGTACCCATCAGCTGCTTCTGGAGTCCCACAGGCCAAAAAGGCCTGATAGGACTCCTTCTTCAGCTTGACAGCATCCCTCACTGAAGGTGTCCACCAACGGGTTCGAGGGTTGCCGCAGCGACAGGCACCAACAACCTTGCGGCCGCAGCTCCGATAGGCCACCTCGGCAATGGAGGTACGGAACATGGTCCATTCTGACTCAATGTCCCACACCTCCCCCGGAACGTGTTCGAAGTTCTGCCGGAGATGAGAGTTGAAGCTACGTCTCACAGGGGACTCCGCCAAACGTTCCCAGCAGACCCTCACTACATGTTTGGGCCTGCCAGGTCTGACCGGCTTCCTCCCCCAACACCGGAGCCAACTCACCACCAGGTAGTGGTCAGTGGACAGCTTCGCACCTCTCTTCACCCGAGTGTCCAAGACATACGGCCGCAAATCTGATGAGATGATGACAAAGTCAGTCATCAAACTGCGGCCTAGGGCGTCCTGGTGCCAAGTTCACATATGGACGCCCTTATGCCTGAACATGGTGTTTGTGATGGACAATCCGTGATGAGCACAGAAGTCCAACAACAGAACACCACTCCAGTTCAGATCGGGGGGGCCATTCCTCCCAACCACGCCTCTCCAGGTCTCACTGTCATTGCCCACGTGAGCGTTGAAGTTCCCCAGTAGAACAAGGGAGTCCCCAGAAGGGGCACTCTCCAGTACCCCCTCTAAGGACTCCAAGAAGGGTGGGTAATCTGAACTACACTTCGGCGCGTAAGCACAAACAACAGTCAGAACCCGTCCCCCCCACCCGTAGGTGGAGGGAGACTACCCTCTCGTTCACAGGGGTGAACCCCAACGTACAGGCGCCCAGATGGGGGGCAACAAGTATGCCCACTCCAGCCCGGCTCCTCTCACTGTGGGCAACTCCAGAGTGGAAGTACGTCCAGCCCCTCTCAAGAAGACTGGTTCCAGAACCAGAGCCATGTGTCGAAGTGAGGCCGACTATTTCTAGCCGGAACCTCTCAGCCTCACACACTAGCTCCGGTTCCTTCCCCACCAGAGAGGTGACGTTCCATGTCCCAAGAGCCAGCTTCTGCAGCCGAGGATCAGACCGCCAGGGTCCCCTCCCTCGGCTGCCGCCCATAGCACAATGCACCTGACCCCTTTGGCCCCTCCGACAGGTGGTGAGCCCATCGGAAGGGGGACCCAAGTCCCACGGAGCCCGGGCACCAGGCGCTCGCCATCCTGCCCCACCTCCAGGCCTGGCTCCAGAGTGGGGCCCCGGTGACCCGCGTCCGGGCGAGGGAAAACCAAGTCCAAAGTTTGTGTCCACCATATGGAACGATTCCATAATATCCCAAATACTAGTTTTGTTTTCTCAAGATTTTAGTGTTTTTCTTACCTCATAGAAAACACCAAAGAATTTGACCTAGTACATAAACAGACAGAAGTTATCTCTCCCATCCTGTTTTTCCCCATTACTTTTGTTTTTGTGAACTGCCTAGCACAGCACATCTGTTTCCTCTGATAGGAGAAGACGTTCTATAGTGAAGGCCCTTTTTCAAAACCCTTTGTGATTTTATGTAAGTTAAGAAAATCAGTCGTTATTTTGAATTGAATCATCATCCAAATCTACCTAAATTAAAATCTACTCAAAATATTCATTCTCTAATATTTCACATGCACCAAGGTTAACTGTTGCTAAAATTCATATAATCAAACTTATGTCCCTAACTACATATAGTTAAGTTTAAAAACTAGCATATTTTAAATTTATTTTCCTAATAGCACACAGGCTGTTATCTCGAAGGTTCTGTTGATGTTGCCCCAGAATCGAGAGGGCAACATCAACACAGCAGAGCACAATACCGGATGACAGTGTGACAGGAGCAGCAGAGTCCTGCCCAGAAGTTTTCCTCCTCCTCCTCCTCCTCCTCGGTCCCTCACAGACACAGCTTCCGCTCCACTGAGTCGAGCCGAGCCGCCGCTGGTCGCTGCTCCTGTCAGTAATGCTGGCTCTGCAGAATCAGAGCCACACGGTTGTTTTGATCACGAGTTGCAGCCTCCTGCCAGCAGCGGACAGCGGAACAACCGATTCCTGCAAAGACATCAGGTAAGAAGTCTTCCCATTTTTCCTCAGTGCTGCTATCAGATGTGGCCGCTTCTCTCTCCCTACATCGTGGGGGGGAAAATCCTCTCAAAGCCGATCCGTCTGCAGGTTTCCAGTACTTGGAGGAGTGCGGAGGAGAAACTGCGTTTTTTCTTTGCACATTTAAACCCGCTTTAGAAATAACTTTTATTTATGACAGAGTTTTAGATTCTTTTAACTGAAAAGTAAAACTACTTAGGAATTTTGGAATTTTGTGGGGGTTTTTCCAACAGCAGAGACATGTCTATGAACTGTAATGAAAGCTCTTCAGTGTACAGGTCATGTGGCTGCTGCCCAGGGCGCCAATAAAAAGCTTTGGGTTGGGGGCGGGGGAGACTGTGGTGAGAAGAGGGAAATGTAAACACCAGATATAAATAACATTCTGTATATGACTGTATATGACTTAGTTGTGGACTTTAATTAGTCTCGTGAATTAGTTTTCAGTTGCATATTTGTAAGTGCAGTTGATAGGGGTAGGGCACACTGGGCTTTGAATAGGCCCACCCCACTTCCTGCTGCTTTATGAGGGACTAAAGAATGTTCTGGCCTCATACTTGCTACACCTGAGAAAATGTTTGTCAGTGAATTCAGGCCCGAAAGAACAAAATAGCTTTAATAGGGAAATGGAAAGAGAGGCTGGCCCAAGGTCCTTCATGATCAATCATTCGATTAAAATCAATAATTTATTCATCACAAAGGGAAATTGCATGTTGTTCCAACTCATGTAATCAAAATACCTCCAAATGGTGAAGTTTATTCATCTCATGTTGCAATCTGCAGCAAGTTGTTGTGGACAGTAATGCTGTTTCTGGTTCTGCTCTGCGTTCATGAAGTGTCCTTTTCAAGTCTATTTGAGCTTTTGAGATGTGAACTAGATGCTAACAATTACAAAAGCGATACATTGTAAAAGTAAAAAAGTGAGAGCCAAACTCCTTCCAGGTGCAGAGCATCCAGAACCAGAGGGAACAGCAACGCTTCAACCAAAAAATATTCTGAAGGAAAGTCTCCTATAAGAACAAATCAGAGCTAATGTATCAGAGCTGCTCCAACTCGCTGCCATCATCAGTTTTCCAAAATACATTCTAGAACGTGTAGCACGCCAGTGGAAATGAAAACGCTGTTTTCTGCAGCTGTACAGGCTCCTTCTGTTTTCTTTCAACATCAGAGTGAAATAGTGAAGTTGATTCATCTTATGTTGCAATCTGAAGGAAAGGAGAACTGAACTCTGATTGTCTAATGCAGGGGTGTCCAAAGTCGGTCCTTGAGGGCCGGCATCCTGCGTGTTTTAGTTCTCTCCCTGGTTTAACACACCTGCATCAAGTGATGGCTCATTAGAGGCCTAAGGAGAACATTGACTTGCTGAGGAGGTTGTTACTACCACCAGGAAGAGAACTAAAACATGTAGGATGCCGGCTCTCGAGGACCGACTTTGGACACCCCTGGTCTAATGTGTTCTGGTCCTTTTCATAAGGTGAAAAGGACCAGAACACCAGTTTTAAACTCTTTTGCTTTTAGCCTACAGAGAAACTCTCTGTAAGCTGCACATTTCAATATCATCTGAAGAGTGTCTGAAATATTAAAATGAAAATGATTCATTAGAATTTCTTTCTTTTTTTGTCCCCCACAGCAGAGCTGAGGTGGGCCGTCATCTTGTGTGTGGCCCGCTGCCATGTCTCGGTACCTGAGGCATTTCACGGCCGTGGGCGATGTACAGCCGGGTCAGTGGGTGGAAGAGGAGCTGCATGTAGACAGCGAGGAGTTGAGCCCAGCAACCGGCCAGTACCCAGCAGGACTCAACTTCAGGGCTTCACTGAAGAGGCTCTACACCTCAGATCGTTTCCAGGTAGACCCCACCTGCTGCACAACACTTCTAACACACACTTAGTTTACATACTTTAGAGCAACATTAGTTTTCCTTTCCTCTTTTTTCTTTCCTTTGGTTTGTTATTTTGTTTTTCCTTTTAACTCATGTGAAGCACTTCAAATTGCCTTGTTGCTGAAAATGTGCTATATAAATAATATTACCTTACCTCTACAAGAATTTGCATTTTGCACTATTGGATCTTAAGAAGGTTCTAAGTAGAGCTTCACAATGTTAAAGGAAAAAATAAGTGCAAGAGACAAGAACTTTTGAGCGGGGAATTAATTGAAAACTGCATTTACACTCAAACATGATTTTTTCAGCTGATCAAAAGTTTAAGACCATAGACTTTAAAAGCCAAAAGCTGTGCAAAAATCTGGATTCCATGTCATTTTCTGTCAAGTCTTTACACTGTCAAGACCTCCTGATGGCAAAAGCAAAAAAGCTCACTGACTTTGAACGTGGTAGGATTGTTGAGCTGCATAAGCAACGTGCCATCGCTGCTGAGGTTGGACGCAGTAAGACAGTCATTTTGCATCTTTTAAATGATCCTGAGGGTTATGGAACAAAAACATCAAGTGGTAGACCCAAAGAAATTTCACCAGCTCTGAGCCGCAGGATCCGATTGGCTGTCCGTCAAGACACGGGACGATCCTCTACCCAAATTAAGGCCATTATTGGTGCTGACTGCAGCCCAATAACCATCAGACGGCATCTGTGAGAGAAGGGCTTCAGAAACAAAAAACGTCTTCAAAGGCCACGTCTTCTTCAACACCACAAAATTGCCTGTTTGGACTTTGCAAGGGTGCACCAAACATGGGACATTGAAAGGTGAAAGAAAGTTGTCTTCTCTGATGAGAAAAAATGTAACCTTGATGGTCCTGATTCCTTCCAATATTACTGGCATGACAAAGAGATCCCACCCGAGATGTTTTCTACACGGCACAGTGGTGGGGGCGCCATCATGATTTGGGGTGCATTTTCCTTCAATGGAACAATGGAGCTTCAGGTTGTGCAGGGGCGTCAAACAGCAGCTGGCTATGTGGAGATGTTGCATCGGGCATCCCTCATGACTGAGGGCCCTCGTCTGTGTAGTAATGATTGGGTTTTTCAACAGGACAATGCTGCAGTTCACAATGCCCGCCTGATAAAGGAGTTCTTCCAAGAGAATAACATCACTCTTTTGGACCATCCTGCATGTTCCCTGGATCTAAACCCAATTGAGAACATTTGGGGATGGATGGCAAGCGAAGTTTACAAAAATGGACATCAGTTCCAGACAGTGGATGCCCTTCGTGAAGCCATCTTCAACACTTGGAGCAACGTTCCCACTAGCCTCCTGGAAACACTGGCATCAAGCCTAGACAATTGTTTGAAGCCATCAACAAGAATGGTGGAGCTACTCATTACTGAGTCCTTTTTTTTTGAAACTTTGATTTCTGTTTTGGGTTTTTTTTAGCTATGGTCTTAAACTTTTGATCAGCTGAAAAAAATCCTGTTTGAGTGTAAATGCAGTTTTCAATTAATTCCCAGCTCAAAGGTTTTTGTCTCTTACGCTGATTTCTTCTTTCAACATTGTGAAGCTCTACTTAGAACCTTCTTAAGATCCAATAGTGCAAAATGCAAATTCTTGCAGTTTTTTAACTGGTCTTAAGATTTTGATCAGGAGTGTGTATATATATATATATATAACATATTTGATGCAAGAACATTTCTCTCTGCTGTCTTTGCTTGTAGATCGCTGTGGTGTGTTTGGTTATCCTGGACGCCTTCTTCGTCATGGCGGAGCTGCTAATAGACCTGTCTGTCATTAAGCTAGAACATGGTCATCTTGCTCCTCAGGTGACACACAGTTTCACATCCAGACATTTCCCCAGGCTTCTTTTTGGAAACTGTATATCCCCGTGACTGCTGTGTTTCTCTGGCAGGTGTTCCACTACCTCAGCCTGGCCCTTCTTACCTTCTTCATGGTGGAGCTAGCTGGAAAGCTGTTTGTGTTTCGTCTTGAGTTCTTCTATCACAAGTTTGAGGTGTTTGATGCTTTGGTGGTGGTTGTATCATTTGTGCTGGACATCGTTGTCATCTTCCATGAGGATGCCTTTGCTGGAGTGGGTCTCCTCATCCTGCTGCGACTTTGGAGGGTAGCCAGAATTGTCAACGGTCAGTGACACTCCAATATCTATTTACTTGATACACAGTATATAGATGGACAGTGAGTGTTCTAAGAATAGAGCTTACCATGTTTGAATGGGCTGCAGGGATCTTGGTGTCGGTGAAAACTCGCGCAGACCAGAAGATCCACAAGCTGAAGGAGAGCTACGATCATCTTGTTGAAAGAGCAACAGAGCTACAGAAGCGCAATGATGAGCTGGTGAGCTTCTGAACCTTAATCTGATCAGTGTGGAGATCTTAAATGCCTATTCTCCATGGACGTGTCTTTAACTGCTTCTTCAACCAGTCAGCCGCTGCCAGATTTGTGTCCACTTTCAGAGATTAAGCGGCTCCAATCTGTTTTTTGTAACCATCTCAAGCCGGACTTAGCCAATTTGATTGGCAGTAGACTGCATTTGTTGTATTCCATGGATGAAACCATTGTAGTTGGAGAGATGTTGAGCTGTAAATTGATCATTTCATTGTGAAACGTTGAAGTCCAGACTTTTTAATTAATTGTGGTGGAAGAGTGCTTACAATTGGACTGGGCAACCCACGACAACCAAAAAATAAAGAGGCGCTTTGTAAAAACTGGCAGCACAAGGGTACACACGCAAAATAACATCATTGTGCAGCCTGCCTGCGTTCCTGTCCATGTTCACACCTATATAGTGAAGAACACACTGACAATGGAGACACACACAATCTGGGTGGAACCAAAACATTCATAGTGTTAATTGTTCAGCTCCTTTATCTCATGATGTATGGTTTAGGAAGCAAAACTGGGTAAGTGAATACCCACTTAAGCATAAGTCAAGCGGCATTTAGATAATCAGTTAGTGGTGATCCTGTATTGTAACAAATGATGACAGAAAGTCATGTTAGTTCATTCTATTAAGATGTATGAAGCCAGGCTTTCTAAACTCATTTGATCTGTTCAAGTCAGCTTTTTTACACGGTGCTAATTACAACAAATATCTTAAAACACGTAAAACAGATCAAATTTACCTCCGGAAACATACAAGCTAATCCAATTACTCTATATGGACAGATCCAAAGACTGTTAAATACATTCAAATATGATCCTAGTTGGCTAGATGGTGCAATCACATTCAGTTTACAGTGGGGGAAACACTTCCGCTAATCTGCTAATAGTGGAGGTAATTTTTCATTTAACACTTTTGCTAACTTTAAAGATGTTCTTTCTTATATTGACATAGGTACTTTATTGTCATTCAACAATAAAGTGAATGACACTGAAACTGTACATTTTATTCTGAAGTGGATGAAGACTGTCTACACAGCAGTTCTGTAACCCACAGCAGAGGAAATAAAAGCTTTTTCTGTGGCTTCTTTGAACTTCCTATTGCAAAGAAGAAACTTAGGAACAAAATAACATTGACTGTAGAGAAAAATATATAAGCTCAAAGTCAGTCTTTAAGAGTATTATAGAACATGTAATTTTTAATGTCAAGATTAAATCGGTGCTAAAGGGTTGCAGGTTTTCTGGGGCAGATATAATTAGAATTGAAGTTGGCAACTAACTAACCCAGTTAGTTAAAAAGTGCAAGTTTGTCTAGGAGAGAGGCCGGGTTGAACATAGAGAGATGGCAGTAGCTTCCTCAGGAAGTGAGGAAGCTCTAACAAAATACCATTTGTTTTCTGCGACAGGTACAAGATAACCAAAAGCTGCAGGCTCTGCTGAAGAAACATGGCATCGGATTCTAACACTATGAAGTCCGTGGTAACATTCTTCACAGACCTGATCGTTTACCAGTCTCATTTAATAGTATGCCTACTACAGGACATTTCTGTCTATCAATTAAAAGTCAAAGATGTTCAGTTTCATAGGCTTGTAAATATGTTCAGACTACTTCCGCCTGATAACTTGTACAGAAATCTATATTCCATCAAGTATTATGTTTTGTGAAAAGCAGCTTTAAATAAGTTGATTTTTGTATTTGATTGTAAAAATAAAATACTTTATTTCAAAATTGTCACACAGAAATCTTTATATACAGTATTTACACAATGACTGCCAGTTTTTGTAGAGAGAAGTGTCACATTCATACTGGATGGTTCAGACAAAAGGAAAGAAAAAGTCAAAGGGTAGTTTGGCATTAATGCTGGGTGCGGCTCGGTAACCAGGAACAGCTGCTGCAGATACAGGGATGAAGGCCACTGAGCTTCTGACTGGTACGATGCTGCTGCCACCAGACAGTCGAGCCTGTGGGAGAGGACAAACACACACTCAGGACAAATGACTTCCTCCTGGTCCCTTTGGGTCTAATTCCCCTATAGACAAAGTGGAAGCACCCACTTAGTATCATTCAGTCTCTATGAATGCTGACTTTCCTTTTTGGCTATTTGTAATATGTTACGGTGAAGCTCTTCAGCGGTCTTCAGACCTGTGCCTCACTGCATTATGGCATCCTTTGGAAGTATTGGTGAGTCTTACCAAACTGCTCTGGTTGGTTTCAATCATTTCTCTTATGGTCACAATCTGAGCCTGGGGGTTCACCAGGGATCCGTACTTGGTCCATTCTATTTCTAAATGAAGTGACAGTGGGATTTTGCAACTTTGCGCTTCCTGCAAATAATAGAAACAAAATGTGTCACCATCAAGCATCAAACAGCTTTATGGCTCAAAATAAAATACAAAAATCAGTCAGTCAGACACTTTCTCTTTCTAAAGTCCGAGGAGCAGCAAAGGAGGCCATCTGGCTCACCTGCTGAGATGTGGGAGCGCGTTCCACCGAGCCTGTGAAAGGCTTCCTGAACATACACTTAGTGCTCCTTTAATGGACCCCAACAGATGGACAACGCATAAAGTATGTGATGTTTCACATACTTTACTGTTCACATGTGATAACTTCACAGTGTCATGCATAATTAGCAATGCAGAAAATACACCTTTTGTTAAGGCACACAAAGGAAAAGGCAGACATTTTTTTTTATTTTACGTGTTGTGGACATGCTGTTTACACATAGTTGATTACACGTTAATTATGTGTTACATTTTGCAGTGTGAATATCACATTCTTTTATGCATTTCTTGCTCGTATACATGTAACATTATTGTGAATAATGTATGGAATTGCACGTAGTCAAATTTCCTGTCAACTTTGAACATATTTTAAAATAAAAGCACGGTGGGCCGCTGGTGCTCAGCTCCTCTACCACTGAGCTGAGCTAGATTAGCTAACCCTGGAAAAGACTTCTAAGTTTGTGTTGCACCTTGTGATCTTTACACAGGTTATTGGAACATCTGTACTATAATATGCACGTTTCAAACTGTTCTCACCGTGGGATTGATGTTGCTCTTGACTGGTACCCAGTCCAGGATATTTTCTAACGGGGTGTTTCCAAAGGAAGCCACATATTGTGGGGGACTTGGTCCTCTCAGAACATTCAAGAGCGACTGGGAGACAAGGGAGCAGTTGGTTATATCCTCCAGGCTGGAGTAACAAGAGGACAGAAGGTTAAAACATGGCAAGAGAACACCTTGGTGGGAATAGATGTGTTTGCTAGCAGGGTGCTTTGCCTTAGTGTGCAGCCTGACATGTAGTCCTGACCAAACAGGACAGGAGACCGCTGGTGAGGACCCTGCAAACAGTCCTGGTCTTCGGTACTCTGCAGCAGAGACAGAGTATCTCTGAGGTTGATACTTCTACTGATGCCAGTGGAGGGGATAGATAAGGATACATCCTGGATCAAATCGAGTCAGCAAGTTCATCCCTAAAAAAAACTTTAGATTTAAATTTCCAGAGATTTTCACTGTCATACGTGGCTTAGAAACCCAAAAGAAGGATATTCTGTTGCTCTGTCTCCTGACATGAGAGGCATTCCAACCACATAACCCGGGTTTCCACTGTAATGGACTGCAGGCTCCCCGCCATCTGCCTTTATACAAAGCACAGGAAAAAAACAAAAGCACTTTGATTTAGTGTCAGGAAAACATGTGCAGTTCATTTTCAATTTACAGAGAATTGAGTACAATTGTCACCAATTGTTTTCATTAGTCAACTCAACACCCACTTGGTAGGTTTTACACAAGCAGCAAAAACATAGAGTTTCATGATAGAATAAAAATAACTAACGAGTGACAAACCAATAAAATCTGCCCGGATTTCCTTCACTTTGGGAGATCTGCAATCAGCCGACAAGTGCAACTGATCTTATCTCCCTCTGCAAAGGTCTGAAATTCAACTACTGTCTCCATTTGCTCTGCTGTGAGAGAGGACTGACTGACAGACCTGCCCACCAGGACGTCTGCACATGTGCGGCTAACAACAGCCACCGCAGTAACTGTGGTTTTACCTTTTTGATGTTCTACTAATGTCAAAAAAACACTATTTTGAAATTGTGGTGTTTCAATATAAAATACAATTCAATTCCCACAAGAAATCCCATATGAATACTTTTGTTCATGCATTATGTCATTAAAACTGATGGCAGTGATGGATGTAAACAGTTACATGAGATGTTTTAATATTTCAGCCATGAGACTAGTGCTCATCCTCAGTCATCAGAGAAAATGTTAGCATCTTATTGAGGCGTTGCAACAACAAGCCCCTCATTATTGTAGCCGGTAGTTTTACAGAAGAGCTTTGGATTGAATAGTTTGGAAGGACAAACTCAACTTTTGATGAACTGTGAGAGCTCTGGTGGAGGCAGCTGCACCTTGTCCATCACTCAAAAAAATGAACTTAGGGGGTTATTACATATTACATACACACAAGAATATCATGTACTTTTAACACAATATTTTCATGTTTCAAACAAAAACATGATAAAATCATGTTGGATAAACAAGAAATTCAACAACTTAACTTTTCTGAAATTTAATCATGCTGAGAAAACATGATTCATTTTAGTCAGACTGATCTTGTGCTGAAGACGACTAGCGAGATCACGGAAGATCACACGAGACCACGCGAGATAATTGTTTCGCGTGCCGGGAAAACTCCAGCGGCAGTTATGAGAAGACAACATTTCCATTTATCTCGGATGATCTCGTGTGACTTCCCATGATCTCGCGTTTTTTTTATATATATATATATATATATATATATATATATATATATATATATATATATATATATATATATATATATATATATATATATATATATATATATATAATATATATATATATATATATATATATATATATATATATATATATATATATATATAGCTGACTGTATAGCTCAATAGGTAAGTCACCAGTCTTCCACCCGGGAGACCCGGGTTCGAGGCCAGGCTGGGGCTGGGGCAAAAAGTTACAACGGTGACATTGAGCTGTCAGTGTGGGTCCTTAGGCAAGACCCTTGGAGCTATATAGCCTACCTCATACCATGAGAGACACAAATAAGCATGACATGCCGGCTCAGACGTCGCCCGGTCAAACAAGGTCTGCGTCAGGTGCTGGGGAACCAGAGCACCCTGATGAAAAGTGGGCTACTGGAACAAGACGGAAATGGGCGAGAGATGAAAACATGGATCTGTTGGAATGCTACTACTCAAGTAATCCTAGTCAGAGGGGCTACATGCAAAGACTGTGGGAGGAATGGTTAGCTCGACATCCCCAGTCAACACTAACTGCCAAACAACTAGTAGCTCAGTGTTCCAACATCCGCAAACGGCAACTGCTGTCACAACTGGAGATTGACGAGGTACGGCACAAGTGCTACGGGAAGGAGCCAGGATGCCAGGTCAGAAGGGAGTCAACTACAACTCCCCGCCCAGAGACTGGGTATGTAGCCCCAGTAATGAACGAACCATCTGAGCTGAACGAGGCAGCAACTGACCTGAGAGAGAGAATCATGGCCCGAATGAACACCAGACGACCCCGACGCCAATTACAACGGCTGAGTGAAGTACCATCAGAAAGTCTCATTGAAGATGTGAATGCAGCATTGAGAACGATCCCTACCAACACCATAACAGAAACCAATGAGCTGATATACAACTCAGCATCAGTGATCCTTGAGATGCTTGGTTATAAGAGCAACCATGAGACCCAATACCCACCATGGAAAAGACGGTTAGAGGCTAAGATCAAGATAACAAGGAGGGAAGTGAGTCAACTGTCAGAGCTCCAAAGGGGTGCAATGAAAAGATCAGTACCCAAGAAGTACAGCCAGATGCCCATACCTGAAGCACTCGAAACTGCCAAACAAAGGCTCCAAGCCTTGGCCAGCCGCCTAAAGAGATACACGAGAGAGAATGAAGCCAGGAGGATTAACCGGCTCTTCGCCACCCAACCAGCTAAAGTGTACTCTCAATGGCAGGGTAATAACAACAGAGCAGACCCACCCAGGCTGGAGACTGAACAATACTGGAAAGGCATATGGGAAAGGGAGGCGTCCCACAACAGCAATGCACAGTGGCTAACCTCTCTACGAGAGGACCACAGCAACCTCCCTGAACAAGCCCCGGTAACCATCACTGTGGCAGATGTCCAAGACAGAGTCTCGGGTATGAAAAACTGGACAGCACCAGGACCTGACATGATCCATGCCTACTGGCTTAAGAAACTCACTGCCCTCCATGAGCGACTGGCAGCTCAACTGAACCAGCTGCTACAAAATGGGACTCACCCTGAATGGTTAACTGAAGGGCGCACAATCCTGATACAGAAGGAACCCTCGAAGGGTTCAGTCCCATCCAACTATCGGCCAATAACCTGTCTCTCTACAACATGGAAGCTCATGTCAGGCATCATAGCGGCTAAGATAAGCGGGCACATGGATACATACATGAGCAAGGCACAGAAGGGCATAGGCATAAATAGCAGAGGAGCCAAACACCAACTCCTTGTAGACCACACAGTTGCCCGAGACTGCAAAACCCGACACACCAACCTGTGTACCGCTTGGATTGATTACAAGAAAGCCTATGACTCAATGCCACACACTTGGATCATTGAATGCTTAGAGATGTACAACATCAATAGGACTCTAAGAGCCTTCATTGCAAACTCGATGGGGCTGTGGAAAACCACCCTTGAAGCCAACAGCAAACCACTTGCACAAGTGTCCATCAAATGCGGCACATACCAAGGAGATGCTCTGTCCCCACTGCTGTTCTGCATAGGCCTGAACCCTCTCAGCCAAATCATCAACAAGACTGGCTACGGATACCGACTCAAGAATGGGGCTACGATCAGTCACCTCCTCTACATGGATGACATCAAGCTGTACGCCAAGAGCGAGCGAGACATCGACTCACTGATCCACACCACCAGGATCTACAGCACTGACATTGGGATGTCATTCGGACTAGAGAAGTGTGGTCGGATGGTTACAAAGAGAGGGAAGGTCGCCCACACAGAAGGGGTCTCACTCCCAGAAGGAACAATAGCAGACATAGAGCACAGCTACAAGTACCTGGGAATACCACAAGCAAATGGCAACCTCGATGAGGTCACAAGGAAAGGAGCCACAGCCAAATACCTCCAACGAATAAGGCAAGTCCTGAGAAGCCAGCTCAATGGCAAGAACAAGATCCGTGCAATAAACAGCTATGCCTTACCAGTAATCAGATACCCTGCCGGAATAATTAGCTGGCCAATAGAAGAGATGAAGGCCACGGATGTTAAGACTAGGAAGCTACTAACCATGCATGGAGGGTTCCACCCCAAATCCAGCACCCTGAGACTGTACACGAGCCGTAAGGAAGGAGGCAGAGGACTAGTGAGTGTGAGAGCCACTGTCCAGGATGAAACATCCAAGATCCATAAATACATCAAGGACAAAGCCTCAACGGACGATGTGCTCAGCGAATGTCTCAGGCAATGGGGAACAGAGGATGAGGTGCTGGAAGTACCATCATGGGAGGACAAGCCCCTACATGGGATGTACCACCGACAAATAACTGAAGTGGCTGATGTCAGGAAAACCTACCAATGGCTGGAGAAAGCTGGACTCAAGGACAGCACAGAGGCTCTCATCCTGGCCGCCCAGGAACAGGCCCTAAACACCAGAGCAATAGAGGCTCAGATCTACCACACCAGACAAGACCCAAGGTGTAGGTTGTGCAAGGAGGCCCCTGAGACAGTCCAGCACATAATAGCAGGGTGCAAGATGCTGGCAGGGAAAGCGTACATGGAACGACATAACCAAGTGGCGGGCATAGTGTACAGGAACATCTGTGCAGAATATGGACTGGAAGCCCCAAGATCAAAGTGGGGAACACCCCCAAAAGTGGTGGAGAATGACCGAGCTAAGATCCTGTGGGACTTCCAGATCCAGACAGACAAGATGGTAATGGCGAACCAACCGGACATTGTGGTGGTGGATAAAGAACAGAGGAAAGCCGTTGTGGTGGATGTAGCAATACCAAGTGATTACAACATCAGGAAAAAGGAGCATGAGAAATTGGAGAAATACCAGGGCCTCAGGGAGGAACTGGAAAAGACCTGGAAGGTGAAGACCACAGTGGTGCCTGTAGTCATCGGGGCCCTCGGGCAGTCACCCCCAAACTGGAGCAGTGGCTCAAACAGATCCCAGGAACAACATCAGACATCTCAGTCCAGAAATGTGCAGTTCTAGGCACAGCCAAGATACTGCGCAGAACCCTCAAGCTCCAGGCCTCTGGTAGAGGACCCGAGCTCAGAGGATGAAACAGACCACCCGCGGAGGGTGAGAAGGGAATTTTTTTTTTTTTTTTATATATATATATATATATGTCAACTTTGTACCACCGACAAATAACTGAAGTGGCTGATGTCAGGAAAACCTACCAATGGCTGGAGAAAGCTGGACTCAAGGACAGCACAGAGGCACTATCCTGGCTGCCCAGGAACAGCTCAATAGGTAAGTCACCAGTCTTCCACCCGGGAGACCCGGGTTCGAGGCCAGGCTGGGGGCTGGGGCAAAAAGTTACAACGGTGACATTGAGCTGTCAGTGTGGGTCCTTAGGCAAGACCCTTGGAGCTATATAGCCTACCTCATACCATGAGAGACACAAATAAGCATGACATGCCGGCTCAGACGTCGCCCGGCCAAACAAGGTCTGCGTCAGGTGCTGGGGCACCCTGATGCACCCTGATGAAAAGTGGGCTACTGGAACAAGACGGAAATGGGCGAGAGGTGAAAACATGGATCTGTTGGAATGCTACTACTCAAGTAATCCTAGTCAGAGGGGCTACATGCAAAGCACTAACTGCCAAACAACTAGTAGCTCAGTGTTCCGAGGTACGGAGGTACGACACAAGCGCTACGGGAAGGAAGGGAGGTGCCAGGTCAGAAGGGAGTCAACTACAACTCCCCGCCCAGAGACTGGGTATGTAGCCCCAGTAATGAACGAACCATCTGAGCTGAACGAGGCAGCAACTGACCTGAGAGAGAGAATCATGGCCCGAATGAACACCAGACGACCCCGACGCCAATTACAACGGCTGAGTGAAGTACCATCAGAAAGTCTCATTGAAGATGTGAATGCAGCATTGAGAATGATCCCTACCAACACCATAACAGAAACCAATGAGCTGATATACAACTCAGCATCAGTGATCCTTGAGATGCTTGGTTATAAGAGCAACCATGAGACCCAATACCCACCATGGCTAAGATCAAGATAACAAGGAGGGAAGTGAGTCAACTGTCAGAACTCCAAAGGGGTGCAATGAAAAGATCAGTACCCAAGAAGTACAGCCAGATGCCCATACCTGAAGCACTCGAAACTGCCAAACAAAGGCTCCAAGCCTTGGCCAGCCGCCTAAAGAGATACACGAGAGAGAATGAAGCCAGGAGGATTAACCGGCTCTTCGCCACCCAACCAGTTAAAGTGTACTCTCAATGGCAGGGTAATAACAACAGAGCAGACCCACCCAGGCTGGAGACTGAACAATACTGGAAAGGCATATGGGAAAGGGAGGCGTCCCACAACAGCAATGCACAGTGGCTAACCTCTCTACGAGAGGACCACAGCAACCTCCCTGAACAAGCCCCGGTAACCATCACTGTGGCAGATGTCCAAGACAGAGTCTCGGGTATGAAAAACTGGACAGCACCAGGACCTGACATGATCCATGCCTACTGGCTTAAGAAACTCACGGCCCTCCATGAGCGACTGGCAGCTCAACTGAACCAGCTGCTACAAAATGGGACTCACCCTGAATGGTTAACTGAAGGGCGCACAAGCCTGATACAGAAGGAACCCTCGAAGGGTTCAATCCCATCCAACTATCGGCCAATAACCTGTCTCTCTACAACATGGAAGCTCATGTCAGGCATCATAGCGGCTAAGATAAGCGGGCACATGGATAAATACATGAGCAAGGCACAGAAGGGCATAGGCATAAATAGCAGAGGAGCCAAACACCAACTCCTTGTAGACCACACAGTTGCCCGAGACTGCAAAACCCGACACACCAACCTGTGTACCGCTTGGATTGATTACAAGAAAGCCTATGACTCAATGCCACACACTTGGATCATTGAATGCTTAGAGATGTACAACATCATTGCAAACTCGATGGGGCTGTGGAAAACCACCCTTGAAGCCAACTGCAAACCACTTGCACAAGTGTCCATCAAATGTGGCATATACCAAGGAGATGCTCTGTCCCCACTGCTGTTCTGCATAGGCCTGAACCCTCTCAGCCAAATCATCAACAAGACTGGCTACGGATACCGACTCAAGAATGGGGCCACGATCAGTCACCTCCTCTACATGGATGACATCAAGCTGTACGCCAAGAGCGAGCGAGACATCGACTCACTGATCCACACCACCAGGATCTACAGCACTGACATTGGGATGTCATTCGGACTAGAGAAGTGTGGTCGGATGGTTACAAAGAGAGGGAAGGTCGCCCACACAGAAGGGGTCTCACTTCCAGAAGGAACAATAGCAGACATAGAGCACAGCTACAAGTACCTGGGAATACAACAAGCAAATGGCAACCTCGATGAGGTCACAAGGAAAGGAGCCACAGCCAAATACCTCCAACGAATAAGGCAAGTCCTGAGAAGCCAGCTCAATGGCAAGAACAAGATCCGTGCAATAAACAGCTATGCCTTACCAGTAATCAGATACCCTGCCGGAATAATTAGCTGGCCAATGGAAGAGATGAAGGCCACGGATGTTAAGACTAGGAAGCTACTAACCATGCATGGAGGATTCCACCCCAAATCCAGCACCCTGAGACTGTACACGAGCCGTAAGGAAGGAGGCAGAGGACTAGTGAGTGTGAGAGCCACTGTCCAGGATGAAACATCCAAGATCCATAAATACATCAAGGACAAAGCCTCAACAGACGATGTGCTCAACGAATGTCTCAGGCAATGGGGAACAGAAGACAAGGTGCTGGAAGTACCATCATGGGAGGACAAGCCCCTACATGGGATGTACCACCGACAAATAACTGAAGTGGCTGATGTCAGGAAAACCTACCAATGGCTGGAGAAAGCTGGACTCAAGGACAGCAAAGAGGCACTATCCTGGCTGCCCAGGAACAGGCCCTAAACACCAGAGCAATAGAGGCTCAGATCTACCACACCAGACAAGACCCAAGGTGTAGGTTGTGCAAGGAGGCCCCTGAGACAGTCCAGCACATAATAGCAGGGTGCAAGATGCTGGCAGGGAAAGCATACATGGAACGACATAACCAAGTGGCGGGCATAGTGTACAGGAACATCTGTGCAGAATATGGACTGGAAGCCCCGAGATCAAAGTGGGGAACACCCCCAAAAGTGGTGGAGAATGACCGAGCTAAGATCCTGTGGGACTTCCAGATCCAGACAGACAAGATGGTAATGGCGAACCAACCGGACATTGTGGTGGTGGATAAAGAACAGAGGAAAGCCGTTGTGGTGGATGTAGCAATACCAAGTGATTACAACATCAGGAAAAAGGAGCATGAGAAATTGGAGAAATACCAGGGCCTCAGGGAGGAACTGGAAAAGACCTGGAAGGTGAAGACCACAGTGGTGCCTGTGGTCATTGGGGCCCTCGGGGCAGTCACCCCCAAACTGGAGCAGTGGCTCAAACAGATCCCAGGAACAACATCAGACATCTCAGTCCAGAAATGTGCAGTTCTAGGCACAGCCAAGATACTGCGCAGAACCCTCAAGCTCCCAGGCCTCTGGTAGAGGACCCGAGCTCAGAGGATGAAACAGACCACCCGCGGAGGGTGAGAAGGGAATTTTTATATATATATATATATATATATATATATATATATATATATATATATATACTGCTCAAAAAAATAAAGGGAACACTTAAACAACACAATATAACTCCAAGTAAATCAAACTTCTGTGAAATCAAACTGTCCACTTAGGAAGCAACACTGATATATATATATATATATATATGCGGAAGAAAATGGATGGATGGATATATATATATTCTATATATAATACATGCACAATGTTGCTATGTTTAGCCACGTTTCTATGTAATTTATGTACTTAAGTCAGTGGCTAACGTGCTAACAACACGTGAAGTGAAGGTTAGCAGTTAATTAATCAGCCTTTCTCTACCATTTGCTCAATTTTCTGCTTGTTCCATGCTTGTGTCAAAAAACTGAATTGAGGTGGTCATTGCATTTACAAAAAACATGTTTCAACAAAATAATTTTATGTTTCAAAGGCAAATGTGATAAAATCATGTCAGATAAACATAAAATTTTGTGTTAATAAAATGAATTCAAGTTGAGACAGAGTGATCTCCCGCCGAAGAGGGTCTAGAGAGATCAGGAGATTAGGAGATCACGCGAGATTACATTAAACTACAGATGTTTGTGCAAATCTAGCAATGTGCACTCAAAGGAAATACCATCCATCCCTTTTTCTTGCACCCTTGTCCCTCGCTGGGGTCGGGGGGGGTGCTGGTGCCCATCTCCAGCTAATGTTCTGGGTGAGAGGCGGGGTCCCCCTGGACAGGTTGCCAGTCTGTTGCAGGGCAACACAGAGACACACAGGACAAACAACCATGCACACACACACTCACACCTAGGGACAATTTGGGGAGGCCAATTAACCTGACAGTCATGTTTTTGGACTGTGGGAGGAGTACCCGGAGAAAACCCATGCATGCACAGGGAGAACATGCAAACTCCATGCAGAAAGACCGGGAATTGAACCCAGAACCTTCTTGCTGCAAGGCAACAGCTCTACCAACTGCGCCACTGTGCAGCCCCTAAAAGGCAATACCTGTTCTTAAATTATGTTTGTATGCTTTACTTAAGTCTCACTAAACTGTTTAGTCAACTCAAGTTATGTGAGTAATTTACATGTTTGTCCTGAGAAAGGTACAAGACTAAGTTATTTTGAGTAAACTGGATTTGAATATTTTCGTTACTGGAGTGAATGCGTCAGCACAGTAGTGCACATGCGCAGTAAAGTGCGGGAAGCTTCTAGAATGTTTGTGGACTTAAACATTGGAAGAAACAGAGCTTCGCTAAAGGTGAGTTATTCGTCTTCAGTATGTTTTCATATGGCATGTATGTCTTTACATATATTTACATATATATGGGTACAGGTTGATTTGAAATGAGAAGCTAGTGATCAGTTTGTGTGATCGGCAACAAGAGACCGTGATCAGTGATCACCGATCACCGATCAAACACTTTTTCACGGAAATTGGCAGTTACGATCGGTGGCCGATCGATCGGCACACCTCTAAATTTGGGTATTTTATTTGAAAGACATACGCTTGTTTATGTATTTATATTGAATAAAATGCCTAATTGTACACCCCCCAAAAATCAGTGGGGGTGTAATTTTGCTGACAGACAGGTCTGTCAGCAAAATTCCTCCAGAGGCAGGTCTGATTGTTACTGTTTTTGCAGAGTTAGGGTAGAATCCAGAGTAGAAAGTGGGATCTCTCGTGTTGCATTCAAGGCTGAAGAGGAGTCATTGACAATGTACACATGCACATGAGTCTTCTTCACACCTGTACAATAAACATCATGCTTTACAAAACCAGTTGTGTTTCGGTAGCAGGTTGAAAAATTACAGTTGCTCCTTTAATTGTACAATCATCAACATTCTAACCTGTCTTAGTCAGACAATAAATAAGGGTGCACAATTATTCTAGGCCACTTATTTTGAAAAATGTGATTTAGTTTGGCCCGGGGTCTTTCTGCATGGAGTTTGCATGTTCTCCCTGTGCATGGTGGGTTCTTTCTGGGTACTCCAGTTTCTTCCCACAGTCCAAAAACATGACTGTCAGGTTAATTGGCCTCTCTAAATTGGCCCTAGGTGTGAGTGTGTGGTTGTTTGTCTGTCTCTGTGTTGCCCTGCGACAGATTGGCGACCTGTCCAGGGTGACCCTGCCTCTCACCCAGAACGTTAGCTGGAGATGGGCACCAGCACCTCCCGACCCCATTAAGGGACAAGGGTGTACAGAAAATGGATGGATGGTGATTTAGTTTCTTCAGAATATGCTTGTGCTTTCTTTTATTGTTTTCCTACTTGTAGACCAAAGATGTTGTTGCTATGAGGCCTGCTACCCTGGGATGTCTCTCAGTTTTCCTCGACAACGATGGAGGAGAGTTCTACAAAGCCTCTTGTATGTATTATAATTATGTTTGTCAAAGGTTGTGCACAAGAAAATCAAAACTTTCACCTCATTCTTTTTTTAATTTGTACCTTTCTTATTATCCACAGGATTCAGATGCCATGGCAAACTTCATCCAGGTTCCTGTGGGGTTATTGACTGTTATGTTATGCTAAGTATATCATTTTGTTAAAATAAAACGCTGAATCTTGTAAATGTAATATCTGTGCCTGTTTTAGGATTAACTATTTTGAAGTTTCTTGTTACTAATTAAACACTGACATTAAAGGTTTTGTTTAAACTATTAATTGAAATTAGCTTAAATGGATGTTCAAATGTGTTGCCATCTGGCAAGAGTTTATACCTTTTGTAGTAAAGTGCCTGCACATGGTAAAGAGAATGGATAACAATTTTGAAAATACAGTTCTGTTGTACCCTTTCTTATTGTTGAGTGTTCTTTCTCCCCGTCACCCAGTGTGGTCTTAAAACACTTAATTTAGTAGCACTTAAAGATATGTCTTTGAATTAATGTAATTCAATCATGGAAAGGATTTCCACACGATTAAATAGCTTTCTTTCTGCATGAAGCATGTTTGTTGAGCTAACTTAATGTTAATCCATGGGTTAATCCAACCCATGGATTAATTTAACTTAATCCATGTGTTGGATCAACTTAATTAAGTAGTGTGAAGGTATCACTGTAAAATAAGTTGGTATCAACTAAATTTGCATCTTAATCAAGTATAGTCAATTATTTGGTCCAAAACATTGCACATTAGTTGGTCTGGCTCTATTAAATTACATTGGGTCCAACTAAAGTAAATGAGTTGAATCAACCTCAAAAGTTAAGTTGAACCAACACATTTTCTTTAAATTGGAGTTACAGAATTACATAGTGCTGAAACAAAGCAAAGTAATCAGGTGGAAATCCTTTCCATTATTTTTGTTAATTCAACAGTTATTTTTTTCAGTGATGGAGGTCAGTGGCTACAAATAATTGTAGCTAATTGGCTTATTTGTAGCCACATGGCCACATGGCTACAAATAGCCATGAGTATCAAATATACTCAAATATAGCTGAGTCATGAATAACTCATAACTCATGTTATTCAATGAAAAACCTTTCATTGAATAACAATGAGTTATTTTTTTTGAAATCACACTGTTTCCATGAACCAAACGTTGTTTTTTTTGTAATTCCAATTTGTGTAATTGTATGACCAGTGGAAACACAGCTATTGTTACCAACTTAGCAGCAACTTTGTTGTTATACTGTATTTAGCAACTTTTCAGCCAAAAATCAGTGATTGGCCAGAAAACTACAATTGGTGCACCCCTACAATTACTGTGAAATAAAAGTCTCTGATGTTGTTCAAAATGCGTATCAAATCGAAACACTTGCCATGAAAGCAGGTGTTAGTGAGATACTGCTGTATCTATAGAGAAGTGATGCTACAATGTTCTGTAGCGTAAAAAAGTGTATTATTACCTGGAATATAACCTGAAACTCCTGCTGCAGTGAGTTGTGAGTCCTGCTGGTGTTGACAAATCCAAGCACCAGAGACACTCTGGCATTTACTAGTTCACCACTTGAGTTATACTTAATCACATAAACAGCCTGAGGAGATAAAAAAAACTACAATTAGTCCATGTGTTAAAAACATTCATGTGTTTTAATGAAAATACGTAGAACATGTTCTTTTTAGAGGTTCAAGAATGTATTCTTGTCTGTAACATTTCAGCTCTAAAAAAACTCAACAATAAAGTGATCTTTGGGTCTGCTGATATGATTTACAGGATCATGTTAATACTGTCAAAATTTCAGCAAAGTCGTTAGAGGAAGATTCTCTGTTAGACTTCTGAGTCTAGCAGAAGTCTAGCAAATGTTCTAGACTTCTGCTAACACATTTGGTAGCAGAAGCAAAGCAGAGGTTCAGTAAAACCTTACTACTCCAACGGGGGTATTAGGCGGAGTATCTCTGAATGAGTTCTGAGTCTTTATAAATGGTTACGGATAAAAGCACGGTGGGCTTTGTGTTGCAGCAGATCCAAAGAAACGTCTGACTGAAGACACTCTCTGTTGTTGAGTCGGTTTGTAAATACATTATATTCTCGAAAGTCTTCACTCGTGTAGCTTCACACAGATGAATTTGAGCGGCCCAAGTTCTTGAGCCAACCTCTAACCAGCCATCAGAAATATACTGAACTGGACTGACTCACCTTCAGCACCATGTTAGCACAGCCGCTGGAGGTGGTGAGAACAGGAAGGAGGTTTTCTCCATTGCTGACAGTCAGCTCAGTTTGAGCACCCTTTATGGACTGTAATATGACTGAAGCCACATCCACATGAACAACCTGAGGGAAGACACCAGATTAACAACTTCATCTGTTATTAGCAGCAGATGGTTGATTTACGTCTTCTCTGAATCTGAAGCATGTTGTCAGTATTTGAACTTCACTGTAGCTGCTACAGCTGCCACAGTGAAGGCACTGTGGCCTTTAGGCTTTACGTTTAGAGCCTCGAAAAACCAGCAGTTTTATTAAATAAAAAAGGTTCTGTTAGGTACATCTGGACCAATCAGATCTCTCATGTATTATACAGACTAATTATTATCACATTTTTGTTCAAAACTTAAACTACTAACTTATCAGCTTAGGAAATCCTTTTTGTAGCTAAAACACAGATGCTGTTTGCTGTTTATCTCTTGATTATGTCAGCATGTCCATGAAATGGAAAGTAATGTATAACAGAACATGATCTAGATCATTTCCACATTGTGTAGCGGACGCATGAAACATTGCTGTGGATCTTCACACAGGAGGAACTGAATGGTCTTGTGACAAAAAGAGAGAAGCGTAGTCAAGCTCTACACTTCTCTTTTGCGCTTAAGTCTATCGTGCAGAATTTCTTAACAGTGTAGAAAGATGTGAATATCATTATTTATTCTGCCACATTTTTTAGTTTTTACTGTCTGAAATCAACTTTTCTCAAATAATAAAATAAAAATTACACTTACTGCTGCATCTGCGTTCCTCCCCTGTCAAAGACAAAATATTTTCTTTATAATTTGTCTTCATATTGCACTTCTCTCTTTATTAAACAACCACATTGTGACTTTGTCAGCTTCCTGCTGAAGGGCTAGCTAACTTCAGAACGTTTTTCTCTGAGGGGAATCTCGGTGCTCAGATATCAGATCCTACATCCAGACATGATCTAACTCAGTCTATCAACCTTCTCAGTGAAGGTTGTAGTGAAATAATTGGAGTCTTTAGCAAGATGTGGGGAGGAATCATATCTGTGTGCAGCTATGTGTAGCTTCACAGCAGACCAGACATGACACTCTGAGAGGTTTAAATTAAATCAGGCTTGCCTTTTAGTTAACATAAGGCATAACATTATGACCAGTTAAGTTAGTAACTGATGCCCATGATGGGATATTTTAGCGGGTGGAAGATTTCAGGCAGGAAGTGAACATTCTTGTGTTCAAGGTTATTGCTTTAGAACAGTGGTCCCCAAACTTTTTTCTGTGAGGGCCACATAACTTTTCCCTTCTCTGGTGGGGGGCCGGAGTCAGTTTGTAACAGAAAAAATGTTACACGGTTATCACCTGCGCTGCCAGAAATTGTTGACGGGAGGGTGGGAGGGTGCGCGTTACTCGACTGATTTTTACCCAAAAACCGTTAGTGAAACGGTCACTGAGACTGACTAGTATATATTCCATTGAGGGAAAGTAACTTTAACATAAAGGCTCGTTTTGAAGTATAAGCTGCTACTTACAGGCATTTCTTTGAAGAATTCGACCTGGAATGCGGTGTTCATAACAAACACGTGTGTTCATCTGCTCTACCGCTAGCAAACAACCGTACTGATAAAATAACATAAAAGTCAAGCAGTTCCCTAAAAGTCCAACAGATGGCAGCAATGCGCCATGCAAAACAAAACACCCACAGTTTACAGGGCACACTTCCTGCTAAGAAAAATCCACATATAAACCGGAAAATACAATATATGAAAAAAAATCTGAATGCTCTCTGGTATTGTTCAGGGGACCGGACCAAATGTGGAGGTGGGCCGGATCCGGCCCGCGGGCCGTAGTTTGGGAACCACTGCTTTAGAACTGCACCGACTGCAGTTTTCTACTCGATCACCAATCTTTAAAAACCCCGACCTGCCAATTCTGATTTTGGCAGATTTTTTTTTGTCTGAAAAGTCGCTAAATATAGCGACAGTTAATGATGCTTCTGTAGGCGTGACCAGGTGGGCAGGGCAGGTCTGTCAGTGGACAGTGGCTGATTTTCAGACCTTTGTGGAAGTAGATACGATTGACAGATAAGATTGGTTTCACATCTAAGTATCGTCTGACTGTCCAAAATTAAGGAAATTGAGGCTGATTTATCGACGCAACCTGTTAGAAGCAGGAAGAATAAACAAGAATTTGACCAAAGTGTGATGGCTGGGTGACCAGGTCAGTGCATCTCCAACTCTGCTGCTCTTGTGTGTTTTCCTGCTCTACAGGGTTAGTAGCAAAGGTTTCTTCGTGCACATGTGGTCTGATCCTACAGGTGAGTTCCCGTAGCTGTGATTGTAGAAAGGTTTAAGAATACATGCTTAGCGTTGGGTGGCAAAGTCAAAGACCCATTAGGGTCATTCATGCTCTCCAGGTGGAGACATCTACTTAAGATCTAGTAGCACAAAGCAAAGTGGTTCAGGGAGGTTTGAGGTGTTCACTTGGACTCCAAGTTCACGACGTCAATCCAACTCTGATCCATGGAGGAGTTACAGAACCTAAAGGAGGTCCTGCTAACGTCTCGGTGACAAATACCCAAGCACATCATCAGGGTCTGGGTCAGAACTGCTGGACCAACACACTATTTTAATAATGTTATATCTGATCGCTGAACTTTTCTTCAGTGTACTTCAAGAAAAAGAAGCAGGAACCTCCTGAGTTGTGGTGTGTGAATCACCCAGACAGCGTGGTAACTAGTGGAGAAGTGCTCTGTTACTTAACAAGACCTGAATACAGAAGGATGTTTCACAAAGGAGAACTTTGCAGAACACATTCCACTGTAAATAATACTCACCACAATTGCATGAACATAAACTTAGGGAACTTACAAAAGCTTGTGAATATATAGGAGTCTTTCGTCACACCAGTGTTGAAATTTCCATAACTAAATGGATTTGTTAGCATGCTGGAGTGGAGCTTTGTGCATTGTGTCCTGACTCACAGCTAACAGCTGGACGTTAGTGTAGGTGTCCATCCTGAGTGCCTGCAGGGAGCTACAGTCCCCATCCAGAGCCAAACGCTGGGAACATCGACTGGTTTGGTCCTTAAGGAACACTGGGGACGGAACCAGGAAAGAAATAATTAGTTTCTTATCTGCCTGAAATGAAATGGCAAAATGTGAAAACAAGTTTCAGTCAAAGAGAAGCAGGATCCTGAACCAGTTCACATACAGCTGCTGCTTGTTGCACAGGATTCTGTCATCTTGTAAACAGCCAATGAGTACTGTAAAAAGTTGACTTTTTATTTTAGTCTGTTTTAATCATAATAACAATTACTGTTTTTAACATGTGTCTATTTCTTTAACTCTTTTTCTGACGTTCACTGAAAATTTGTCCTCTAGAGGACAAAACAAAGGACCATTCTGTTCTATTCTATCCATCATCTTGAGCAGCAGCAGGAACCTGGAGCTTTTGGACTTTGGCTACTTTTTGCAGCCCACTGTTTACTTTATATCACCACAGTAACATGACTCAGCAATGAGTAACCTCTTGGGGCATTAACCTAAATATAGTAACATGATGGTTTTTGTTGCTGCTCAGCTGAAATGTTACTGGGTAACAAATATTTAGAATGTCAAAGAAACACTTTAGTTTTGTCAAGTCTGTATCTCTGTTTTCTTATTTACCAAAATCAAAGATTTGAAAAGTCAAAGTTTTCTGGTTCATTTTGATGAGATTACAAACCCAGTGTGTGTGTCAGAGTTAAATGTTAGCAATGGGTTACCTGCAGGGCTGCTGTTCACACAGTCAGCAGTGACACCAGGAGCTGGAAGATAGAAAATCCCTTTCTGTCCGCTTGGTTCTGCCGTAGCCAAAACATCCCCGAACTGAAACAACGAACCACCAGAACAGAATCAGAATATGCTAACACGTGGAGAAACCAGAACCCCAGAGAAAACGTTGAAACTGTGAAGGAGCTAGCACATGTGCTGAGCATGTGTTAGCTGCAGCTTCACTTTTACAGCTTTGTTTTGATCCAAGCGATCTCTCTGGAGAACTTCCACAATGGATCAGAAACCAACACAACCAACATTTTCAACATTTTGTCATAAAAAGTCCCTAAGACCACAATATCTTATTGAACTTTGATGTGAGACACCATAACTGAGAAGCAGAAGAAAAATGACAGTGTTTTTTTTTTTAATAAAGCTGCTCTCTGCCAGTTGCGAACAAATACAGGCTTTTAACAAAACAATCCAGGTTGAGTCAGACAGCATGGAGAGCCTCTGTCAATATCAATGTTTAAGTCTTGCTGCAGGCTGTTAATCGGATTTAGATCTGGGTTTTGAGTAGGCCATGAATATGCTTTAATCTATATCATCCCATCCAGTTCCTTGGTCTTCATGATGCCATTTGTTCAACCAACATTCCTCTGAGGCCTTCAGAGAACATTTGCTTTCATTTATACTAATGAGGTGACTTCTGTTGCACTCCTATATTCTGGAGAACCAGTGTGACAGGGCTGAACAGTTGCTAAATCAGCCTGCAACATGGTGTATGATTTTAAGTATGCACTGAATTGTACTATTTTATCCTATAAAATCCATTAAAGTTTGTGGTTTAAATGTGGCAAAAAGGGTAAAACTTCAATGCTTTCAATCAGAGGTGCAACGATTGCAGGTTTCTGGCTGATCACTGATCTTTAAAAAGTCTGACCTGTCAATTCTTGACCAATACCAACATTTTCAGTCTGAAAAGTCTCTAAATATGGCAACAGTGAGGGGACTACTGTTAACTGTAGACCGCCAGATGTAACCTGGTGGGCGGTCTGTCAGTCAAACCTCACACTGCACAGCAAAAGGAGACGGTGGCTGATTTCCACTCCTTTGCAGAGGTAGGTGAGATCAATGAATAAGATCAGGGGCACATGTAAGCATTGGACGATCTCCCAAGCTTAAGGAAATCAGGGCCAATTTATTGGCACATCCCTACTCTGAATACTTTTCCAAGTTTTCCAAATTAGCACTGGCAAAAGTATTCACTGTAATAAGATATTATCAGGTAATTGAAGCAGAAAAAATACTTTTACCTAGAAGTCAATTGTTTTCTACAAGACTCAAATTTGTTTGCCCATGCTGCGAATAATTATTTTTAAAAAGTTATTTACCAATAAAATGCATTATTATTATTATTATCATTAAAATGGCTCCTTCCCTAAACAGACTGATCGGACACAACACTTAGGCAACCAGACTAAACTTCAAGTGAATCCAAATTAATAAGAATTAATTAAGCCTTACTGATGTCTCCTTTTCAAGTTTTTGATTCTGATCATAGTGAATAAAGCATAACAGAGCATAACACTCCGTACAGTGAAGAACAATAAGCATTAGACATGCTTTGTTCTACTGGGTTTAAGTTTTCTTTGCAAAAAGTCTTGAAAAGTAAAGAAACTCTTTCATAAAGTTAAACATATTAATCTTATCAAGCTTTAAAACAAAACTAACCTGGTATCCAGATAAGGCCTGGACTTCTGCAGGCAGCCCCTCATCGACACCCTCAGAGTCAAATATAAAATTGACAAACTGACTGAAGAGGGAATCAAAGTTGCCAGCAGTTGGAAGAGACGGTGAGGGATGAGACAATCCATCGAAACCTAAACACAACAGTGGAGATGGATGTAAATGCTGGGGGGGAGGGGGGGTTATAAACTCTGAAGTTCTTCATATTGTGAGCTACACACTGCCCCCTTGTGGCACGAATCAGCCCTGCAGCACAACCAGTTATAACTGTCAGTCTTAATATGCATGTCATACTGTGTATCTTATTAAAGAAATTCAGATTAATTTATTTTGCAAAAAAGAAAACAAAATATAATTCTATTTTACAAAGCAACAATTCACCAAAAATTAGCAGGCTGAAGAAAAAGTTTATACTTCCCTACAGTATTAGACTCAGCTGCTTACAGTAATGAAAGATATCTGTTGTCTATAGATATGCATACAAAAGTAAACATACAGTTTTGTAAATATGCATGTATATACATACATACAAATACTCACAATTCATACATACATCTACAGTATATGTAATTTTACATTTTATGTAATTTCACATCTTACGGTTCTTTTAAATTTGAGATCATCATTCAGTTCATGCCACTGCCACTGCTGCCACTATGGCCCAGCAGGGGATGAAGCACAGACACAGCTGCAACATGCAGAACATGCAGGTGCAGATACTCCTCTGGGGGATTTTGATGAAAAATATTCTGATTATTCTTATTTACATACAAATATCCTTTATCAATGCAGAACACAGGACATTGACTTATAATCATCCCAAAATGAGCTGCAGCCAAACTGATTCTCCAAAGCTCTGCGTTTTTGCAAAACGAATATTGACTACGGTTTTATATGTTTTCTCTTAATCTACTTTATTTACCAAAATATTTCATGTGATATTTAGGAGTTATGATGTTTATTGTGTCCTCATAATAAAAGAGAAACTAAAAGTAAACATGTGGATTTAGTGAGCACTTAAAAGTGAGCTGAAACGCATGAACTCGTCATCTAAAGGAACCATGGTTCCCGTTTCTTCAGAGCAACCTGAACGTAAACAGCTGCTTACGGTTCTGGGACCAGACACAGAAAATGTTGTAGTTGATCTCTCTCTGAACAGACGATTGCAGCTCTAAGTAGCCATATACACCGGTCGTTAAACTGTAGCCGGCTACATCCTGGCTGCACAGCTGCTTGCTGCCACTGCAAGGGAAGGAAAGATGACAGGATGAAATATATATGTGTGTGTGTGTGTGTGTGTAGGGCAAAAGGGGGTGTGAGGGGGGTTCTTGACTTAAATTTAAACAATTTTAACCATTTTAGTCCATTTGTAAAAGACAAATAAAAATCACATATTTTTTATTTGTCTTCATTTTTACACCAGTCAGTTTTCAATTACTGCAAGAAACACTGAGTGCAATGGATGAATGGACAACTTTAAGACAAGAGCCGAATAAACCGCAAATACTTTTTTCAATGTCCCATGGAAAACACAAGGAAACTCCATGTTAGTCCATCATGGGTGTTATTGCTCATTCCTGGACACTGAATGACCCTTTGGGTTCGTTCCTGGACACCTCCCCTCCCTTCCTCTCTCACCTTCTCACGGCAGTGAACGTGCAGCTGGTGAACAGAGCCACGTCATCCATGTTACACTCCCGGTCACAGCAGCAGTTCATGTCACACACAGCCGTGTTCTCGTCACAGGGACACAACCTGTCAGCTGACATGCACACCGAGCCAGATATCAGGTCACAAAAACGTTGTTAGCAGATTATTACAGCATTAGAGTGCTAGCTAGTCCAGCTGAGTTGTGTCGGTAACCATGTATAAACAGCTTACCACCGACCACCGAGAGGGGGAGGCTACCGGAGTCAGGCAGAGGCTGAGGGGCCTCAGGAAGAAGCTTCGTGAGGTTTACTGACGGCTCTGTGGGAGTGCAGTTATCCTGATTGTATATGTTTGTAGAATTCTCTTTCCAGGACGCGGTGCTGTTGCTCGTTGCACTCATAGCGGAAGTAACCAAAATAACTTTGATAAATAAACAGAAGATGGTCAAATTAGACCAAACTGTACAAACTGAGACACCCATCTTTGTTTACCGTTGCTATGGTTCTTCTTCTTCCTCTAAGTTGGTTTGCAGGTGGGTTTCTGTCTTCAATAAAATATTATTACTGCCACCAATGGGCAGTTAGCAGAACTGCAGCTTAGCAACTGAAGTACAGGATGAGTATGGGGGAATTCAGACTGAAAATGTGTGCTCTCGAATTATGGCAGAAAAATTCTCTCCATATAAAGGAACCGTAAATGTTCGACAACCAGCGTTCACTGCCATATCGAATTTCAAAGCTGAAATTACAAACTGACGTAAGTTTATTAGATCATACATGTGTAATATGAATATCACATTTTTAAAATAACAATTACAACTATAATTGTAAATACTCATACTCAAAATAATAATAATAAATACATGCAGGTTCATTATATCGCTATGACATATATATATAAGAATCATTATATCGCTATGACATGCTCCATCCTTGATCAGCTTTACATAAAAAAACAGATAGTTCTCAACAACACAGTTCTTAGTTCAAATCTAAACCAGAGTAGATTTCATGATCTCTTTGTGCAGTGGTCCCCAAACTACGGATCCGGCCCGTCTCCACATTTGGTCCGGCCCCCTGAACAATACCAGAGAGCATTCAGATTTTCATATATTGTATTTTCCGGTTTATATGTGGATTTTTCTTCATCCACCAGGGGGCTCTTTAGCAGGAAGTGTGTCCTGTAAACTGTGGGTGTTTTGTTTTGCATGGCGCATTGCTGCCATCTGTTGGACTTTTAGGGAACTGCTTCACGGAGAGCCATTTCAGCCAAAATTAAATAAATAAATAAATGGGTGAAATAAATAAAAAATGAGTAAAATAAATCAAAAAATGAAGAAAATGAGTGAAATAAACAAAAAATTTGTTAAATAAATAATTTAGCTTTTTCATTAACCCAATTTTTCATTTATTTATTTTTCATATTATCAATTTCCTTTTTTCATTAATCTATTTTTCATTTACCGATTTTTCATTAATCTATTTTTCATTTAACCATTTTTTAATTTAGCTTTTTCATTAACCCAATTTTTCATTTATTTATTTTTCATATTATCAATTTCTCAACTTCTCTTTTTCATTTATCTATTTTTCATTTATCCCTTTATCCATTTACCCATTTTTCATTAATCTATTTTTCATTTAACCACTTTTCAATTTTCTTATTTATCACATTCTATTTCCCCGCAAAACTTGGAAAAAATAAATGCAAATGAGGAGAGGCACGTCATCAGGCTACAACTTCCCCAATTGGTTGGTTAGCGTCACACCCATACTTTGCTTCAAGAAAGATGGCGACCAACTAACGGGTTATCAATAAGCTGAAGCTCATTAACTTCATTAGAAAATCGTGTTATTACTCCTGACTTTAGTTCTCGTGTGGCCGCTCAGACAGAACGTGTTTCAGTTGGCGGCTCTCATGGAATCAGAGCTTCACCGTCGGGAGTTTTTATAGTTTGGACGAAGCGGCCGCTGAAGTTGGCTTACGAATTAAGGTTCGGGACACCTTCGTAGCTACCAGCTGTGATCCAACTATAAGGAGCAACTTTACTGTACATCAGGGGTCCCCAAACTTTTTCCTGTGAGGGCCACATAACGTTTTCCTTCTCTGGTCGGGGGCCGGAGTCTGAGTTTGTAATAGAAAAAGTGAGATGATTGCAGGAGTGCCTAAATGTAAGAATGTATTGTTTTCCAGAAAGCAAAATCAAATAACCCTCTCTGGGTTCTTTGCAGAACAAAAGTCAGGAAATAAATAATAACACTATTAATGAAATAAATAACCAAATAATCCTCTCTGGGTTCTTCACAGAAAAAATCCAGGAAGGATTATAGTCCGTATTTTCCTAACTATGAGCTGCACCGGACTATAAACCACAACCCCAAAGTTTTTTTTTAACCAGTAAACACATATAAACCTCAGGTATCTCTGCCGCTCCAGGTTTTCCACAACGATGCAGCAGCAGCAGAGGGGGGCAGACAGTCAAAATTTGAGTCATAACAGGTCAATTGAATATCACATTTATTACATTTATTATCCCACAGGTATTTCCAAAACTAATTCAATAAACAAGTTACTTATTTTATCATATGTTAACATAAATGCTCATTTTGAGCATTTATGTTAACATAAATGCAGTATAAACAGGCAGTATAAACTGCCTGCTACTTACAGGCAGTTTATACTGCCTGTAAGTAGCAGTATAAACTGCTACTTACAGGCATTGCTTCGAAGAACTCGACCTGAATGCGGCGTTCATAACAGACACATGTGTTCATCTGCTCTACGGTTACCAACCGTACTGATTACATAACATAAAAGTTGAGCAGTTCCCTAAAAGTCCAACAGATGGCAGCAATGCGCCATGCAAAACAAAACACCCACAGTTTACAAGACACACTATCTGCTAAAGAGCCCCCTGGTGGTTGAAGAAAAATCTACATATAAACCGGAAAATACAATAAATGAAAAAAAATCTGAATGCTTTCTGGTATTGTTCAGGGGGCCGGACCAAATGTGGCGGCGGGCCGGATCCGGCCCGCGGGCCGTAGTTTGGGGACCACTGCTGTACATCGTAAGTGAACTGCAATATCCAGAGGCAGCTCTATGGAGCATCGAGCTGAAAGAATGAGAGTGGCAAGCATTGGAGATCTGCATCGGAGGCCATCTTTCAGACATGCACCGCTGCTGTCCGTCCAGGATCCTCCGGTTGCCCAGACGTTACACGGTAAGCTACTAACGCTGATGTTTGTTTTCCAACTACAGTCATATCTAATATCTAATCAATAGGGCTCAATTACGATCGTGAAAGGTTTTGAGTTGATCTCAAACTGAACGCTGACAAACTGAACGTCTCCAGGATGTTGAGACCAGCACGTCCTCTGATCCAATACATCTTATTAAGGATAAAATCAACAAAACGTGTTCAAAGTAATGGCCCAACAAAATGAATAATCGCAGTAATTATTGTTTAAACAAGGCGTGTGCATTTCGGTACCATTACAAAAATAGAAAGGGACTCAATACCCTGCTGAGCAGAGCAAAGTTTAAATTGGCTAATCAGCCACCGCTGTGTTCATGAGAGGAGATGCTTGTTAACCGAGAAATAAATATGAAGCCTGAAAACCTAATATCTTAACGGACTGAATCCGTTGTGTTTTTAGCTAATATATGCTGGGTTTGTGGGGCGCAAGCTGTTGCCACGGCAACAGGTTGATTAAACGACAGTAAAAAGGTAGGAGAGGTTTAGTCGATCGCCGTTATTTTACCTTTGTAAACAGACAACCTGAATACAGTGACCTTTAGTGAAGGTACAGAATGGAGAATGGATAAAAGCTGAACTCCTGCTACAATCTTTGCCTCTCTTGGTTACATCCCTGAGGTGTGCCAAGTGTGGCCCACATGCATATGGATATAAAGTAAATATGACTATTAATTTAAGTAGTTCTTTGTGGATGTATAACTTGCCCACCTTAGTTTTCCTGTTTTTGGTCAACACTTGTGCCTCAACATTTGGTTACTGTTCCTTAGAACAAGTAAAAAGTAGCTGAATAAGAAATTAAACAAGAGTAAAGAAGCATTTGGTAAAAAGTGTATCAGTACTGAGTAACTGATCAAGTTATCAATTATTTCATATCTTTAAAAAATTACACAATTAGAGGGCCCAAAATATTATGTTCAGTGGAAATTTAGGTTTTTTAAAGACAAAATAATTTTTTTTTTTAAATAATAGTGATGCTTCAAAAAGTTCAGCATAGTAAGAGTATTCCTAAAAGTTCATTTGAGTTTCAAAAAGTTACTCAACTATATTTGAGTAAATGTAATTAGTCACTCCTAAACTCTGCCGTTCTGATGGAATAGGAGAAGGAACTGTTAAGGAAATAAATTAATCTTTATATTAAACATTGTTTCAATTAACAAATTAATCATAACACCCAGAACATATTCTGTTATGTTTATTCAAGGGTGAAGGAACAGAATGACTGGAGATTCTGGCAGAGAGGGACCACGGCTGACACGGCGAACAGTGAGGAGAACCGTCTGCACTGTGAGCAGCACCAGAATTCCTGATGGATCTCCTTCAGGAAGAACCATAGAGATGGCCGACCTCCACACAGAAGAGTTTACCCAAACATCAGAGGAAAAATGAATGCTGGTGCTCAAACAGAGCAGCCTCTTTTCTTAAACCCAACACACACAGGGAGTTGTGGCCTTGATTAAAAACCTGCTAACTTCAATTTAACTGAAACACAGAACATCCAGAAATGTGATGAACTTCAGCTATAGAGTGAAAATGACACAGTGAGATGAAAACATTTGTCTATATCACTCAATACAGGACATTAACATTTTACATTTTAAAGTGTTTGTTCCAGAGGATCTGATACAAACGATAGCATTAGCTCATCCATCAGACATTTACTGAGGCCTGAAACATGCAGGGCAGATTGACCTGAGGACTAACTGGTTGAAGCATTTCACTGACGCTTCAGATTGCAGATTTCCAATTGAAGGCGTCCGTAAATGAACACAATCATTATTCAATAAACCAAACTGTGTAAAATAACTGAAATAACTGTTAGGGTTGCTATTAAGAACCCAATATGTCACGGGTCCAAAACTTTCAATCTGTATTCTATTTTTGTAGCTTTGTTCTATTAAGATTGTTTCGTTTATTTTAAGCCACAAACGATTCATTTTATTGTCTCTGGGACGTGAAAACATGAGATTTGATTAAATTAGAAGGAACACAGATTTCATAATAAAACATTTTGTTTATTCAAAACAGTAAAATACAGACGGTTCATGCATATCAATGGTATAAGAACAGCCAAATTTTTTTAAATGAATGTGTCACCAGTGCATTTGGCCAGGTGTTCCTGTTCCAGAAAGGTCTCTGGTCATCCTGAAGCTGTGAGCCCACTGGGAGTCTGAAGGGAAACACTGAGACCAGAGGCCTGCAGGATGGTCTGCATCTGAAAACGTACATGATGGAAACATTAATGAATGTACTGCGCCAAAAAGCTGTACTTTTGACCTGGTTATGGTAGAACTGAACTTTGGTTTGATGACCTAAATATGAGAAACTTCAGACTGACAGGAGTTAGGTTAAAGCCACATCTTGTGAAGTTGGTATATTTTTCCTCCAACAGGATTCAGAGGAATCACAACAAACCAGAAGTTGGACTAGAATATATTTCAATGTCATTTGTGAATGTCAGCTTCTCATTTTCAACAGTGGAGCTTTAAAAGTTGAAAGGTTATTTTGGAAAGAGTTTTTATCGCATCAATATTTCCACTAAATAAATAACATGTTTGATACAGGAAAAGCCTCTCAGACTCAAAGCAAGATGCCAGAGCGCACAAAACTTTAAAAAAATATTAATTTAATTTCACATAATTATCGCGGTAGAAGCCATTTGTTAATGAAATAGTTGCAGACGAACGAGGTAGTTAGTCCAAGTTTGTCGTTTATTGAACGTTCAGAAACTACAGCAGCTGTGATGCATCCCAGCAAAGGTAAACAAAAGGTAAAACAGGGCGATCTACTCTAAACGTCTCCTAACTTTTTAATGTCATTTAATCAACCTGTTGCTGTGGCAACCGCTTGCGCCCCACAAACCTAGCAGAGATTAGTTAAAAACACAAAAGATTCAGTCCGTTAAGATATCAGGTTTTCAGGCTTCATATTTACTGCTCTGCTCATCAGAGTCTTTGAGTCACACACCACAACTCAGGAGGTTCCTGCTTCTTTTTCTTGAAGTACACTGAAGAAAAGTTCAGCAATCAGATATAACATTATTAAAATAGTGTGTTGGTCCAGCAGCTCTGACCCAGACCTCAAGGTCTGGGTCAGAGCTGCTGGACCAACACACTATTTTAATAATGCACATCATCAGTGATGTGCTTGGGTATTTGTCACCGAGACGTTAGCAGGACCTCCTTTAGGTTCTGTAACTCCTCCATGGATCAGAGTTGGATTGACGTCGTGAACTTGGAGTCCAAGTGAACACCTCAAACCTCCCTGAACCACTTTGCTTTGTGCTACTAGATCTTAAGTAGATGTCTCCACCTGGAGAGCATGAATGACCCTAATGGGTCTTTGACTTTGCCACCCAACGCTAAGCATGTATTCTTAAACCTTTCTACAATCACAGCTACGGGAACTCACCTGTAGGATCAGACCACATGTGCACGAAGAAACCTTTGCTACTAACCCTGTAGAGCAGGAAAACACACAAGAGCAGCAGAGTTGGAGATGCACTGACCTGGTCACCCAGCCATCACACTTTGGTCAAATTCTTGTTTATTCTTCCTGCTTCTAACAGGTTGCGTCGATAAATCAGCCTCAATTTCCTTAATTTTGGACAGTCAGACGATACTTAGATGTGAAACCAATCTTATCTGTCAATCGTATCTACTTCCACAAAGGTCTGAAAATCAGCCACTGTCCACTGACAGACCTGCCCTGCCCACCTGGTCACGCCTACAGAAGCATCATTAACTGTCGCTGTATTTATTGACTTTTCAGACGAAAAAAAAATCTGCCAAAATCAGAATTGGCAGGTCGGGGTTTTTAAAGATTGGTGATCGAGTAGAAAACTGCAGTCGGTGCAGTTCTAAAGCAGTGGTTCCCAAACTACAGCCCGGATCCGGCCCACCTCCACATTTGGTCCGGCCCCCTGAACAATACCAGAGAGCATTCAGATTTTTTTTCATATATTGTATTTTCCAGTTTATATGTGGATTTTTCTTAGCAGGAAGTGTGCCCTGTAAACTGTGGGTGTTTTGTTTTGCATGGCGCATTGCTGCCATCTGTTGGACTTTTAGGGAACTGCTTGACTTTTATGTTATTTAATCAGTACGGTTGTTTGCTAGCGGTAGAGCAGATGAACACACGTGTTTGTTATGAACACCGCATTCCAGGTCGAATTCTTCGAAGAAATGCCTGTAAGTAGCAGCTTATACTTCAAAACGAGCCTTTATGTTAAAGTTACTTTCCCTCAATGGAATATATACTAGTCAGTCTCAGTGACCGTTTCACTAATGGTTTTCGGGTAAAAATCAATCGAGTAACGCGCACTCCCCGCCCCCTGTCAAAAATTTATAACTGTGTAACATTTTTTCTGTTACAAACTGACTCCGGCCCCCCACCAGAGAAGTGAAAAGTTATGTGGCCCTCACAGAAAAAAGTTTGGGGACCACTGTCTTTGTGCCTGTGTGAGTTTAATCTGGCTAGTCTGGTTTCTCCTTAGGGGAGCCGACTTCATAAAGGATATAGAAAAAAACTAGGTTTCATGAGCAATTAATAATTAATTAATTAATACGCCTAACATAAAGTTAAGTTTGCATTATATTGCAGTTGTGACAGCAGCTCAAACAGACACTTTGCCACAGGACACTTTCCCTCTGGATCCTTTACTTTCTTAAAATATAACTATTTTATCCACAAGATGGCGATACAGGACATCTAGTTAAAACAAGTTGTCTGACTTTCCTGGCTTTTCTAAAGACAAAATCCTTCCCATCACTGGGCGGGCTAGGAAAGATTCACAACAGGTAACAAATTTAGCAGCAGATGAAACAATCATGCTACATTTCATTTTGTTCATTTTGATCTGAGCTCAGCTAGAGGACAGTAAAACATGCCACCTGGAATCAGTTAATTATGTTGTTTTTTTAAAATAAAGTATAATTTTAACATTTTAAAAAATCAGAAGGGCAACTTAAACTAAAAATGTAAATATCTTTACTGTCAAAGGTTTTTTCATCCACCATGGGCTTTAGATGAGGAATAACCTTTTAACCAAAAATTTTAATATGAAAATTGTTTAAGAGAAATTAAGTTTTTTCATTGTTTCTCTTTTCTCAAGAGCTTTTAGAGGAACTTAATAAATTTGATAATTTAAACAGGAAAACCATTATATATTCGAGATAAACATATAACATCTTAATGTGGGCCAACAGGGGGAGACAGACTTGTAAGGATGGTAATGGTCAGAGGGTGTGTGTATTTGGTCATGATCAATGAACAACAAACACACAGGTTATTACAAGGTCACACCCTCACTTGTGTCGTGTGAGAGAGGCTGTGTGGCTCTGAGGGGAAAGAAGTCTAATTAGAGCATTAATTAGGAAGCAAACGGCTTATTGAATAAATCCTGAGCTCATTAAGGGAACACACAGCAGGCCGGCCTTCTCTTCTCGGGTTTCCTCTCCTAAGGAACAGATTTTGTTTCACATCACCACGGGTCATTTCCAAAGGAAAGAGCTGAGAGAACTGAAATTGTATTCCTCTACCTGCTGCTGTGTTTATTTAAGGAATCATTCAAATGGGAAACAACCAAAGAGTGTCAAAGGTTTCACACCCTTAAACTTTTCTGCATTTTGTGACGTGACAAACACAAAGTTTAATGTATTTATTAGGATTTCATAAGAGAGACTGAGTCAAAGTAGGCTTAAGCATATTTGTGAAGTGGAAGTGTTGTGTTTGTTCCAATAATGTTGTACTACTGTAATTCCTTACTAGGTGAGGGCCGAACAAAATCAGTCTGAGAGCCAAAAATGGCACCGCAGGCCACACTTTGGACACCCCAACGATCAGGGTACTGTGTTTTATCACTACATCCCAGTGATAACTGACAGAACGTGGATGGACCTTTAGTATTCAAATAAAGCATTATTATTTGAAAACTGCGTTTCAAATGCTGGAAGGTCCACTCCAGTGTTTTAAAGCTGAATGGTTGCCACAGAGATTCAAGGATTTCTCAAACATGTATGGAAGAATCAAAGCAATGTTTTTAATGGGAAAATAACACTATTACATTAAGTAGAGCTAAAAGAAAGTCGATTTTACATCATTATATTGCCCCTTTACTGAGTCTAATATTTCCACCTAGTGGATGTTTGAGGAACTACAGAGTTAAAGACCAAGAGAAACTGTTGACCACAGAGGGTGGAAACTAAAACCTGTTTCAGACAGGTTTTAGTTTCAGTTCTTTCCTCTTCTTAAACAAAGCATGATCCAGCTGCATTTTGTTGCATTTTTCACGTTGTTCAGGCCTTTCTAAGCCTGTAAGTTAACAAAGTATGTATAAGTGCAGTGTATCATGTAGCAGCGCTACAGAGCAGCACCTCTGCTCCTCTAATCCTCTCATCCTGCACATCTATGAGTCTCTGGCTCCATCTATCTGCTGCTTAATCTCTCCATCTCTCATCAGGTCGTTGTCTCTGCTGTGTCCCACCCGGCTCATATCGTGTCTTTCACAGGTACACAGGGATGTAGCCAAAACCAGGAGCCCTACTGAATCTTATGGGACTTTGTTTTTATAAACACGTGTTGCTTAGTGCAGTAAACAACTTCCTGATTTTTAGTGATGAACAACAAAGCCAAAGCTTTTTCACAAGTATATACAATAAAATAATATGCAGCATAACAAAGAACAAGCAGAGATTTGAATATTGATGTTTTCTGGAGATTTTCTATCCTCCTCGCTCCACCTTCATTGCTCAGTCTGTCATCTCTTTGTCTTGATAACATCATGTTATCTTCTCTTCAAATTAAAACACCCGTCACATGCCCATCACTCACACATACTTGCGTGTGTGTGAGTGCGTGTGTGGGTGTGTGTGTAGGTCATAGTGCATTGTCCCACTGTCTATTTTCAAGGGCCACAGCAGGTTGTCCCAATCAAACAATATTGAGAATAACATACTGTGCAGTAAGTCCAAAATTACAACATAAAATAATAATAATACATTAAATAATATTCAAATAGCTATATGCTGCAATCCAAAGTCTGTGCAGCTGAATATGATAATTAAAACATGTGAATCTGTGCATTCAAACAACAGATTGTTTACAATGAGTGACAACCAACCTGCATGAACAACAGAAATGTACAAATACTAGGGGTGTAGAGTGATACAATAATTTCACAATACGATATGATATACAATATTCTGGTCACGATACAATATGTATCACAATATTTGTTGAACGATTCGATACGATACAATTCGATACGATACAATTCGATACGATTCGGTGCATTTTTACAATTTTATGAAAGATTTTAGAAGGACAGAGTGATTTTAGTGACGTTTTGTGTTCCATAGACTTGAATTAAGTTAACTGAAAACTGATTAAAAGCACCAATTACACAATACCTGACTGATTGGACAGTCTAACAGTCTGCAGCTGGACAAAATGAATCAAAGATGCAGTGAGAGAATTAGTTTCTGTCATTTAATTCATGTGGATTTGACATAAAACTCAAAAGTTTAAACGGTAATCCAGGAGCATAGTGGGGAGATTATCAGCCTCTGTAGACTCTCAATATGCAAATAATTGCACTTATGTTTTTTCTTTTGGACACTGTGGCAGTGGCGGAGCCAGAGGGGGGGAACCGGGGGGCCAGTGCCCCCCCTGTCATCTGATTGCCCCCCCCCAGTGGCTCCCCCTGATGATTGACATGTAACAGCACCAGGTTATTCCTGTACATTATTTGGAATCATTCTAAGTCAACCTAATATCTAAAGAAGAAAAACAATAATAAATATATGAAAAGAAAATGTATAAAACTTTATATAAGTCCATGTGACATAAATAAATAGATTTTTATCAGGCGCGATACCAGCCTCCTTTATACTCATAAAAACAAGCTGAAATTGCTCTCCTGGGTGTTTCAGTTGCTGCACTGTGGTTCAACTCAAAGGCTAAAGCACTTCATACCTGGTGGTGATGGTAAAACACCAATAAGTTATTTATTAATCCTCTGCAAAAAAGAGAAAAAACTGAAGAGGGGCCGACAATGTTCGTAATTTGGAGCAGAGGTCACGCTAGAGTTTTTTTGTTGTCCGTCAAAGAAAAAAATCATTTTATTTCCAATTTGTAGTCATCAAATGAAACATTTATTATTTCTCTGTGAGAACGTTTTTGAAATCAGGTAACATTTCACGAACTGACGTGATTAGAAGACGACAGAACTCTGATTGATAGAGATTTTTTGGTATTATCATTTTGTTGTTACTTTAGTTCATATTCAGTCTAATGTTAGTCAGTTTAAAGTGTTCTCTTCTTTAGTGTGTGTGGACTGACCTGGAGGTCACAACTACCTGTTCATCTTCATGTGAAACAGTTTGACTGAGATTTGAACCGGGCTCAGACCGTAGATCAGATATCGCATCTGGAACTGGGTTGCTAGTTGTTTAGGTAAATTGTTTTACGACCTTTGCTGTGTTTGGGTAAAATGTTTTACGACCTCTGCTGTTTTTCCTCTGCTGTCTATCTTGCCTATCCTCCCTCTTTGAAGTTTGATAATAAAAGACAAGCTGTACCCAAAGATCTTCAGAACGCTCTGTGAACGGCTCGGAGAAGCAGTTGACAGAGTTTTTCTCCTTTTGCAAAAGCTTGGTCATAAAATTCATATACGTTGTCTGTGGTTCTTTTATGTAGGTTCTAGGAAAATACCTATCACTGATCGTTTCCTATTCCCGCAGCGGGAGAAAAACCCAGCAGAAGCGGGACGCTCCAAAGCCTCTGGTCCGTTAAAGCGTCCAGTTCAGAGATGACAGATATTGTTCTTAGTATGATTAATAATGAGCTCCACGATGTTATCTGTGCGTAAAGTTGAAACTGTCTGCACACCAAGTGTCAGCTGTGCGCTTGATCACAGTCTGGACAGAAACCAGCGGACTGCTCTCTGTTCTTTTCAAGACGAGGATGAGGAGGGAATCTGACATATTAACTCAGTTAAGTTTTTATTGGTTTTGTTTTTAAAACACCATTAACGTAAGCAGTGTAACTATATATTGTATATTTGGCGTTTGTCGTCTCATGTGTGATTAATTGGAGCGTAACGGTGGAGCATTTATGCGCATTTATTGCCCAGCGCACTGCGCTTGTTTCTGCCTAACGGATCTGCACTTTAATTTCTTTCCTCTCTCAACAGTCAGCTGTTATTCCTCTACTTAAACTACAATAAGTAGATCACATTCTCTTTAGGTTTTATCTGTGTGCTCCAAATTCATTAAATGTAAACTCATTAGAAGCCCGAACCACCATATGGCAAATAATTCTGGTCCGACCAGAACTATTTTTACCTGTCAAATTACCTGTCAAAGCAGAGCTTCCTAACCAAGGTGTAACTCTTCAACACGCTGTCAGCTCCCAGTCAGAAACACACATTTAGTTCATTGTCCATGAGATGATATTCAGAAAGGATCTTTTATTTGATTGATTTTAGTTTCCTCTGTGATGAACTCTTTGCATAAAGTCTATCATGTCTCCATGTGCGGCAGTCAAAGGTGTTAATTATAACATGTCAAATGACAGAGGGGCTTAAAAAATAACCAAATATTCAGTTTGGTTATTTAAAAAAAAAAAAAAATAAATAAATAAATATATATATATATATATATATATATATATATATATATATATATATATATATATATATATGGATCCATATTCTGCACAGATGTTCCTGTACACTATGCCCGCCACTTGGTTATGTCGTTCCATGTACGCTTTCCCTGCCAGCATCTTGCACCCTGCTATTATGTGCTGGACTGTCTCAGGGGCCTCCTTGCACAACCTACACCTTGGGTCTTCTCTGGTGTGGTAGATCTGAGCCTCTATTGCTCTGGTGTTTAGGGCCTGTTCCTGGGCGGCCAGGATGAGAGCCTCTGTGCTGTCCTTCAGTCCAGCTTTCTCCAGCCATTGGTAGGTTTTTCTGACATCAGCCACTTCAGTTATTTGTCGGTGGTACATCCCATGTAGGGGCTTGTCCTCCCATGATGGTACTTCCAGCACCTTGTCTTCTGTTCCCCATTGCCTGAGACATTCGCTGAGCACATCGTCCGTTGAGGCTTTGTCCTTGATGTATTTATGGATCTTGGATGTTTCATCCTGGATCCATATATATATATATGGATATATGCAGAATATGGACTGGAAGCCCCGAGATCAAAGTGGGGAACACCCCCAAAAGTGGTGGAGAATGACCGAGCTAAGATCCTGTGGGACTTCCAGATCCAGACAGACAAGATGGTAATGGCGAACCAACCGGACATTGTGGTGGTGGATAAACAACAGAGGAAAGCCGTTGTGGTGGATGTAGCAATACCAAGTGATTACAACATCAGGAAAAAGGAGCATGAGAAATTGGAGAAGTACCAGGGCCTCAGGGAGGAACTGGAAAAGACCTGGAAGGTGAAGACCACAGTGGTGCCTGTGGTCATCGGGGCCCTCGGGGCAGTCACCCCCAAACTGGAGCAGTGGCTCAAACAGATCCCAGGAACAACATCAGACATCTCAGTCCAGAAATGTGCAGTTCTAGGTACAGCCAAGATACTGCGCAGAACCCTCAAGCTCCCAGGCCTCTGGTAGAGGACCCGAGCTCAGAGGATGAAGCAGACCACCCGCGGAGGGTGAGAAGGGAATTTTTTTTTTTTTTATATATATATATATATATATATATATATATATATATATATATATATATATATATATATATATATATATATATATATATCCATCCATTTTCTTTCACCCTTGTCCCTCAGTGGGGTCGGGAGGGTTGCTGGTGCCCATCTCCAGCCAACGTTTCGGGCAAGGGGCGGGGTACACCCTGGACAGGTTGCCAGTCTGTCGCAGGGCAACACAGAGACACACAGGACACACAACCATGCACACACACACTCACACCTAGGGGCAATTTGGAGAGGCCAATTAACCTGACAGTCATGTTTTTGGACTGTGGGAGGAAACCGGAGTACCCGGAGAAAACCCACCATGCACAGGGAGAACATGCAAACTCCATGCAGAAAGACCCCAGGCCGGGAACTCTGCGTTGTGTCTTAAGGGTTTTTGTCGGAAGGAAACGAGACAGGAATCTGACACACACGGCGGTTGAAATCGTGGTTGGGACCGTTTATTCGAACCACCCGACAGCGCAGCGGCTTCGCCTTTAGAATTCAGAGCAAATACTGCGTATCAACATGTTTCATTAACGCAGTTATTTTTGATTTACAGATACAGCATACATCAAAAAATAAGAAAAAGACAAAATGATACAAAACTTACTACTTGAACATTAAAAGTAACATTTGGCTACATTGAGGAGCTGGCGGTCAGCATTGCCTACCTTTAGAATTCATAGCAAATACTGACCGTTGTACCACCAACACACAGTAACGAACGCCAAGTACGGCGTTCTTCAAAGGACACATTTTACAACGTTCCACAACCCAAAGAGCAGATTCAACACTTTGGTGACATGCGCCACCACATTCAAGCACTGTCCTATATATATATATATATATATATATATATAGATGTGCACACACACATTTTAAATTTTGTTGATCGGGTCCAGCTGGCTCTCACTAAACTGTTCTTACTGTATTTTGTAAAGAGTGCTCTTTTTAATATTTTTATTATTATTTTTAATTTGCAATGAATTCCCCTCAATATTCTGCTGTTACCTGGTCCCATGATGAGGTAATTTTTTTCCTCCGCTTACTCGCTGATGAACAAGTACAGAATGAACTAGATCAGTCAACGAGGAAAGAGAAAGATTTCCACCGCAACTCTGAGGAAAAGGCTTCGGCCGCTGCATCAAAACCATTGTTTAGTTTAAAAAATAATGATGTCAGGTACAGCTTTGATGCCGCCCTCACAAACACAACAGGGCTGCAGTATGGGTGGAACCGGACCGAAGCGTGCCGTACCGTACCGTTCCGTTCCTTGCGGTGCGAAAACGGCTTAAGTTTTCCCCCCCAAATGTCCCAAAATATATCACCGTAAGTGACCCAAAACTTTCCAGCATTTTCAATACTTTGGGTCAAAATCCTTGTCAACCAAAAGACATTAAATCCAACGACGCTGATTGGCCAAATATTTATTATTTTCCCCTAGCAAATATTAGCTGGGGCAAAATTCAGCAGCACATCAGAAGAAAAATGACAGAATTCTGTCAGGGAAAATTTACTGTTGAATAAGTGAGTTGGTGGAAATGTCGACCAATATTTTACTGTATTGTTTTACATCTGAAATCACGATCTCTCAAATAAAGTCTGTTCATACAACAGACTTTATTGTATTAACAGGGACAAAATTGACATTTTTCTAAGCTTGTTGAACTTGAGGAATGTACCTCGTGACGTTGTACTCGGGTCTCCAGCAAAAGATGTCTTTTGTTAAAAGACATTTTCAAAAGACATCTTTTGTCCTGTTTTAGGTGTTACTTGCACAATGCTAAACTTTTGATTACTTGATAAATAGCCTGTTAGACTTTATATGATTTTTTCCCCAACACATCTCACTAATTGTCCTGAGATATTTTGTAATTGGTAATACATACTTTTTTTAAGTAAAATCCTAAATCGTATTATAGCTTTATATGTCTGTGTGGAAAGCCTTTTTCATAAACTCAAATGTCTTTCTAGGACAAGCTGTCTCTCTGTCGCTCACACACATACACATACACACACGCAGACACACCCATCCACCCACCCACCCACACACACACACAATTTGTTATGTATTGATAATTTCAATAAGTACGTAATCAGTCACACTACATCGTGTTGATCAATTCAGAGGTGAATGGCGCACATCGCTGATTATTATCCAAACAAAATCAACTCAAAGTTGTCATCTGCCTTTAACATGCATATGGTGTAGAAACAGAAATTTATTCCACCTTTGCTCTATCCAATGTGAATGATCCATCACAACAAAGACCTTGGCTTTGCCAGATTCCCTTTCGGTTATTACAGGTTATTACTGCGGACGAAAATACGAAAACCCGACCTCTGATTTATCCTGAGCAACTGTGTGTGCAGAGCTCAGCTCATTTCAATCACAAAAGACAGCATCTTGATTTACACTGGCCACTGTTTAATAGAGCTAGCCATGGCCAAATTTAAACTAGCCAGATTAATCAACTTAACATTCAATACTCTCCATTCAGCTGGGAAGCGGAAAGCACAAACAGCTTCTCAATATGAATTTTCCGGAAGATTTCTTTATTGATCGACAGACAGATGATTTGTGAGATACATTGTGTGGGGATCAATGGGTTGCCGGTCAATAGCTCATAGGAAGAAATTAAGTGTGGTGACGTGAAGGCCAGAAAGTCAAGTTTGCATTTAGTCTGGCATAACACGTTTCAACATGAAGATATACAGGCTGTGTCTGGCAGGCCGGCGGATTTGCACCAGCAACCTTTCAGTAAAGCAGCAGGGTTACCAGCAGCCAATGGGCTTTATTAAGCTACAAAGACAGAGAGCCTGAAGAGACAAGAGGGTGGCCAGTGACTTTTACAGCAATCAAGCTCAAGTTTCTCTTCTACACACACTCACCCCAAACACTAACCCTATTTTACTGGAGTTCCAGATTACTGCTCTGCAAGACCTCCGTCTGCGATGTGCTGGTGTGTGTGTGTCTGTGTGTGTGTACTTGTGTATATGCTACAAATAGAGGACCAATTTCACCATTTTCACCAACAATTTTAGGCGATCTGTGGAAAATGAGGAAATTTTTTTGCAATTCCACTGAACTGTACTCCTTAGGTTTAGATATGTGATGTGAAGTATGTTTAGGTTAATGTTAGGGCTAGGAGCAGACCAGTACTGGTTAAAGTTAAGGGAAAAATGTTTGGGTTAGACATAAATGCACTTACTAAAATTAAGTGCATACAAAGTCCTCAGTTGGGTGGAAGTACAAGGTGCGTGCGTGTACAGTTTCCTTGCTGTGTATGTGTTTCTCTTTCCTGGTGAACACCATATCTATAAATGGCTGTGTGAAAGACCAGCGAGGTTAGAGGAGTGTCAAAGCCAAGCGGATGATGAATGGCAATAGTTTAGTCTGTCATTACAGAGCAGTGTTTTATGTAGAGATCAACCCTAAAGGAGGAGAGCCGGCAGGAGGAGAGGCTAATTCTATTTAGCTCTAACTGCAGGGCCTGCTGGTGTCCCTCAGGGACAGTTGGGCTTATTATGTCCCCCAATCAAAATGCAAAGCATTATTTACATTATTTACAGATGCCTGTCCTTCAGCATTTATATGTTTGGATTTCTTAATGCAAAATTTCACCAGATACATTTTCACACCTCACTAAGTTATTGTAGTATCATTGTCCATTCTGAACACATAGTGTTTTAAGCGTTTTCTGTTACATTCAGAAAATGTCCAAAACATTCCGATGGACCAAGAAAGACATCAAAGCATCAGGGCAGAGAAATGTAAAACAATTTCCTTTATATTATATCTCACAAATAACATGCAAAGGATGGGCTTTAGGTTCACACATTTCTTGTTCTTTTTTTTTTGTTTGTTTTAACGTGCTCAATTATGAGCTAAGCATTCAAGACTTTATTGAAATTATCAACATAGAGAGAGTTTTACATAAAGGGGATCTGCTTTCTTTTTAGATGTTAGAAGAATTCAGAGTTCAGCAACATGATCAGTTCATGGGTCAGTCCCTCCAGGATTTCAGGACAGGTTTTGAGATTTTTTGCAATAAAAATAACGAAAATCAATAAAAGATAGTGCCACTTTAGAAATATTTGCAAATAATTTTGTAAATATTTTTCCCCATTAAACCCCTCTTAAAATCTACATATGGAAAAAAAATAATAAGGTGACAAGACTGGTATATATATATATATATATATATATATATATATATATATATATTCTTTTTTTCTTTAAAGAACTTAAACTGCAGGATTTGTGTTATTTGCCATAAAGTAAGGCTGACGCAGGAGCAGTAGAAGTAAAAAATACTGTCCTCTGGAGGTAGGAGTATGCAGTCACTTAAACCTAATGTTTTTGGCCATTTTTGCGGAAAACGCACAATTGTGCACTAGAGTGAAAAATATGATGAGATCTTTTGATTTTGCAGATATTTCTGTGATTGTGGAATTGCAAAAAACTGGAGGGACCGATAGGGATAACTATGAAACACAAGTATGTCATCAATTTCCACACAGTGTAAATAAATCAATTCAAATGGTATCACCTTTGTTTTACGGAACAATAATTTATTATCCATAAAACACAACATTATAGATCACAAACCAACTGCCAGAGTACTACAGAATATCACTGTATAGCTAAAGATGAAGAAAGTTTAGTCATTGTTCTAACTCAACAATCCATCATCAGATGACATAATTTAAAAATCACATTTCTGTGAAATCCAGAGGTGTTCATGATGACAACATCTCTCACTTCTGGTTACTGATGGCTTAACACAGACTAACACACAATGTACAGGTAGAGCAGACTAACCGGAACACACCAATCACAAAAAGAACAATGCTAAACAATTCACTGAAATGATCAACAACAAACATCAATCCTACCCATAATCCCTCACTGAGGTCACATGACAAACCGCCAAACACAGCAGAACAATGCAAATATATGAACTCTGGTTTAATAATCAACATTTTCCATCATCTTCATTGATCTACACATTAAACAATGTTCACTAAAGAGCCAATCTTTAGGAAAGTTGGGTTTCCTCCCTCACATCAATACTGCAGTTAACTCCTGATGTTTGTGTTGTCAGGATTTATTCATAAGTTATTTTGTTGACATAGGTTTTCGGTTTAGTTTAGGATCATGAAGTGTAAGATCTCTTTAAAGTGTGACTCAAAGAATACAATTTGTGTTTTGTCCGAAGTTGAAGAACTATAACTGCTCTTTTGTATTTCAGTGATTCTTGAGAATAGGGACAAAACAGGTCCTATGGATAAAGCATAAAATTTGAATAAAATATACGCAAAATATAATTTTTTTTAAATATCTGACTAAACTAACCTGGGTCATGTGAGCACAACAATGTATATTTTCTTGGTGTTTGCAGAATATTTTTTTTATTTTAAACATTGTATAAGGTGGCTGGTGTCTTTAAAATCCCTTGTCCAGAAGCAGAACTCAAAACGTTTTAATAGTTTAAAACAATGAAAGAAATACTAAAATTATATATTATGACAATTAAGTATAAGTACTCCATCCATCCATCCATCCATTTTCTTCCGCTTATCTGGGGTCGGGTTGCGGGGGCAGCAGCTTCAGAAGGGAGGTCCAGACTTCCTTCTCCCCAGCCACTTCTTCCAGCTCCTCCGGGGGAATCCCAAGGTGTTCCCAGGGCAGCCGAGAGACATAATCCCTCCAGCGTGTCCTGGGTCTTCCCCGAGGCCTGCTCCCAGTGGGACGAGCCCGGAACACCTCACAATGGAGACGTCCAGGAGGTATCCTTACCAGATGCCCGAGCCACCTCAACTGGCTCCTCTCGACGTGGAGGAGCAGCGGCTCTACTTTGAGTCCCTCCCGGATGACCGAGCTTCTCACCCTATCTCTAAGGGAGAGCCCAGCCACCCTGCGGAGGAACCCCATTTCGGCCACTTGTACCCGTGATCTCGTTCTTTCGGTCATGACCCAAAGCTCATGACCATAGACGAGGGAGGGAACGTAGATCGACCGGTAAATCGAGAGCTTCGCTTTTTGGCTCAGCTCTCTCTTCACCACGACGGACCGGTACAACGCCCGCTTCACGGCAGATGCTGTCCCAATCCGCCTGTCGATCTCCCGCTCCTTTCTTTCCCCATTCGTGAACAAGATCCCCAGATACTTAAACTCCTCCACTTGAGGCAGGACGACCCCCGTGACCCGGAAAAGGAACTCTACCCTTTTCCGGCTCAAGACCATGGCCTTGGATTTGGAGGCACTGAGCCTCCAAGTCCACAAAACACATGTAGACTGGTTGGGCGAACTCCCATGCACCCTCCAGGACCCTGCTGAGGATGTAGAGCTGGTCCAGTGTTCCACGACCAGGACGAAAACCACACTGCTCTTCCTGAATCCGAGGTTCGACTATCCGACGGACCCTCCTCTCCAGGACCCCTGAATAGACCTTACCAGGGAGGCTTAAGAGTGTGACCCCCTGTAATTGGAGTACACCCTCCGGTCCCCCTTTTTAAACAGGGGGACCACCACCCCAGTCTGCCAATCCAGGGGAACTGCCCCCGATGTCCATGCGATATTGCAGAGTCGCGTGAGCCAACACAACCCTGCAACATCCAGAGCCTTAAGGAATTCCGGGCGGACCTCATCTACCCCCGGGGCCCTGCCACAGAGGAGCTTTTTGACCACCTCGGCGACCTCATCGCCAGAGATTGGAGAGCCCGACCCAGAGTCCCCAGGCTCAGCTTCCTCAACAGAAGGCATGTTGGTGGGATTGAGGAGGTCTTCGAAGTATTCCGCCCACCGGCCCACAACGTCCCGAGTTGAGGTCAGCAGCACACCATCCCCACTATAAACAGTGTTGGTGCTGCACTGCTTCCCCCTCCTGAGAAGCCTGAAGGTGGACCAGAATCGCCTCGAAGCAGTACGGAAGTCTGTCTCCATGGCCGTTCCTCCCAACAACGCCTCTCCAGGTCTCACTGTCATTGCCCACGTGAGCGTTGAAGTCCCCCAGTAGAACAAGGAGTCCCCAAGAGGGGCACTCTCTATTACCCCCTCTAAGGACTCCAAGAAGGGTGGGTAATCTGAACTGCTGTTCGGCCCGTAAGCACAAACAACAGTCAGAACCCAACCCCCCACCTGTAGGCGGAGGGAGGCTACCCTCTCATTCACTGGGGTGAACCCCAACGTACAGGCGCCCAGATAGGGGGCAACAAGTATGCCCACTCTAGCCCGGCGCCTCTCACCGTGGGCAACTCCAGAGTGGAAGAACGTCCAGCCCCTCTCAAGGAGACTGGTTCCAGAACCAGAGCCATGTGTCGAGGTGAGGCCGACTATTTCTAGCCAGTACCTCTCAGCCTCGCACACTAGCTCTGGTTCCTTCCCCACCAGAGAGGTGACGTTCCACGTCCCAAGAGCCAGCTTCTGCAGCCGAGGATCCAACCGCCAGGGTCCCCTCCCTCTACTGCCGCCCGTAACACAATGCACCCGACCCCTTTGGCCCTTCCGACAGGTGGTGAGCCCATCGAAAGGGGGACCCACGTTTCCTCTACGGGCTGAGCCCGGCCGGGCTCCATGGGTAAAAGCCCGGCCACCAGGCGCTCACCATCGTGCCCCACCTCCAGGCCTGGCTCCAGAGTGGGGCCCCGGTGACCTACGTCCGGGCTAGGGAAAACCAAGTCCAAAGTTTGTGTCCATCATAAGGGGTCTTCGGGCTGCGCTTTGTCTGGTTCCTTACCTAGGACCTGTCTGCCTTGGGTGACCCTACCAGGGGCATAAAGCCCCAGACAGCATAGCTCCTAGGATCATTGGGACACTCAAAACCCTCCACCACAATAAGGTGGCAGCCCAAGTAGTCATATTAATAATTATAAAAGTATCAATAAATTGAATTAAAAAGGATTTTTATATATTTTCCAACTCCATTGAAATTTGTCCCTAGCTTTTGTCAACACCGACAGACATGAAAAGAATTTAAGAAAATCAGGCATTATTTGGGGGGCACCAGAACTTCTGAGGACCCCATGACCACTTCCTTTCTCTTCCTTTGCATAGAGGGCTAATTAGCTCTGGTTAGCTTAAGTTATTCTTTAGTTTTTTCTTCTGTTTTATTCCTAAGTTGCTTGTCACAACCATGATGTGTCAACACCATAACTGACAATTTACAAAACTTTGATCAAATTTGTGAAATAAATGTTTAATTTAGGTATACTGTAAAGATTTCATGGACCTGATGAGCTACAATATGGCCTCCTTCAGAATAACAACATATAAATTGAGGTAGTTTGGCATTTTGTCAGCTCCATCAGAGTTTTTGTGACTCTTTCAGTGAAATTGTTGATAAATCTCACTTAAATGTGCAATTAATTCATTTTAATGTATTTTACATAAATTGCATTACTTCAAATGTATCATGTTTTTCTTTTTGCTCACTAGTTTGTCACCACCTTCAGCTCTGTGTCAACTCCATCATGCACTATCAACTCCGTCAGATGGACTTTTTGTTGTTTTTTGTTTTAAATAATATTTTTTTTTGTTTCTTGAGAAGCATTTGTATGCAAAAATGAGTAAAAATATCACTAATAGGTTCATCAAAAAAAAAATTTATTATTTATTTTGTCAGATGGTAATGACAAAGTTCTGGGTCAGGTCGATTAAAAATGTAATTTTAAAAAAAATGTTGCAATTGAGAGCCTGCACCTTAGCATCTTGACATTTCCAAAACATAATTTGTCATATTTGCATAAATAAGATTGAGAAATAATTTTTTAAAAATTGGGGAAAATTAAACCCCATTTTGTCTCTGTTCTCAAGAATCACTGATTTGTGAAAGACTGTAAAATTGCAAAACTCTAGGATTTTTTTCTCTACAACAGTTACAAGCTGCAAACATTTCCGCACCAAAAATTCATTCATAAAAACATTTCATTATAGATAACCACTTAAGTTACTTCACAGGCTAAGCTTCTGAGCATGCTCAATGTCTTCTTAAAGGACATCCTCTCTTTGGTCACTTTGGATGATTGGGCATGACTGACCCTGACTACGTACACACCCATAGTCTGTCAGGAGGGCTGGCAGGGCACTGCTGGGACAGCCTGGATGTTTTAGTAATCTCCACCAATCAGCTGCCTGCTAGTGTGTGTAATAAAGAGAGAGAGTGTGAGACAAACAGAGAGGGAAGGATTTGCTCTAGTTGCTTTAAATTACAGCCTGCTCGCTTAAGGTGAGCAACCCCTCACCCGCACACTGTCACACAAACACACGCACACACACACACACACCAACAATAGGCAATGAATGCTATGTCACCCACGTAAAACAAGAACACTCCCTGGTGTGTACCCAGCAGCCTTGGCTGGGCTCTTTGAGGCAGAAATATGGAAGGCGGCAGGGTCCTGCTGGCTGACCAACCTTGTTATTAAGTCAGGAAGGCAAACACAAGCAGTCACATGAGTTAAAGTGGCCACTGCAGCAACCTGTCACCATTCCGGTTGTTTCACTCAAGGGCCACACATTGTGACACTTCAGTTTGTTGCAGCACCAAAACAGGTTGAGCCAGTGGTTTCCAGCAGTACCCTGAGGGTTCAGGGCTGTATGCAAACATGAAACCTGGCAACCCAGAGCAGCTGCTGAGGGAAACACCAACAAGAAACAGGAGCATGACAGAAACGACTCACACACAAGCAACAGTAAGAGTCTTGGCTCTGCTGAAGTGAACAAAGGTTTTCTATTAGTTTTAGATTACTGAAATGTCTCCCCATGAGCAACAGTCAAAAGCAATGGGCAACTACAAATAAAGCAATCCAGACTTCTCAAAAATGCTATGTAGTTGCATCTATTCAAGCTGCAGTACATAACTTTAATAAAATATATGTTTTCTCCATATTTGTTAAAGCTGTCACGATGTCGTAGCAGTTTGTTATGAGACAGATAATCTGTGAAAACAATCAATCTCCTCCACCTCCTTCCTGAATTACTATTACTGGTTAAAGTAATGCACCGTTCTGACCAAAACAACCAATCAGAACTAGTAGGATGCTCTTAGCTCTGTCAATCATCCTCATTCACTCACTGCTAAATGTGCTAATGGTGGAGAAACAACTTATCATTACAAGAAACCATTTATCTGTCATCATTGGTAGCTATGCTAACTAAACTGAGCATTCACAGTTTGAATCTGCACTGCTCTGTGCTACGCTAGCTGCAGCACGGCACAAATTGAGGGGGAGGAAGGATGAGCAGCACCACATGAGATTGTGATTGGCAGCACTAAAACTCTCCTGCCACTGACTAGTTGTTTCTAGCACTGGGAGAAGGCAGATTATCTCTCATACGATACTGTCACAGTATAATGACAGTTTTAAAAAATATGTGAAAAAAATATTTACATAAAAGGGACATCCTGCAGCTTCAATTTCACTCAGGAGAGGATGGGTCAGAAGGGATGTGGTAATAGATACAAGGGACAAGTTAAATATATGAACATGCTGGTAATTTTCCTTAATTCATTAAATGCTAGTGAAATGAAGGCAAACAGTAGTTTGTAGCTAAGCTAATTATGCTAAATGGTTGATAATCTCACACAGTCTACTCACCTCTCGATGAAAAACTGGGTTATAAATTAACACACTTGCCTTTTTCTCTCCCTCTCTGTTTTCTTTTTTTTTTTTAAACCTGATTTTATAACTTTTCTTAGCAGCACAGTAACCATAGACATATACGTAGACAACCTCATGGAGCGCTGAGTCGTACGTAACAGCGTCTGCCATCTTCTATGTGGCAGCAGGGCGATCAGAGCTCCTTAAGTCTTGTGCTTTGTCATTAAACCGCTTTATGAAACAAACTGGATTCATTAAGATCATCTTCCCCAGGTAAGGATGAAAGATCAAAATTACTTGACATGCAGCCAGAAATTTGCTTCTAAACAACTGAAAAATATTTCCTATGTAGCTAAATTGGCCCGAAGTAACCGCTGATTGTTAGCGTAGCAGCTAACGTTTTCATACTGTTTTCTAATGTGAGAGAGCTGATGAGAAACCGTTGTTAGAGGAGAAGTTCATTAAAGACCAGAGGATTTAGTGAGGAAAAATCAGTCAGGATCAGAGCTGGAGCTGCTGTTCTTCAGTCTCTGTTTCCAGCTCAGCTTCACCATGTCGGTATTTAGCTAAAAAGATGCTACGAGTCAGAGCCCAACATGCTGAAAATGTCTTTTCCTGAATGTAAAGGAAACATATATGTATTTTCTATTTCACTTTTGGATAATTTCTCTTTTATCCTTGGCTTTAGCCTGTGAACCAGGACATCTCAGAAGTCATTGGAGTTCTCCCAGTGTGACCAGCAGACTGAAGCCCTGCCTGTGGCCAGTGTTTCCAGTATAAGAAATAACTTGGTTATGTCATTCCATGTATGCTTTCCCTGCCAGTATCTTGCACCCTGCTGTTATGTGCTGGACTGTCTCAGGGGCCTCCTTGCACAACCTACACCTTGGGTCTTGTCTGTTGTGGTAGATCTGAGCCTCCATTGCTCTGGTGTTTAGGGCCTGTTCCTGTGCAGCCAGGATGAGTGCCTCTGTGCTGACCTTGAGTCCAGCTTTTTCCAGCCATTGGTAGGATTTCCTGATATCAGCCACTTCAGTTATTTGTCGGTGGTACATCCCATGTAGGGGCTTGTCCTCCCATGATGGTCCCTCCAGCACCTCGCCCTCTGTTTCCCATTGTCCAAGACATTCAACAGTGGCTCTCACACTTGCTAGTCCTCTGCCTCCTTCCTTACGGCTCATGTACAGTCTCAGGGTGCTGGATTTGGGGTGGAACCCTCCATGCATGGTTAGTAGCTTCCGAGTCTTAACATCCGTGGTCTTTATCTCCTCCATTGGCCAGCTAATTATTCCTGCAGGGTATCTGATTAATGGTAAGGCATAGCTGTTTATTGCACTGATCTTGTTCTTGTTATTGAGCTGGCTTCTCAGGACTTGCCTTATTCGTTGGAGGTATTTGGCTGTGGCTCCTTTCCTTGTGACCTCATCGAGGTTGCCATTTGCTTGTGGTATTCCCAGGTACTTGTAACTGTCCTCAATGTCTTTATAATATACATCCTTGGTAAATCCCACATTTGATGGACACTTGTGCAAGTGGTTTGCAGTTGGCTTCAAGGGTGGTTTTTCACAGCCCCATCGAGTTTGCAATGAAGGCTCTTAGAGTCCTATTGATGTTGTACATCTCTAAGCATTCAATGATCCAAGTGTGTGGCATTGAGTCATAGGCTTTCTTGTAATCAATCCAAGCTGTGCACAGGTTGGTGGGTTGGGTTTTGAAGTCTTGGGCAACTGTGTGGTCTACAAGGAGTTGGTGTTTGGCTCCTCTGCTATTTATGCCTATGCCCTTCTGTGCCTTGCTCATGTATTTATCCATGTGCCCGCTTATCTTAGCCGCTATGATGCCTGACATGAGCTTCCATGTTGTAGAGAGACAGGTTATTGGCCGATAGTTGGGTGGGACTGAACCCTTCGAGGGATCCTCTGGATCAGGATTGTGCACCCTTCAGTTAACCATTCAGAGTGAGTCCCATTTTGTAGTAGCTGGTTAAGTTGAGTTGCCAGTCGCTCATGGAGGGCAGTGAGTTTCTTCAGCCAGTCAGGACCAGTCAGGTCCTGGTGCTGTCCAGTTTTTCATACTTGAGACGCTTTCTTGGACATCTGCCAAAGTGATGGTTACCGGGGCTTGTTCAGGGAGGTTGCTGTGGTCCTCTCGTAGAGAGGTTAGCCACTGTGCATTGCTGTTGTGGGATGCCTCCCTTTTCCATATGCCTTTCCAGTATTGTTCAGTCTCCAGCCTTGGTGGGTCTGCTCTGTTGTTAGTACCCTGCCATTGGGAGTACACTTTAGCTGGTTGGGTGGAGAAGAGCTGGTTAATCCTCCTGGCTTCATTCTCTCTTGTGTATCTCTAGGCGGCTGGCCAAGGCTTGAAGCAGTGGTCCCCAAACTACGGCCTGTGGGCCGGATCCGGCCCGCCTCCACATTTGGTCCGGCCCCCTGAACAATACCAGAGAGCATTTAGATTTTTTTTCATATACCGTATTTTCCGGACTACAAGCCGTTAATATGAGGATTTTTCTTCAACCACCAGGGGGTTCTTTAGCAGGAAGTGAATCATTGGAAGTCTGGTTACTTGCGACATATCACGCAACTGAGAGTCCGGTGGATATCGGAGATCAAAATGAGTAAGAAACAGATCAGATGTCTTTGAAACAGATCAGATGTCTTTGTAAAGTTTCTTTACAAAGGGGAAAAGATCCAGAGAAGAGACAGGAGAATGGATTTATCCAGGACGGGTAGGTGAGTCCCACATTACAAACAGCTCTGCGTAACATGCGACGACCGGCTGCTAATGAGGCAATGAAGCTTCAAGCTGCTTTGCCACGTGGAGACCAAGCAGACTGTGCTCAGCAACACAGCTCGGGGGTTATTGTCTCTCATCATTCCCTGATGGGACCGTCTGGTTGCAGAGAAACAAGCTCAGGGCTCCCGTTAGTCGTGAGTTAAAATTTTCACGAAAGTAAAATGTTCTTTTTGTGGCGTTTCTGTATCTTATTTCAATGGGATATATAAACGTTACCATAGCGACCAGAGTCAGAGCGTTTGGGCAGTGGTCAAGAGGAGAGGAGTGGAGCTTCGGCCGATTCTCCAAACCTCTGTGACCATAGAGCTGATAAAAGTACAACAAGTTCGACTGGTTCGTGTTCAGCCACACGGCACGAACCGATTACAGTCACGAACATCCCGATTCCAGAGGATAATCCAGTAAAACCCCCCAACATAGCGGAAATTTAGAATAACCAAACACAGATGACGATGTAGAAGCAATAGCGATAGTTTGTGGAGTCATTTTAGAGATAAAAGATGTAACAAAAAGAAAAGGCGGTGGATGAAAGACGACGGTAAGCAGCCGCTCTACTTGCTGCACTATGATTTGGAGGTGAATATGTTTTTTTATAGTTAACATTTTTAACTGAATAAACATAATAAACATATAAACCTTTTAGATTTAATAATAAACATTTCCACATATGATCTCCGATATCCACCGGACTCTCAGTTGCGCGATATGTCAGCTGTTTGGGATTCCCCTACGTCACCGCGCTTTTTGATTGGCTACCTGTCACATTCAACAGGTTGTATTCTCGTTCCCAGTCAGGGAAAACCCCACAGGCTGCGATAAAAGGGCCAAGACAACCCAATTAGGGCATATTCAGTATTTAGTGGGAACGGCAACATGCAGAAGCCTTATCTGACTGTTCATCCCCTCCCCTTCTCACGGGCCACAACAAGTCTTGACCGGTCCAAGTCTTGACCGGTCCGCGATAATAAACATGACCGGTCCACGGTAATAAAAAGGTTGGGACCACTGATTTAGCACATACTAGTAGCAGGCACGAAGGATCAGCACTTTTACTGTTACAGTTACCGTTCGGAAACTACAATAATCAGTTGTGTTAAATCTAATCTTGGCAACTTTTTCTTTTTCACCCGTAATAAATGTAATATTCAACTGACCTGTTATGACTCAAATTTTGGGTGTCCGCCCCCCTCTGCTGCTGCTGCATTGTTGTGGAAAACCTAGAGCGGTAGAGATATATGAGGCTTAGATGTTTATGTTTATTGGTTTAAAAAAAAAAAAAAACTTTGGGGTTGTGGCTTATAGTCCGGTGCGGCTCATAGTTCGGAAAATACGGACTATAATCCTTCCTGGATTTTTTTCTGTGAAGAACCCAGAAAGGATTATTTGATTGTGTTTTCTGGAAAATGATATATTTTTTTACATTTAGGCACTCCTGCAATCGTCTTTTTCTGTTTCACTTTTTCTTTTACAAACTGACTCCGGCCCCCCACCAGAGAAGGAAAAAGTTATGTGGCCCTCACAGGAAAAAGTTTGGGGACCACTGGCTTGAAGCCTTTGTTTGGCGGTTTCGAGTGCTTCAGGTATGGACATCTGGCTGTACTTCTCAGGTACTGATCTTTTCATTGCACCCCTTTTGAGCTATGACAGTTGGCTCACTTCCCTCCTTGTGATTTTATCCTTTAACTGTCTTTTCCATGGTGGGTATTAGGTCTAATGGTCGCTCTTATAGTCAAGCATCTCAAGGATCACTGATGCTGAGTTGTATATCAGCTCATTGGTTTCTGTTATGGTGTTGGTAGGGATAGTTCTCAATGCCGAATTCACATCTTCAATGAGACTTTCTGATGGTACTTAGTGTTGACTGGGGATGTCGAACTAACCATTCCTCCGACATTCTTTGCATGTAGCCTCTCTGCCTAGGGTCACTTGAGTAGTAGCATTCCGACAGATCCATGTTTTCACCTCTCGCCCATTTCCATCTTGTTCCAGTAGCCCACCAAGGTGCTCTGACCCCAGCCTGGATTCGAACCCGGGCTGGGGTCATATATATATATATATATATATATATATATATATATATATATATATATATATATATATATATATATATATATATATATATTAGAGTATATTATATATTATATAATAATATAATATATTATTGTATATATAATAATATTATAATAATATATTATAATATTCCAATCAGTGTTGTGGATCCTATAACAATCACATTGGAGTTGGAGGAGAAAGTTAACAAAGGTATCAATGTTTTCTTAGAAAACAGAGTTGATTACACAATTGATTTCCTAGTCTATATAAACTACCTGACTGAAGTCACCAATTTCTCATCTTGTGCACATTTTTAATCATTGATACACAATCAACACATAAACTATTCAGATATAATATATAATATTCATTGAAATGTTTGTCAGCATGTCCATATATATATAATGTACAAATATCTGCTGATTATGATTATTACAGAACACTGTCTGAAGCCACCCATTCCACACACATATCAAACAATCAATAAAATTTTATCTGTATAGCACATTTCAGCATCAAGCCATTTAAAGTGCTTTACATCATAAAAAAAAACATACAACGTCATAGAACACACAGTGAACAATTGAGGCATTACATTTTGTCAAGTGCCATGATCACCCATCAGATTGTTGATTACTGTTTAATTTAATATGTTTCAGAAGCAGCTCTAACCAGCTGGGTTTTCAGTCTAGATTTAAAGGAACTCCGTGTTTTGGCTGTTTTGCAGTTTCCTGGAAGTTTATTGCAGATTTGTGGTGCATAGAACTGAATTCTGCTTTTCCATGTTTGGTTCTGGTTCTGAATGCAGAGCAGAACCAGAAGACCTGAAACCTGTTAAAACACTACTGCAGTAATTGATACGATTAAAGATAAACACATGGATGAGTTTCTCTAGATCTCTCTGAGACATCAGTCCTTTCATCCCGGAAATGTTCTTCAGCTTATAGAAGACCAACTTTGTAACTGTCTTTATGTGGCTCTGATGGTTCAGGTCACAGATCAGCACTACACCCAGGATTCGGGCCTCATCGCTGGTTTTTAATTGTAATAACTGAAGCTGTGTGTTAACCCTAGATCATTCCTCTTTGGGTCCAAGATAATAACTTCAGTTTTGTTTCTTTTCAGCTGGAGAAAGTTTCGGCACATCCACACATTTATCTGCTCTAAGCATCTGGTCAGTGTATGAATGGCTTCGGGTCACCTGGTTAATGTCTCTACATTATATATCTGTGTGGCTATGGTACAAAAAAGGTTAAAACATTTAGGGAGGAAACAGCAGTTACTGAAGGAATCTTATCTTTAGTGCAGGTTTAGAATTGTATGTAAATGACTCAATAAGATTGTCGTGTTCACTTTGCTGCTCTATTCAAAAGAATAGAGCAGCAAAAGTGATCATCTTCACCTTTTGTGTGTTGCCCTCCAACATGGCAACAGCAGGGTGCATCACCTGAGAACCTTCTTGATTGGCCCAATGTATTTCCCCCCCAGTTCTTGGTGTGTGTGGTTTCAGTGGCTGCTTTGTGTCCAGATTCACTGTGGGTCAGTGTAATGTTGTGGGTTCAAGCGCAGCACTCAGCTCTCAGCTGGATGTCATCCCCACTGCACCTGCTGGGCTTCAGCACAGCTAACCTCGGCCTACGGAGGGGCTGCAGGGTCAATATGGTGTTTTACCAACAGGAAAGTGATTCTGCGCAGCTGTCAACATCCATCAGCCTCAATCATGCACACCACATGCAAACACACATGGGTCAGCCGCCACGGCACACACACACAGCCCTGAGAACACAGGCATGGTGGGTTTGGCTACTCATAAAGCCGTAAACAACAGAAAATGGTATGTGGCTGGAAAAGTGTCAGCTCAATTGGATTCTGCAAACACTCCTCTGTTTTTCTACAGCTCCTTTATTTTCTCTGTCCATGTTGATATGTCTTCTATCTTCTCTGCACGCCTAGAGGTTTTTACTCCATCTAAAGGCTATCTGTATGGTCGATGCTTATGGCTCTGTGTTTTTCCCCTTTTACTCACCAGTTTTCTCCCTCAGACTCTAATCATTATCTGTCCTTCCTCTGCCGAGAATATAAAAGGTTAGTGCAGTCCCAGATTTAGTAAAGTAATTCAATTAATACAATGTGAAACGGACATTACTTATCTGAATTTTACACATAGGCAGCAATAATTCAAATGCTTTAGCAAAGAACAGACAGTTCAGTGCAAGCCCAAATTTATTAAAACATAAAGAAATTGTATTATTGAGAAGAAATGAAATAGGATGACAGATACCTGCAATAAGGAAAAAATCAATTTAAATTGTTAGCATAATAAAATCAGAAATGGAAAAAACTTTCTAAACAATTACTAAGCATGAGCTTCCTGACACTTTACATCCAGTGTGGTAGGATCTCACTCACAGATAAGTGAAATAGGAGCAAGCACTGTAATCAAATCAAGTAAAAAACAAGAAAATGAATGACTAAACTCACTTTTTATGTTCAATCAAAGACCGCTGAGTAAAAGCAATTCACACTGAAATTGTGAATTTGAATTGAAGAACAAAAAGTCTAAACACCAGCATTTTCCAGATAACCAACAAATCCTGATGGAGCAAACAGTATTAAACCACCATCTGGTGACTCTTTTCATGCTGGTTAATAATATTAGACCTGCTGATCCATCAAAATGGACCATTTTGCACCCCCACCTATGGAAAGTTCAGCATTTGTGATATCACCTATTTGTAGGTTTTTCTGTCAATGTAATGTTATATGTCCTGAAAATTAGTAGATTTTTATGTTGAGCATATTCAAAATACTGGATAGAAAAGTTGCGGCTGCACAGTGGCACAGTTGCTAGAGATGTTGCCTTGCAGCAAGAAGGTTCTGGGTTCGATTCCCGGCCCCGGTCTTTCTGCATGGAGTATGCATGTTCTCCCTGTGCATTTCTCCGGGTACTCCAGTTTCCTCCCACAGTCCAAAGACATGACTGTCAGGTTAACTGGCCTCTCCAAATTGCCCCTAGGTGTGAGTGTGTGGGCCAAAGGGGAGGGGCCAAAGGGGTCGGGTGCATTGTGCTATGGGCGGCAGCCGAGGGAGGGGACCCTGGCGGTCTGATCCTCGGCTGCAGAAGCTGGCTCTTGGGACGTGGAACGTCACCTCTCTGGTGGGGAAGGAACCGGAGCTAGTGTGCGAGGCTGAGAGGTTCCAGCTAGAAATAGTTGGCCTCACCTCGACACATGTCTCTGGTTCTGGAACCAGTCTCCTTGAGAGGGGCTGGACGTACTTCCACTCTGGAGTTGCCCACGGTGAGAGGCGCCGGAATGGAGTGGGCATACTTGTTGCCCCCTATCTGGGCGCCTGTACGTTGGGGTTCACCCCGGTGGATGAGAGGGTAGCCTCCCTCCGCCTACGGGTGGGGGGACGGGTTCTGACTGTTGTTTGTGCTTACGGGCCGAACGGCAGTTCAGATTACCCACCCTTCTTGGAGTCCTTAGAGGGGGTAATAGAGAGTGCCCCTCCTGGGGACTCCTTGTTCTACTGGGGGACTTCAACGCTCACGTGGGCAATGACAGTGAGACCTGGAGAGGCGTGGTTGGGAGGAACGGCCCCCCCAATCTGAACTCGAGTGGTGTTCTGTTGTTGGACTTCTGTGCTCGTCACGGATTGTCCATCACGAACACCATGTTCAGGCATAAGGGCGTCCATATGTGCACTTGGCACCAGGATGCCCTAGGACGCAGTTCGATGATTGACTTTGTCATCGTCTCATCGGATTTGCGGCCGTATGTCATGGACACTCGGGTGAAGAGAGGTGCGGAGCTGTCCACTGACCACTACCTGGTGGTGAGTTGGATCCGGTGGTGAGGGAGGAAGCAGGTCAGACCTGGCAGGCCCAAACGTGTAGTGAGGGTCTGCTGGGAACGTCTGGCGGAGTCCCCTGTGAGACGAAGCTTCAACTCTCATCTCCGGCAGAACTTCGAGCACATCCTGTGGGAGGTTGGGGACATTGAGTCTGAGTGGACCATGTTCCGTACCTCCATTGCCGAGGCGGCTTATCGGAGCTGCAGCCGCAAGGTTGTTGGTGCCTGTCGCGGCGGCAATTCTCGAACCCGTTGGTGGACACCTTCGGTGAGGGATGCTGTCAAGCTGAAGAAGGAGTCCTATTGGGCCTTTTTGGCCTGTGGGACTCCAGAAGCAGCTGATGGGTGCCGGCGGGATAAACGGCAAGCGGCTCTATTCAGGGGTCCTGGAGAGGAGGGTCCGTCGGATAGTCGAACCTCGGATTCAGGAAGAGCAGTGTGGTTTTCGTCCTGGTCGTGGAACACTGGACCAGCTCTACACCCTCAGCAGGGTCCTGGAGGGTGCATGGGAGTTCGCCCAACCAGTCTACATGTGTTTTGTGGACTTGGAGAAGGTGTTCGACCGTGTCCCTCTAGCGGCCTTGTGGGGGGTACTCCAGGAGCATGGGGTACCGGGCCCTTTGATACGGGCTGTCAGGTCCCTGTATGACCGGTTTCAGAGTCTGGTCCGCATTGCCGGCAGTAAGTCGGGCTCATTTCCGGTGAGAGTCGGACTCCGCCAAGGCTGCCCTTTGTCACCGATTCTGTTCATTACTTTTATGGACAGAATTTCTAGGCTCAGCCGAGGTGTTGAGGGGATCGATTTTGGTGGCCTTAGGATCGCATCTCTGCTTTTTGCGGATGATGTGGTCCTGTTGGCTTCATTGGAACGTGATCTGCAGCTCTCACTGGAGCGGTTTGCCGCCGAGTGTGAAGCGGCTGGGATGAGGCTCAGTGCCTCCAAATCCGAGGCCATGGTCTTGAGCCGGAAAAGGGTAGAGTGCCTTCTCCGGGTCAGGGGGGTCGTCCTGCCTCAAGTGGAGGAGTTTAAGTATCTGGGGATCTTGTTCACGAATGAGGGAAGAAGGGAGCGGGAGGTCGACAGGCGGATTGGTGCAGCGTCTGCCATGAAGCGGGCGCTGTACCGGTCCATCGTGGTGAAGAGAGAGCTGAGTCACAAAGCAAAGCTCTCGATTTACCGGTCAATCTACGTTCCCACCCTCATCTATGGTCATGAGCTTTGGGTCATGACCAAAAGAACGAGATCACGGATACAAGCGGCCGAAATGGGTTTCCTCCGCAGGGTGGCTGGGCTCTCCCTTAGAGATAGGGTGAGAAGCTCGGTCGAGGTGGCTCGGGCATCTGGTCAGGATGCCTCCTGGATGCCTCCCTTGTGAGGTGTTCCGGGCACGTCTCACCGGGAGGAGGCCCCGGGGAAGACCCAGGACACGCTGGAGGGACTATGTCTCTAGGCTGGCCTGGGAACGCCTTAGGATTCCTCCGGAGGAGCTGGAAGAAGTGACTGGGGAGAGGGAAGTCTGGGCCTCCCTTCTGAAGCTGCTGCCCCCGCGACCCGACCCCGGATAAGCGGAAGAAAATGGATGGATGGATGGATGGATGTGAGTGTGTGTGTGCATGGTTGTTTGTCCTGTGTGTCTCTATGTTGCCCTGCGACAGACTGGCAACCTGTCCAGGGTGAACCCCGCCTCTCGCCCGAAACGTTAGCTGGAGATAGGCACCAGCAGCCCTCCCGACCCCATTACGGGACAAGGGTGCAAGAAAATGGCTGGATGGATTAAGAGATAAGTCAGAATAGGAAGCTTAAATACCTGGTCTGGATGCTACTTGACAACTAGAGTGGATTCAGCGACCACTCAAAGCATTTAATAGAGTTTTAACCAAAACAATCTTTCTAATACAGTGTTTTTAAATGAATATGTTGCCACTTATTGGTAACGCAGACATGAAGTCTTTGAAAATGGCGGCTCCAAACCAAGACAAACAGCAGTTTCATGTCTGTTCATGCAGCCATCCAATAACATGTAGCGTCAGAAAAATGAGCTTTTATCTGACTGAGGCCACATTTTAAAGGGACAGCATTATGTAGAATCGACTTTTTTGAGCTTTCCATGATGTTATAATGTTATTTCCTCATCAAACCTTACCTGGAGTGTTGTCTTGATCCTTTCATGCATGCGTGAGAAAACGTTTTATCTCCCATGACAATCATTCGGCTGTGCAAAACACCTGGGTGAATCTAGCACCGCCTGTGAAGATGAAACTCCTCCTCAGAGCTGCAGTTTCCAAGCTTCCGCCTCAGCACTCCCCAGTGACTCCCTCACTCAGCTCCTTCAGACTAGCCAGCACCAATCAGCAAACCCCTAGTGGAACTGAGCATCTGCTGCGCTCATTATAGCAGCTACTTCACGTTGAAATGCGGGTGAAAAAATATTTAAAGGGCTAATAGAAGAGCCATGTTGCTTTGACTTCCTGGAGGCGGAGTTTCAGAAACAGTAGGAGTTTTTTAAAGAGACAGAGACCCAATTTCAAGACGTCAAATTTCTTTTCAGGCATGTCTGATATATAAAGAATTTAATGACAACTGAAGGTAACACAGTTACTTGATTGTGCTATAAGATAATTCTATGTGGTTGGAAAACACATAATACTGGCCCTTTAAGATGGCTATGAAAAAACCCACCAGTGTCTTCCCATTTGTGACTGTCAAACAAGAACTACACTGTATGTATTTGAATGGAACTATAAATGACTGGTGGTATATTTCTCCATGCTGAATTCCTCAGGATTCATTAGTCATGTAACCGATGCTGAAAAGTTTTCTGTGTATTTGAGATCATGTCGTGTTCCAGCTCCTTCAGACCTCACTTTATTCTCTCTTATCAGGGCAGCTCCTGATGAGACATATGGATCAGATTTCTCATTGACTTTGCATGTACAGTATTTTTATAGTACTGCTGTCTGATATATAAAGAATTTAATCTATGTTGTCTAATAGGATGAGTTGGAGTTTGTGTGTGTTTGTGATTTAGATGTTGAGCCCTATATTCTCTCTGCCATTTTCATTGCTTTATCTCCTGCACACATATACGCACACCTGACACTTCTATCCAGGTTAATAGATAGTATTTTAAATCATATTACCTCTATTACAAACTGCTTTATTGTCCCACTACATCTGTCAACCTACCAAGAGGCTATGATGTGTGTGAGTACGTGTGTGAAGCAGAGACATGGAGCTTTTTCCCCTGCTCCGATGCTATCTGCTTATGGGGAATTGAAGCCTGGCTGGAGGAGAGTGTTGGAGCTAAAAGATTGAGCAGCAGGACATAGATCAAAGAGCAGGAAGAAAGGGCCAAAGGCCTAACAACATATCGTGAGACATAAAGAGGGACAGAAAGTGAGAGAATGAGGGACATGAAGTGGTGCTGTGATCAGTGGGATTGACCCCACTTTGTCAGAGCTGTGTGTGCCACAGAGATAATGAGAGAGAATGATAGCGTGATAATAATTTTTTGCTGAAAGTGATTTTTTTTTCCGCATAATTCATCTTTTGGCAAAAAATGACTTAGGTGATTATTTTACAAAGGTGATGGTACACTGTTGTAGATATTTGAATATATTCTGTGGTTAGCCGCTGTAGCTGCAGACAAGAGGTGGCACTGAGACTTTTAGTGTTTTGTACAAAAAATACCTCCCTGGCCACTTAAGGTAGAAATTTGAGTAGATTAATACATTCAGGCTTTATGGTTCCATGTGCTGTTGATGAAATGATTGTAGAGTGGGTGGTGGGGTTCATACACAGTGTGGTTTGATGCTAACGTAGATATACGTCTCTTAGTACCTCATAATAATGAATTACTTGATTTTGTGTGTGCAGAACACGAGATGTGTTCTTGGTACAGAGCCACACACTATCACATGGTTTCTTATGTGCATTTTGAAATATGACATTAAAAAACATTAATGGAAACAACAACATTCAAGATAATTTTCTCAATTTTCCAAAAGTTTCTCTGTTCGTTTGAGGTGGTTTTTGGCTTTTCTGAAAAGGAGTTAATGTGCTAATGGAGAGATGGAAACACATTTGGTGAACATGTTCTGATGTAGCGAACATTTTCTTCATGATTGATCAGCTGTTTCACTGCAAGAATCAATAGAATGGCATGTCTTTCCCTAGGTTTCCACCAATACTATTGGTCTAGCAAAAGACCTTCAATAAGGATAAGGGGTTGAATTTCATCAGGTACTCTGATCGCTTAAACAAGCCTTGATCTGGATCTTAAGCCTTTACTTGGGATTGGACCTGGACATCTGTAACCAAGCTGAATTATTAACTTTATTTGTTGAGTTTATGTCATCTAAAAGGTTTTAGATTCACATGTCAACATTTTAATACTGTTGGCCGATTTTCACACAGCAGGAGCAACACACCACACACACCGCCTGATTTCACCTCACCAATATTCAGGTGTCAGTCTTGTAAAACTTCTGGAGACCAAACGTGAGTTTATAGCAAACAAAAATGGCTGACTGGGAAGAAGCAGTGGTGATAGCTTGTGGACTATCAAAAAAAAACAAAACAAAAACAACGTCTCAGACGTCCACCAGACTTTCTGATGTGCTGTGCTTATTGTTTTGTCATCTTTATTTAGAATTCCCCTCCATGTTTCCTTCACCTTGTTTTCTGATTGGCGTTACTCCACAGTCAACATTCAACAGGTTCTCGTTTGTCCTTGGGAAACACCGCACACACTGCCATATTGAACCAAGACAGTCCACCATGTTGTTTCGGATCAGAGCTGTCCCGACGTCCTTCATGCTGATCACAGCAGTGTGCCTGCTGTGATCAGTGCCATAACAGCGTCATATTGCCATATTGTGTATGTGGTGTCAGTGACCACATACACAATATGTACAAGTACTTCGTTACCGTATTTAAGTACGCTTTTTTTTAAGTGCAATTTTCTTGTATCTGTACTTAAGTAAATTTAATAATAGATACTTTATACTTTTACTCCACTACATTTTAGAGTAAGTATTTGTACTTTCTACTTCACTACAATTCTACAAAACCGTCGCGTTACTCGTTACATCCAAGTCGCATTGCGCTTTTTTTTCCCGTTAAAATGTGAAGTTCAGGGACTTCAGGTGGCGCCGTAAAATCCAAGCAATAACGTGACTTAGTGTCTGTTGTCACCCATCGGCTCCACCTTTACTCGCACGCGGAGCTCCACACATGCGCAGTGGTTTCCTCCGAGCGGGAGAAGATGTCTGTTTAATCGTCAGTAATATAATAGCGCTGCATAAATCATCGATATGGCGAAATCAGCAGCGCTTTGCTTTCACAGACGGTGGGAACTTGTCCAACTTTTAGCGTCACTTGGAAGGAAAGCTTAAAGAAAGGTAAGATCTGTGGACATGATGTTAGCAAAGCTAGCTGTACAGAGACACATGTTGCATCTGCGATGAAAAAAGTTGTCACTCATGCATTGAATTATTGTGTGGAGGTGTTGACTGAGGTGTCGCTTGGGACAACGCTGTGACCAAAGTGCAATATAGTAATATGACATTCAGGAATGATCCGATTCTTCTGGACGGATCTTTACTAAGGTTGACAGGACTGACGCCTCACAGAGAGCCGTTCTTTGTTCTTGTTATGCTCTGCTTACACTGCAGTGGCTATTATTTTATTTTATAAAATATATATATATATATATATATATATATATATATATATATATATATATATATATATATATATATATATATATATCACCATATATATATATAATTAATTAATTTAATTGGCGAATAAATAAAACAACAGCATAAGAACACAGAGCATGCTCAATGCTCTTCGTTTTCATCACCTGTCATGGTGGCAGACGTTGCAGCAAGAGGGAGGATGAAAACAGTCACCGTGCTCCTTCTGCTTGGATACTTCTGGCTTATTGCGCCTTGGACAGTGTTCATAGTTGAGCGTTGCTTACTGTTAATTGCTATGTTTAATGGTGCAGACAGTTGTGGTTTCTGACATTGGCAATATGGACAACCGCCCAGGGCGTTATTTAGGGATGGCAGGAGACCTCTGCGGATTGTGGCACAGAGATGAAAGCAAAACAGAATGAAGAAGAGTTTGAATTGATACTGGTTAAATTTATTTAAGCTCTAATATCTAGGTGTTTTTATGGGAATGTGGATCTTTCAGATCAATTTGAAAAGCAATTTTGATAGGTGCACTTAATTTTATTGTGTCATGTAGTGCAGGCTGTTGGTCTTGGTCTTGATTTGGTCTCGGGTTCGGTGGTTTAAAGTCTAGACTACAACTCTGCTACGTGGCTCTTTGGTTCCATGTCCTCCCCCACCCACCCTCTTTCCATCCCCTTTCTGTTGGATTTCTTTCAAAATAAATGCCACTAGTGGCAACAAAAAGTGAAGTTCATATGTTTGAAGAGGAGACGAGATGTTTCCATCCCTGAAATTATGATGCATAGAATCACATATCTAAGTTCTATGTTACAGAGTAAACACATTAAAAACATGCTTTATCTGTGGCATTGTTCATTAAAATAGCACATTTCTGATGTATTAAAATTAAATACGATCAGTTCACTTAATGATATTAGCGATTAGTAGGCCTGTCGCGATAAACGATAAATCAATTAATCGGACAATAAAAAAACTTATCGAGATCATTTTAATTATCGTCTTTATCGTCTCTTTCTGCCTTTTTTTCTTTCTGTTGATGACGCTGAATGAAAAAGGCTCAGCTCCGGTGCTCTCCACTGACCTTCCCTTCCTCATTTCCATAGTCTAATGTCCAGCGCACATTAGAGTTGTCGGCCCATTTTCAAACCCTGAGAGACACATTAGCCGACAGAAATCCTAGGTATAACAGTTCGATCGGGTTCGTCGTGCCGTGTGGTGTCCAGCCACATGGGTACAAAATAACGGCTGCAAGTCCAGTTAACTAATTTTAAAATCAGGCATTAATCAATGCTTTACTAGAATCTACCTGTGATGCATGTGGCTATAGAGTCAGCATAAAGTTCTAGCTGAATGAAAATAATTATAACCTATTTATGTTACGTTAACGAAGAACAGCTGAAAACCTACCGGGTTCATCAACTGCAGTAGCAATTTGGCTCCAACTCCTCCCTTTGTCATTTCTATATTCTTTGCACAAAACGTTAAATAAATATTAATGTTGTTTCCACATATCATCTCCGATGTCCGCTGGACTTCGGGTTGCGCCGTGTCAGTTGTTTGGGATTCCCCTCCATAATTTCCCCTCAGAAAGCAGGAGGAGAATCCGCGCTTTCTGATTGGCTACCTGTCACATTCGGCGTTAAGCTCCCAGTCGGGGAAAATCCCTGATTTAGATCGGAGCGGCCACGACGATCTACCGTAACACACCAACACCGCAGGATGATCGGTTAGATCGGCCAACGATCTGAGATTGTCATAAGGGGAAAATAGGGGCAAAAAATGGTGTAGTGTGAACTATTGCATTAGGTAGTCGGATGTGTCAGTTTTCTCTATTTAAATCTAGTGATTACTGAAGGGCAATATAGTATACAGACTTCATAATCTGCACTCTTTTGGTTGAATGCAGTATTTATTTCCACTTTGGCTTTATGTCGTTTAGTTTTTATTCAAGTACGTTTTTTGTTAATGGAGACTGAGAATCCATTTTATTTTTGTTTTTGGTTGTTTTGTTTATTTAGTTTATCAGTTCCAGTGTTACGTGTTATTTTGAAAATAAATATCAAGAAATTGCTTGTATTATTAGTCGTTTCCATTAAATCAGTGTCAAAAGGTCTTGACACAATATTATCGTTTATCGCAATAATTTCTTTAGATTTTAGATCAATTAATCGTTTAGCAAAATTTGTTATCGTGACAGGCCTAGCGATTAGGTAATGCATTCAGCAAATACTTTTACTTTTAATACTTAAGTATTTTTGAAAGCCAGTACTCTTTTACTTTTACTTAAGTAAAATGTTAATGTGGTACTTTTACTTTTACTTGAGTAAATTTTTGTTTGTATATTTGTACTTTTACTTAAGTACATTTTTTGGGTACTTTCTCCACCACTGGGTGTCACACCATATTGCGTGACACCATACACACATATGGCGGTGTGTGTGGTGTTGTTTTTGTTTTGTTTTGTTTTTTCTGTTGATAGTAGACACACACCGCCATATTGGGCCAAGACAGACCACCATGTTATTTTAGATAAGAGCTGTCCCGACGTCCTTCACGCTGATCACAGCAAGCACGGCAGGAATATCTCTTAAGATCGTCTTAAAAACCGTCACAATAATCCAGACATTCTCAATTAAACTGGGACAAAAATGTGCATAAAAAGCTTGTCATCTGAACTAGGCATGAAGTATCAACTGGTGAAATTCCTTGTTGTACTTGTGATCAGTATATTTTGATGATTAAAAGTTCATCTCTGTGTTTCCTCACATTAAAAATATTGCATATTTCAGGAAAAGGAGTTTTTTCCTGTATTTTTTCTACTTCCAAATAAGGTAGACAATAAAAAAAAGTGTCTGTCATACCATGTTGTCGGAGCCAGTCAAACTGTTTGCTGTTTGTGGGACCAGAAACAGGCAAGAGACACCTGTTCACCCTTGGTGATGCAGAGCAAACATATACAATGAATAATCCTCAGGATAAAAAGCAAGTCATGTGGATTCCCTGGAGGTCAGAGTTCTGTTTGACTCGTGAGAATTTCTAGAGTCTTAAACAGCAGTGTTTATTTTTCTGTATCAGTAAATTGTGCGCATGCTCAACTGTGTGTGTTGTTTCTATTATGAAACACACTGCAAGGTCATAGTAAATGACTTTACAATGTGTGTGTGAGTGTGTTAGTGTTGGAGGTTACAGAGCATTGATTTAACCTGTGCATCCAGCACGTTAGAATGGGAACGGCCCACTCAGCACAGATGAGGAGATGGTAAATACATCGGTGTGTTGATGCATAAGCCGCCATGCAGAACACACTCTTAAGGAACATACAAATGACGACACGCACACCCCCCCCCCCCCACACACACACACACACATGCACACACACACACACACACTCAAATGCTCTGGCGCACACATTCTCGTTTGGTGCACTTCATCCAGAACGTTCTCTGATGGCTTTATCATTCTCCCTGCTCCCAAACACCCTTGTGATTGCTGTGTGTGCGTGTGCAATTGTGTGTGCACTCGTGTGTGTGTGTGTGTGTGTGTGTGCGTGTGTGTGTGTGTAATCTGGAATAATATTCATGTCGAATATTCAGATTTATAGTTGGGTTATTAATTGCAGCACCGCTTCAAGTTATTCTTATTTTATGGGGCGGAAAGATAATAACCTAATAAGTTTCCTCTTGTGTCTGTGTGAATGGGAATGTGAGTGTGTGCGTGTGTGTAGGTGTGAGTGCGTGTGTGTGCATGTGTGTGTGATTGTGTGTGTGTGCGTGTGCATGTGTGTGTGGGGGTGTGTAGGTGTGAGTGTGTGTGTGTGTAGGTGTGAGTTTTTGTGTGTGTGTGTGTGTGCGTGTGCATGCATGCGTGTGTGTGTGTCTGTGTGTGAGATGGAGCTTGCATGCCAGGTCAGTGGGGTCAGAGTGTGTTTGTATTGTTTCCAGCTTGAATATGCAGTATGAGCTCTATAGAGGCAGAATGTATTGCTCATCCTGGAGTCCTGAACTGTTTGACTTATTCTGTCTGTGAAGCCGACCATTAAAGCAGCGAAGGGGGCTCTAAAGGGACATTCCACTTATTTTAAGGGTGAGTAATTGCCGATCTTGACATGGAGGGCGCTCCTATCATAGTGTGCTCAGCTGTCCACTATAAGCCGCCATGTGGAAGCAGAAATATCAGCATGCTGACACTAAGGAGAGGTGAGAAGTGTTATGGTAGGTTTCTAAATGGTTCACAAAACTAAAGCCCTTCCATGAAATGAGTAGACTCCAGTCCTCATTTTATGAAATATTGTTAAATTTAAAACAAATGCAGATAGTAGCTGTTTTATTTACCAACACACTCGCTGGCCGAGTGGCTTTAGACTCTCTGGAACACTGAAAAGGTTAGAGGACTATAAACCATTGCATATTATTTCCCCTTTATGTAGAGGATTAAAGTGTAATGAGATATGTGTTGTTTACAAGTTTGCGCGATATACACAATTTTTGTTGTTGTAGCTTCATTAAGTGTATTCAGGTTTGCAGCAAGAGGAAATGAACTTGACTGTTACAGGTTTGACACATGGAGAGCTGCAGGTGAAGGTTTCCACTTCTGACTTGAATCCGGCACATGGGACACAAAACAACAGCAGTAGCAGTGAAAAAGTTTGACATTTTTCAACTTTCTTATGTCGCATCGCTAGCCGTCATGTGCACGTCTTATTTCATGGAAACAACTGCAATTGCGAAATATTTTGTGCAGATAGTGCATATCTGTGACGGAAGTGCAGCTAATGATGCTGCTTTATACAGGCCTATGCACCCCAGGGCTGCATACATAGGTATCATAGTATGCAGCATCATACTATGATACCAATGTATCATAGATACATAGGTATAGGTATACATGGGGTGCATACCTATGTATGCACCCCAGGGGTGGCCAAGGCCCTTTAGTGGTTGGTGGGGCTGACCTAACACACACACGCACACACACACACACGCACGCACGCACGCACGCACACACACACATTATAACTATTACCAACCTCCACCCAGACGGTCCCTCATCCAGCTGCCTCAGTAACTTAAACCGTCTTCTGTCTTTTAATTTCCAAATGGACTTGCAAATGTGTGTGTTTGCGTGCGTGTGTGTGTGCGTGTGTGCATGCATGCGTGGGTGTAATCGGGGGGGTTCAAATGCCCTTCTCACCTTTCCACTTTGGATCTTGATGGCTTCATTAAATTGCTCTGACCCTCCCCATCCCATTGCTGTCCATGCCCCCAACACCCTCAAAACACACACACTGAGGTGTGTGAGGCTTACTTTAAAAACTGCTAATTTGATCAATACTTAATTTTTCCCCCGCAATGCTTTTTTTCCTCTGTTAAGCTGTGATAAGAGGAGGGAGGGGGCAGGGAGGTGTGCTTTACTGTGTGTGTGGGTGTGTGCGTGTGCATGTGTGTTTGCAAGATACCTACAACATGGGTTATGTTATCAGTGTGTGTGTGTTGCATTGTGTGCCTGTTGTTCCCATTATAGGTGTTTGTGTATCACTACTGAGAGCTGACTGTAATTTCTTCATGGCCTTCTATTACCTGTGTGTTAGTGTGTGTGAATGTGTGTTCCTCTCCAGACACTATCGGGCCATCTGGTAAATGGATAGGTTGGTGAGGTGTCGTCATGGCAGCCAGTTAGCCAGGGGGATCCAAATGATGTCATCCCTCACGGCAGCAACACTTAAAGAGATAAATTCTTTAAAGAGGTGCCCATTTATCAGCAGTCAATACACTGATACACACTGCAACACACACACACACGCACATGGGGTGACGCATATAAATTGTAACAACAGAAACACACAGGATAGTCAAAGCATTTCACTGGTCCGGTTCCTGTTGGCCAAATGTAATCAGCCTGTCAGCGTAGATACTGGGGCTGGACGGGGGAACTAGTCACTGCAGTGTGTGTGTGTGGGTGTGTTTGACTTCTTCTAATAAAGACATCTACTACACTGTGTGTTTGTCAAACAAGTATTCAATGAGTGATCTTAGCAGGTCTGGGAGACTGAATTTAAGTCATATTTCCTCTTAAAGGGGCAGTATCATGTGTTTTCCAGGCACATTGTGCCATTTTATAGTTACCTCCAGTTGACATATGAATGCTATACTTATCAAATATGACTTAAAAGAAATTTTACTTCCTGGCTTAACGCCTTGAATTGGGTCACCAATAACATTTCAACAATGTTTTAGCAGCATTTCACTGAGAAGTAGCTCCTATAAGGAGCCCAGCAGGTACGCAGTTCCACCAGGTGTTTGCTGATTGCTGCTGGTAGTCTGGAGGAGCTGAGAGGGGGAGCTGCTGAGGACAGCTGCAGAAATCAGATCTTAAAATCATTCTGCTTCATAATATTTACAAAATCTAGATAAAACTTTCAAAGCAGACTTTAAAAATCAAAATGTGTAATGCAGAAACAGAGATGCAGATTTGCCTGCCCCTGTGTGTTGTAAAACAGCTGACTTATAGTATGTTTACCTTCTTACTTTTTGCTTGTTTTTTTGATATTCTTTTGTTTTCTCCTGTATGATTTTCTGTTGTATGATGTTGCGATCCTTCCTCGTTATTGAAAAGGAGTATTTGTTCTCATCCAGCTATAATACATGTAAAATAAATACAACAAAGCAGCCTTTAGTAATCCAGAGAAAAGTGCTGGGCTCCACCAGGCCTTGTCAGATTATCCTGTTTTAGCCAGGCAGAGATGAGCAGGCTTCAGGCTCACCAACATCTTTCTCCAAAAAAAAACTGACTTGGAGAATTTGTTGCACACTTTACTTTTGATTTTTTGAAGTGAGGGCTTGTTAATGTTCTCAGTAATACCTGACCTACAAGAAATTTACATACATATATGAGAGTTCTTAAAGGAGGAAAGTTATTTGCAGAGTCTCAGTTGGAACGTAAGATGAAGCAGATCAGAGGAGAGGTTAAAGGTCCAAACGGGCCTGATGTTCACATCTACCACACATCAACTGGAGCCAAAGGAGAATACAACATTCTAGAAGTTTTGGTTTTTTTTTTACTGCTGTGCTGACATCCAGACTTTTTTTCTAGCACCCACTGAGGTGTGTGAGCTGTTCTGCAGTCAGACTGAAATGTGAACAAAACCGAGGAAAAGCAAGAGACAGACAGAGAAATGGCAGCCAGAGATGGAAGCATGTTCACCTTGTTTCTCAGTTTCTGTCCTTTCAGAACACAGTCCAGTCAGGAAGAAATCAAACGAATTTAACCCAGTTTGGGAATCAAAGTCTGGATTTAGCCAGGAGAGGGCACTGTAACTGTAGTCAGTTCTAAATGATGGTTAATGAGAAAACTATACAAAACTACTGCTTATTATTTAGCTTCGCTGACATACATCACTTCCTATTTGAAAATAAAGTTTTTATGATGGCCACTGTGTACAGATTCTGTGTTATAGTTACATTTAATTACAGCAGCCTAATTGGGTTTAATTAATTAAGCATAATTAAATAAAATTTATGGAATCTACAGGATGTGGCAAAGGGTCCCCATCACCTGTTTATTTTAGTAGTCATTATTTTACCACATTATTTTTATTGCATGTAAAGTTTGTTTGATCAAAGACAAAAACATAAAACAAATGTTACATTTAAAGCAAATGTAGCTTAGCAACACAACAAGCAAAGACTATTTACAGACCAAATCCATAAAAATGAATCTACAACTAGAAATTCTCTCAGAGTTATTAACAACTATGCAAAATAAGAAGGAAGTTAAAGAGCTTCAGTCATCAAATTGTCTGGGGCTGAAAAAAAGCTTGACTGCAAGAAAATAATTAAGTCAAAATCAGGCAGGTGTTTCATTATTGCAAGGAAAAGTACTACTGGTAGGAAAAGAAGTGAAGCAAAAACATTCTGAAGTTCTTAAAGGTGGTTCTACCCAGGCCAGAGCAGAAACACAAGAGATGGCAGCTACCACTGCTTCCTACTGACTGTCCTCTCAACTCTGTCATATCATAATTCCTCCTAATCTCTCACGTCAGAGCAATTTCCATATAAAGTTAATCACTGATGCACCATGGGAGGTTTAGCGTTCCTTTCGTGCGTTTCATCTAAATGGGTGAGTGGGCACTGAAAACAGAAAAAATAAGATTAAATGATGTGTCACTATTATAATTTAGTCTGGGGAAAAGGTTTAGACAGCAGAATGAGAGATTTCATTTGGGAGCCAAGCTAAAGAGATGAGCCTTACATCTGCATTTGTTTTGTTTTGCATAGTTCGCATATTGACTTTTATTCATTTGGATGGATGGATGGATGGATGGATGGATGGATGGATGGATGGATGGATGGATGGATGGATGGATGGATGGATGGATGGATGGATGGATGGATGGATGGATGGATGGATGGATGGATGGATGGATGGATGGATGGATGGATGGATTTTTTGAGTTTTACATCATGTTATGATGCAATTATTTCCTCATCAAAAACATACCTGGAGTGTTGTCTTCATTGTTAGAGTTAATAGAAGAGCCATGTTGTGATGACTTCGTAAAGGCGGAGTTTCAGAAAGAGGACTTTTTAAAGAGACAGAGGCCCAATTTCACGACGTTAAAACTACAAAGTCAAATTTCTTTCAAGTCATATTTGATGTCTATAGTATTTTTATAACAACTAAAGGTAATATAAATATTTGATTGTACTATAAGATGGCATTATATAGCTAACAAATATGCAATACTACCCCTTTAAATCACTGAGACCACATCATTTTGACTTTTTAAGTTATAATTTTTGTTATTATCATATTTGTTGTTATCATTTTTGATATCCTGGTCCCGAGAAGGGACCAGGATATCACATCATGGACTGATAAATTATTACAGATCATGAAAAGGACTTAATTACATTAGTCATTATTCCTGAACCCTAAAGTCTAGCAGATGTGCTCTGAGCAGGAATGTTGATCCTTTTCAGAAGCCAAAGTTTCTTCTCTGCTGGTCAGCTCAAGCACAGATGTTGTGAAGAATCTTCAGCCATATTTGTCTTGACTTCTCAGTAACTGATTCAAAGTAACTCCCTGGTTCTTAAGGAATGGCCCATGTTCAGACACCAGCTGCAGCCACAGGTGCATGTTCAATCTGACTTCCAACACGACTGTCTGCATGTGTGTGACTGTAGAAGATGGTGAACAAAGTTAGAAATGTAGCTAAACTGTATCAGTAACTTCAAAAGCACAGCTCACCACAGAACGAACCAGATTTCAGAAGCTACTGCTAAAATACAAGAAGTCATCAACATAATGGGTTCTCCAGCAGCCTCACCAAAGAGTAAGGTGGATTGACGTTCAGTTCATTTACCATTTTAAATAAACATCTGGGGGACCATGCCAGTAAAGTTAAAATGAGTTGTCAGTCATTGTGTCTTGACTGGACTGTCAGGAGAGCTAACTGGAAAAATGATCCAGATTTGTGAAATATTCCAGGAAGGAATTAACTGCTATCCTATTGGTTTGTTACATGTTGGAATATTCTATATCTTATTAGTGATTAATTTATTTGAAGGCTTTTCCCATAACTTCAACAGGGTAGCCAAGAAATCTGGTTTGGGATCAACCAAGTATTTTTGAATTGAAATGAACAGCGCCCATGGAATTCAATGTATGTTTGGAACAAACTGATTCAGGTTCTGTCTGGAGGTTTTTCATGTATAAGTTAAATGTTACAGCGATGAGAACCGATGTTTATTTCCACCCACAGAAAACATGCTTCTCTTCCATCGACCTGTGTTAACTTAGCAGATTAATTTATATGGTAGAAATTAAATGATTAAAGCATTTTGTGATGATAATTCTTTGATTTATCCCCAAAATCAAAATTGGGGCTTTTGTAAATGTCACTAAGAACTAAGAAGAGAATGAAGAAATTACGCAGGCACACTAATCTTTTGTTTTTATTACATGTTTTATGTTGGCTTTTGCAGCACATTTGCAGTCTGTTAAGCTGCAACACTACCTGCGATTCACACACACTTGCACACTCCATATATCGTTTCCTGGGCTCTGTGCCATGCTCCTCATCATGTTTGTCTAGCCTAATCGTCCAGTTGCCGCCTCCTCCCTGCATTAACTTTGTTAGAACAGGGACACCTCGTTAATGACAGTGCTAATTGAATGAAATGGACATACTAACGAGCATAAAACCTCCCACTCACATTTTGCTAATTAACAGCACACTGGCTTAATTACAACAGTAGAAACACATGCCTCGTTACTGTTAATTGCAGCGGCTAACAGGGATTTATGGTAATTGGCTGTAGAAGCGTTGTTAACGAGAGGTTGAATTAGCCAGATGCACAGAGACAAAAAGAGAGCAGAGATGTGCCAGAGCACAGAATGCTGAGCAGACCCTTCTTCTAGTAATATTGCTTCATGTCTATTGATTTGATTAAACAAAATAGAGTTAGAGTTTTTAACATGTGTAGTGGTCTAGTCAAAGTTTGAACTTGCTGTGACATTTTAAACAGGCTACTCATGATAAAAACACGATGTTTGCAAAATAAAACAATTCAGCAAAAAAGAGCAGATTCCTCCACTGTCATGTAAAACTGACAGTTTTCAGAAATAAAGGGCAACATACACAACTTATCATGTTTGGGAGAAAATGACCTTTTCACTCACAGCCAGGTTGGTTTGGAGAGATTTTTCTCTTAATAAATAACATCAGCATTTTAAAACTGCTTTTTTATTTATCTAAGTTATCTTAGTCTGATGTTAAAATTCATTTGATTGTCTGAAATATGGAATTAGGTGACAGAAAAGCAAAAACAAATGAAATATGTAAAGAACACATAATGTTTACCAGCACTGCGCCAATAAACAGTAAGAAAAATAAACACTGATATTCGAACACATGATAATACGTCACCCCATTGCAATTTATTTTGTCTTTGAACTGATTTCAAATAAAATAATTTCACTGACTAAAATCCTAACAGCAAGTTCTAATAAAACAAAACTCGTGGAGCTAAAATTCCAAAGTAACTCATGAAAACACAGTTTTAGAAACCTTTAGAAAGGCTTCACACCAAACACACCATGTGTGTTTGGCAGTGTGGTAAAAGGTAAGGAGTAAATACTGTGGTCCAACAGAACACAATATAAACAACCATTTATCTCACACGCGATGGAGACTTAAACAGTAAAATACTGGGCCTTTGCTGACATTTCTCTTAAAGCAAACATGACACATCCATCTAAACCGTTCAATTAACAATCTAAAGCAGGGGTCCCCAAACTACGGCTCACGGGCCGGATCGCGGGCCACATTTGGTCCGGCTCCCTGAACAATACCAGAGAGAATTCTGATTTTTTTTTTAATATACCGTATTTTTCCGGTTTATATGTAGATTTTTCTTCAACCACCAGGGGGCTCTTTAGCAGGAAGTGTGTCCTGTAAACTGTGGGTGTTTTGTTTTGCATGGTGCATTGCTGCCATCTGTTGGACTTTTAGGGAACTGCTCGACTTTTATGTTATTTAATCAGTGCGGTTGTTTGATAGCGGTAGAGCAGATGAACACGTGTCTGTTATGAACCCCGCATTCCAGATCGAGTTCTTCGAAGCAATGCCTGTAGTAGCAGCTTATACTTCAAAACGAGCCTTTATGTTAACATGTGATAAAAGAAGTAACTTGTTTATTGAATTAGTTTTGGAAATACCTGCGGGCGATTTGATTATGTGCTACGTCATTGCTAACTAGCAGGCTGCTAAGATTTCTCAGGTCGTTACATAGCATTGCCGCTCATAGCATTCTGAGGTAGCTGTTGTATCAGTTGTACTTATAATGTATGCATCTGAATGTAAAACACTTCTGTAAGCTGCTCTGAGCTCATCCTCAGTTGTTTGTGTTTTGACAGTTTCACTCCATTCTACATGGAAATAAAGGAAGAACTAATTAATCCTGACTCGTGTGAAAGGAGTTTGGCTGATGGTTAGTTTTGGTACAAGACACGATAGCGAGACCATTACAAAGTGAATCATTGGAAGTCAAAATTGGAAATCAAAGAAGAATGTGCCCATTAAAACGGAATTAGGTTTTAATAGGGAATTGAAATTTGAGAATGTTGTTGATCAGTTAAATAGCATTGAGGGGAAATGCTATTTAACAGTTTTTTAAATAATACTGGGATCATTATGAGAATTTGAGGTATAGATATTAGGATCCAGTAGATGGCAGTAGTGCAACAATAATGGGTGCAAGCTGCTGTTGAAATCTAAAGAAGAAGAAGAACAAAGCGCCCATTTTTATTTAGCACATGCTAGTAGCAACACGAAGAATCAGCACTTTTACTGTTACAGTTATCGTTCGGAAACTACCGTAATCAGTTCAGTTAAATCTAAACTTGGCAACTTTTCTTTTTCAACGTAATAAATGTGATATTCAATTGACCTGTTATGACTCAAATTTTGGGTGTCCGCCCCCCTCTGCTGCTGCATCATTGTGGAAAACCTGGAGCGACAGAGATATCTGCGGCTTATATGTGCATGTTTACTGGTTAAAAAAAAAACTTTGGGGTTGTGGTTTATAGTCCGGTGTGGCTCATAGTTAGGAAAATACAGATTATAATCCTTCCTGGATTTTTTCTGTGAAGAACCCAGAGAGGGTTATTTGATTGTGCTTTCTGGAAAACAATACATTTTTACATTTACGAACTCCTGCAATCGTCACACTTTTTCTGTTACAAACTGACTCCGGCCCCCCACCAGAGAAGGGAAAAGTTATGCGGCCCTCACAGAAAAAAGTTTGGGGACCACTGATCTAAAGATTCAAACTCAGATTCTGACCCATGAGACAGTATGTTGTTACTGACTAAATGGAAGTGATCAGGTTGACTTGGTTTGGCTTGTAGGTTGTGTAGATTTGAACTCTTATCTTTGGTCTTCCATTGACAGAAACATTAATTTAATGTTGCCTGGATCTAAGTTGCCTGCTAGGTTCTTTTTATAGTTTTTTCTATTTCAACACAACCATGAAAATCACATTTACTACAAGCACATTGAAAACAATGAATCTATTCTAACATTATCATTGTGAGAGGAATGTAAGGTAACTGTCAGAACTTTTCTCCTCTTTGGGTTGTACATTTCAAGTGTGATTTTGGACATTAAGAAGCAACAAAATTTCACCTTTATCATGATATTCCTAGAATAATAAACCTTATTAATCTCCAGCTTTGTTTATTTCTGTAATAAAACAGCAGCTCTCACTGCCATCTACTTCTCTTTCCTCCTCCGTTCTTTATTCCTTAATTTGCTCCTTATCCTCCTCCAGCTCAGTCCCCTCCTCTTCTGCATATTCACTGACTTTTATTCTCCTCCCTCTGATGAACTGATTATGGTTATGTGTTCAGTTGAGGAGTGCTCAACCAGACACGGCTTAGATTGGTATGCATGTATTATTATACGCTGTCAGTCTGTGCATGTGTGTGTGTGTGTGTGTGTGTGTGTGTGTGTGTGTGTGTGTGTGTGTGTGCGTGTGTGTGTGTGTGTGCGTGTGCGTGTGTGTGTGTGCGTATGCGTGTGTGTGTGTGCTAGGAGATTTCTTACAGCTCATTGGTTGTGTATGTCGGAATGTCAGTTAGTCATTGGTTAAAAGATCTGGTTAGCATTCATAATGGCCTCTTATTACAGCCTACGCTCTATGAATACAAATAGAAGTGGTTAAGGTGACAGAGTTTCTAAGTGTTATACAGTATGTGTGTGTGTGTGTGTGTGTGTGTGTGTGTGTGTGTGTGTGTGTGTGTGTGTGTGTGTGTGCGGGTGTGTGTGGGTGTGTGTGTGCGTGTGTGGGCGTGTGTGTGGACGTGTGTGTGGGGGGGTGCGCGCGTGTGTTTGGTGGGGGTGAGAGACAGACAGTAACAGACTGCAGTAAAGTGATAAAACTGTTGAGCAGGCTCATTGCAAATTACAGGAAAAAATAAATGTTTGTCCACTTCAAATAGGTGAACATGGAGAACAGCGCCACCTATTGGTGGTTCAGTGGTTGTGGATTTGTCTGTAAAATTTCTCTTCTTGCAGATTTTTTTTTGTAGAGCCTATCTGAAGCATTCTAAAGAAAATGCAGCTTGTGAAGGTTGGACCTATTCACCATGCTCCTTGAAAATCTATTGGCTGGTGTTTACAAAGCAACCAATCCAGGATAACCTTTCATTTTCCTTAGTCCTGATTGGCTGTTAGAATGGACATAAGGAACACTGTAGATGTTAGGTTCTGTGTTAGTGCCAAAGCCATTCCCACTGTGTTTCTTAATGCATATTAAGGTATAATTGGAGTTTGACCTATTAAACTCCAATTATACCTTATCTATTCCAATCTATGGAAAGTGATAACCATAGAGAGCCTCAAATATATGTGGATTTTAGGTTTTGCAGGTGGCTGTGGTCCTAAACTCCATCCAGTACTGAGGGCCCACTGTGGCTATTATAATGGGGTCCAGGATTTAAATATCAGAGCGAGTTAAATTTATCACCATGGAATAAGCTGTGGTCCTTGGAGCAACTAAACCCTAACGTTCACACACTGAGAGTGACTCCGTTTTGGAAAAATCAGAACTCAATAAACAGAAGCACTGTCAGTCTGAGACCTCAGCCTAAGTCAGGACGTCACATAGCAGACAGACAGGATGACAGACATATTAACAGTATCTGTTAATATGAAATTTATCCGATTATATCCTCATATGAGCAAGTTCTGTAATGATATGGGATTAACAGTGCCCTCCATCTACATTTTGATCTTTTTTATTAGTAGTCACATTGTTATGACTTTTTGATTTTACTCTTTTGTCCCGATTTCCAGTTCCAACAGTGTGAAGGACGCTTTGATTATCGGGATGACTCTAAAGATGACCTAAAGAGGCATTCCTTCCTGTGTGTGGTGTGTTAAGCGTCATCAGGTACGGCTCAGGTTTGGAAGGACTTTGGACCGTTCTGACCTCAAAGCATACAGCAAATTCAAAAGTGTTAGATTTCCAGTGTAAGTGTTGTATGTTAAAAATAGAGTGTTAATTCAACAACATGAGTGTTAGTTTCCCTAAAGAGTTCCAAAGAGTTAAATAAAAGCAATCCTGTCTAGTGTTGATTTCTAAATTAACACCAACAGTAACTCAGTCTGGTGTTGATTTAGAAATCAACAGACAGTTCCTCCCACAATTGTAACATATTTGTGACATCCCTTCAGGGAGGGAGCTGGGGGTAGGGTGGGGATTGCAGCGGGACCCTGGCCTGCACTTACAGGGGGCCCAGATGGGAGGCAGAATATGCCTTCAGGGATCCAATTTTTTTTATCATATGTCAGTCTAGAACTGTAAAAGGAGAGCTCTCTCCTGTTGAAAATTGAGTAGGTTATATAGTAGGGTGCCGTGCCCCATTGTTGACACATGGTTGCTAAAAACCTTAAAAGACTGACTAATTTTAGTGACATAGTTGATGTAAAATATTGAATAAAATGTTGTGCTACATGACTGGCTTTATTTTCACTCTTATATTTAACTTTATGACACACAAAACTACAAATGAATCGTCCGTATTGTCTCCAGGTGCATTCTGGGTAAAGCTTGTCACCAATGTCATCATCAGTCACTTGGCAACAAATGGCAAACTAGCTAGAGCATTTCTACGGACTACATTAACATGTTTTGAATTTGTGTTGTTTCATCATTAGTGATGTTAGCCTGATGTTTCTGTTCTTCTCTTGGTTTGTTGTACTTCATGTCAGATGGACTTCAGAATGTGGTGATGAAACATGTTAGCTCCACTGTTGCGGGCATGTCTATGCAAATTATCATGAGTTTTATTATTTATGCTCGATACTGCGTTACATGTTTGCCTGAGGAGCGGAGGCAGCAGTATGGCATCTTATTATAACAAGATAAGTTCCATGTTAAAATGATCTGGTTTTTGACTATTTTTTATGGAGGCATTAATTTTTAGGTTTACGGAAGAATATCGATTCATATACATCTTTCACTTAACATACGTTTATTTGTTTGGATATCACAGTATATACAACTGTTTATCTTAACCAAACATTAAAACTGTCAGGAAAATCTGGAGGCCATTTGAGTTATCATTATTTAGATGCGGGGTCGTTTTCTTTAAGTTTTTGGCTGTAGACTGCAAAATGGGGGAGTGGCTGTGCTGGACCATTGGCTTGATCTATGCCACAGGTGTCAAACTCCTGTCCTGGAGGGCCACTGTCCTGCAACATTTAGATGTGCTGCTGTACCACACCATAATTAGGTGATTAGCAGGACTGTGGAGAATGTATAGATGAGGAGACAATTAAGCCATTTGACTCTGGTATTTTGTACCATTGGTATTCCTAAAAACTGCCAAAATGTTTTTTTCTTTGTTAGTGTGTCATGTTGGTGACTGAAGCCTGTTATGATGACTTCAACACATTCTTCAGACAAGTTGGCACGACTAATGTTGTCCAAAAAAATTTCTATAACTGACTAATTTCTTTAGTAATTATTTCTGACAAATTACTGTACCAGGTGGGCGGAGTCATTTGAATGAATATGATGGTGACACACACAGGTGAGTCTGATTAGTTTTGCTCACATTTCTTTTTAAATTATTTATTTATTATCCTAATGTTTCTGCTATATTTCCTGTTTTTCCTTCCACTCTGGAAGTCTTCCTCCTTCATGTTGGCGAAAACAAGAGCATCACCAAAGACACTTCACCATCAGTGATCACAAGATCACAAGATGGCCTTGTGATCACTGATCTTTCAAAGCACACTTCACCTTCAGTGCAAAGTACCATGAATGTAATACCTTTGTTGAATATTGCTGCCAGTGCTGTTTGATGTTTTGAAATAAAAGTAGATTATATACTGCAACTTGTGCTGGTGTTTTTGTAGATTCAAGCGTCTTTTAAAATTAATTTGGGGATTATTGATGGCCAGTAGTTTCTGGGAAAAAAAAGATTTTAATTGGTCTAGTGGCTTTTCTTCAGTCATAAATTGACAACAAAAGTGGGTAATAAGAAAAGGGGATGACCGGGAAGCAAACCCACGACTGCACATTGAAAACTAGAGCCTCCATATGTGGGTTGTGCTTAACCCCTGCACCACCACACCACACTCTGTAAGTAGTATTTTAAAACTCAGATTTCTATGTTAATATATACTTTACACTGTTCTGTGTTAGATTAACACGTTCTTAGTGTTAACTTTTGACAAAATACACTAATATTGGGTATGTCAACACTGATGTGTGTTTAATTTCAAACTACTGTGAATGTTGATTCAACTATGTCACAAATAACACTTTCAAAAGTGTAATTTCTACACCATCCATAGTGGACCAATGTAGACACTTTCAAAGTGTTGAATTCAACTCTGTAGGAGTTGACTGAGCACTTCCAAATTTGCTGTGCAGTGACATTCAAAATGTTTACATTTCTTGGCATTCGGCTTCTATGCACCACAAATCTGCACTAAACTTCCAGAAAACTGCAAAAAAGTTGAAAGACTGAGTTCCTTAAAGTTTAAATCAAGACTAAAACCCTGTGAAAAAGTGGAACATTGATCAACATGTTTGTGTATTGATGATTTTCATGGTGCCATTTGAACAAATGTAATGCTCCTTGCTTGTTTTACAACTGGTGATTTCATGAAGTTTTTATGCTGTAAAGAACTTTGAACTGTCTTGTTCCTGAAATGTTCCATTCAAATTAACTGGGCTTGGTCCGATATCCCAGTGTGTGTGGTGTTCCCCAAAGACAAACGAGAACACACCCTGTTGACCGTTAGCCAATCAGAAAGTGAGATGATGGAAACCCAGAGGGTATCCAACATATGCAGAGGACAAACCAACAGCCAGGGAGCACTAGTATAGAGTAGAAAATAGTATTTTGAGACTATTTTCACTCCATAGAATCAGTTGTATGTGTGGTGTGTTGCTCCTGCCGTGTGGCTGAACACCACACACACTGAACGACCAAACCCATTGTACCTCAGACATATTGCCATCATGTGTGTCTATTAGGTTTGAAAATCGGTTGGCAATTTTAAAGTCTTTCCATGTGAACCATTAGTCAGGAAATTCAAACAGTTTCTGTTTCATTCTGATCATTTTCATTAGTTGTCAAACTGTTAGGAATTTTTAAAAACTGTCGCTGCATCGTTTCAGATCTGCATTTCTGGTGTAAATTAGAAGAAGTCATTCTTCGCTGGAACCGACCAAGTCCTCAGAACCAAACTGCTGTAGTAACTACAAACATTTGGATCATTCTAGAAAAACAGAGCTTTCTGATTACTGGCTTTAGGCCCAGGTCATGGCGTACAGTGCCCCATCACTTGGAGATGTTGCTGTTCTTTTCGGATGCTGTATGAAAGAGTGTGTGCTGTGTTCATATGCAAATGAACAGTGTGTGTGTGCGTGTGTTGCGTTGTGACAGGGACTAATGTCTAAATCAGCCAGACTCCATCGCCCTGTCGCCCTGCTCCCCTACAAATGTCACCTGTTCCCAGCCAGTGATTTGCATAATGCAAAGCTTCTCAGTTGTAACGGTCCGATTAGTGGCGGGGAGCGCAGGACCATTCCTGACGCACCAAGCCGTTAACGTCTGCTTTTTGCCTCAAACAACTGTGATTAACTTAAATGGGGGAGCGGCGCTGACAGAGGAGGAGAGGAGATGGGAAAGAAGAAAAGAAAGAGGGAGGAACTGACCTGAAAATGTTCACACTCTGGTTGGATTAATTACAGAGAGATAGGTCGGCTGCAGGTGACGGAGCCAAGTGACGGAGGGAGCGGAGAGGGAAGAAAGGAAGATGGAGAGTGCCAGAACGACATGTTGGAAAAACCTTCTCTCCTCCCTCAGCCTGCACTATTAGTTTACTCTTCATCTTGCCTTTTGTTGTGAGGATTCCAAACATTTCATTTCAGCTGTGATTTAAAGTCTGGATAAAACACACCTTGCAAAAGTATGTAAAAGTATTCATACCCTTTGGATCGATTCAAATGTTCTCACATCACAGCCAGAAACCTCATCAGAATTGTATTTGATTAACTGGGATGAAGTAGTTCATAATACTGAAGAGGAAGGGACTGATGGCTTTCAGTATTTATTTTTTATAAATTAATGTCTGAAAAGCTTTGCTTGCAATAATATTCGCCCCCATCAGTTAGTACTTTGTACACAGCAAATTTGGAAGTGTTCAGTCAATTCCTAGAGTTGAATTCAACACTTTGAAAGTGCCTATATTGGTCCACTCTTGATTGTGTTAAAATGCCACTTTTGAAAGTGTTATTTGTGATAGAGTTGAATCAACACTCAGTAGTTGAAATTAAATACACATCAGTGTTGATTTACCCAACACTAGTGTATAGTTTCAAAAGTTAACTATGAATGTGTTAATTTAACACAGAATAGTGTTAAATATAGAACATAGAAATCTGAGTTTTAAAATACTACAGGTAGCATGTGCTGTGGTGGCACAAGGGTTAAGCACAACCTACATATGGAGGCCTTAGTCCTCAATGTGGCATCGCAGGTTCGCTTCCTTGTCTTTGCTGCATGTCTTCCTCTTCTCTCATTACCTACTTTTCTGTCAATTCACTAATAAATAAAAGCCACTAGAGCCAAATAAAACCTTTTTTTTCCAGAAACTACTGGCCACCAATAATCCCCAAATTTATTTGAAAAGACATTAGATGCCACTTGAATCTACAAAAACACCAACACAAGTTGCAGTATATAATCTACTTTTATTTCAAAACAAGAACATCAAACAGCACTAACTGCAATATACAACAAAGGTCATACATTCATGGCACTATGCACTTAAGGTGAAGTGTGCTTTGAAAGATCATCAAAAGCAGCCATGGATGGCCTTGTGTCCCATGGATGGTCAGGGATAGTCTTGTGATCACTGATGGTGAAATGTCTTTGGTGCTGCTCTCTTTTTCACCAACATGCAGGAGAAAGAGCTGTCCTGGCTCCACAACAAGGAGAAAAGGCTTCAACACTGGCTCCCATCTTTGGCAAAATGCTAAGATGACAAATAATAAAAATTATTAATGTAGCACAGCTACATTCAGATAGCAAACGAAGTCAATAAGAAAGTGCTTCTACAAAGAAGTAGGATCATTAGAATAACCACATACCTGCACATATCTGACAACGTGGTCCACAGTTTGACATGAGCTGTTTTGGCATATCTCTTGTGGCCCTTGGACATAGGAAGAAGCACATGAACCAACAGAAGAATAACTGTTTTTTCCAGCCTGGAAGGAAAAACAGGAAAAATAGCAAAAACATTAGGATAACAAATATTTTAAAAAGTGTAAGCAAAATTAATCAGACCCACCTGTGTGTGTCACCATCATATTCATTCAAATTACTCTGCCCACCCGGTTTAGCATGAAGAGTATTTTTCACCACCTACAAGATAAAGCATAAAAGAGTCAGAAATAATTACTATAGAAATTAGTCAGCTTATAGAAACATTCTGGACAGCATTAATAGTTGTGCCTACCTGTCTGAAGAAATGTGTTGAAGTCATAACATTCTTCAGCCACCAACATGATGTACTAATAAAGAAAAAAACATTTTGGCAGTTTTTAGGAATACCAATGGTACAAAATACCAGAGTCAAATGGCTTAATTGTCTTCTCATTGTGTAGATATGTTCTCCAGAGTCCTGCTAATAACCTAATTATTCTATTCAGGTGTTGTGCAGCAGCGGCACATCTAAATGTTGCAGGTTGCTGCAGGACAGTGGCCCTCCAGGACTGGAATTTGACACCTGTGGCATTGATCAAGCCAATGGACCTTACCACAGGGGCCGCGTTTCATTGGTATTAACCAATTTAATATTTAATAATTTATTAACCAATATTAGCCCATTTCACGTCACAGCGCAGCTACCACGTGCGTAACCGTCTCACAAGCACAAGCTACAGTAGTAATCACATACTAATATATATTGTGGACTAGCAGACCGGCAGAAAGTTTTTGCGACAGGACTCGAAAAAGAATGGTTCTCCACCGTTAGTGGGGAATCTGTACAGGCGATATCAGGTATCCTGATCGTATTTGTGGAACTAAAATTCACAGATTTCCAAAATCTGAAACGGAATGCCTTGCTTGGATCAAAGCTTGTGCACGACCACATTTGCAGCTCAACTGTCTTAGGATCAATAAGAACAAAGGAGTGTCTGCTGGTGTAAGTATTATTGCTTTGCTTTCTTTGTGTTTAGTGAATGAAAAAAGACAGTCAATAATTAACACATCCATTATGAAGACCTTTTAGCCAAGTACAGCATAATGGCAATACTGATACTACTTCTACACCTTGAAGCCTGTCTGTTACACGGTCTTACGTTAGCTGAACAGATCAATATGCAACGTGTACCGTACTGGACATACATTAAAGATTTTATTTTACCTGAAAAGGCTTTTTACTAAACTGTAATCATTTTAGCCACGCTAGCACCGAGTACCGTGTATCAGGCCTAGGCACATTCGAACATTTGCCAACAGAAATCAGTAGTTTCAAAAGTTACCCTCAAAACCATGAATGCCCGACTTACCCAGCCTTGCAAGAACAATAGGCATCAATGATCTTGTCCACAGCTATATTTATGCTGAGGGTGTGAGGATCTGCTGTTTTCCTCATCGACCGGTAGCATTTAGCTGTGACGCACACAATGTTGGAGGCATCGCGTGGCTCAAACACCTTGATGTCGTCCAAAAAAGATGACATGAACTTGTTGGTTCCTCTGTCCATTGTTGTGGCTGATATTCTTTGAAAATCCGGCAGAAATGCTACACTAATCGACTCAGAAATACTCTGCAGAGAGTCAGTCGAAATGAAAGACACCATGTTTACACATAGAAACTAAGCTCCGCAAGGCTTTGTTTGTCAGACATGCAGCCACGTGGGACTTTAGAGGGCGTTTCTGGGCGGAGCTTGGTAAGGTCCATGGTCCAGCACAGCCACTCCCCCATTTTGCAGTCTACAGCCAAAAACTTAAAGAAAACGACCTCCGCAGCTAAATAATGTTAACTCAAATGGCCTCCAGATTTTCCTGACAGTTTTAACGTTCGATTAAGGTAATAGTCGTATATACCGTGATATCCAAACAAATAAACATACGTTAAGCGAACTGTGTATATGAATCGATATAAACAAAAGATGAATGCCTCCATAAGAAATAGTCAAAAACCTGATCATTTTAACATGGAACTTACCTTGTTAAAATAAGCTCCAGACAAGACGCCATACTACTGCCTCCGCTCCTCAGGCAAACGTGACGCAGTAGCGGAACAAGACGGTGTTGGGCCATGGGCGGGGCTAATAACCGGGCCCAAATAATAAAGCTCATGATAATTTAACTTTACAACATAGACATGTTGTAAAGTTAAAGTTAAAGCTAACAAGTTTCATCACCACAAAGAGCGACTATGTCATTTTGAAGTCTATCTGACATGAAGTACAACAAACCAAGAGAAGAACAGAAACATCAGGCTACTGGTCACTAATGATGAAACAACACAAATTCAAAACATGTTAATGTAGTCCGTAGAAATGCTCTAGCTCAGTGTTTCTCAACCCTGGTCCTCACTGCCCCTCTGCTCTGAATGTTTTAGATGTGCCTGTATTCCAGAACAGCTGCTTCTTCTTTTTGTTTTAATGGTGGTTGGCAAGCAACTTAATGGTGTGCATTACCGCCACCTACTGGTATGGATTGTGGATCAGGACGCAACTTATATAATCAACCGCCCCCACAAAAAAAACCAAAACCTTATATTCTATCAGTTTAGTTTTAAGATAGTTTTAAATAATGTAAATATTCAGTAGAAGAATACCCCAAAACATCTTGTATTTTTAACTGTAACTTATTCTTTAGAAGTCTATATTCTAACTTCCTTCTCTCCTCAGAGTACTTAGGACATAACAACAAAACATGTTTTACTGTCTCTTCTTGAAAACAAAAATCACTCCAGAACAGCTGATTGAAATGATTGCATGACCATCAAGTATTGCAGAAGCCTGTTAATCACCCAGAGATACAATTCAAATGTGTAGCAGAAGGGAAAAACCTAAAACATGAAGGACAAGGGGGCTGTCAGGTTCAACACTGTTCTAGCTAGTTTGCCATCTGTTGCCAAGTGACTGATGATCACCCTTGTGGACGGTTGTTGACAAGCTTTACCCAGAATACACCTGGAGACAATAAGGACGATTAACTTGTAATTCTGTGTGTCTTAAAGTTACATGTAAGAGTGAAAATAAAGCCAGTCATGTAGCACAACATTTTATTCAATATTTTACACACACTATGTCACTAAAATCAGTCAGTCTGGTAAGGTTTTTGGCAACCATGAGTCAACAATGTGGCACGGCACCCTACTATGTAACTTACTGGGGTATCAATCACTATATTCAACAAGAGAAGACCTGCCTTTCCGGGCTCTTGTCAGATGAGATAAAGAGTTAGATCCCTAAATTCATATTCTGCTTTCCATCTGGGCCCCCTCTAGGCCCAGGCCAGGGGCCTGCTGCATACCCTGCCCCCACCATACCTGTAGCTCCTCCCTTGATGTGATGTTACAAATATGTTACATTTGTGTGAGAAACAGTCTGGTGTTGATTTCTAAATCAGCACCAGACTGAGTTGGGTGTTGGTGTTAATTTAGAAATCAACACTGGATAGGATTGTTTTTATTTAACTCTTTGGAATAACACAAACTCTTTAGGGAAACTAACACTCATGAGAAAATCCTGACATCCTCTAATCATTCTTCCTCTCTTGCTATTAAATTGTACTTTTCATTAACATAGAAAAAATAATACATCTTTTGTTTCTGCTTGTATCTCCGCTCCATCTTCTCTAACCTCCAGTCGGTCGTGGCAGAGGGCTGCTGGTTCTGAGCCAGGATCTGCTTCTGCTCGATGTTTCTTCCTGTTAACGTGTGCTGTTGCTTCGTCCAGGAGGAGAGAACGCTACAAGTCAATCTACTGGGTTTCCTTAGATGGAAACTCTTTAAACTAATTTTACTATTGAATTGAAATGACTTTTTCTGAGGGTATTTGTTATGAACTTGCACTATAAAAATTAACCCAATTAAATTGAATCTAATGACTGACATTTTGCAGAAACAGAAGCCCAGTTGGACTAGAGGAAGCTGGAGCAGGAACCTTTATGGGTTTTCTCAGGTTCTTATTTGGATTTAGTGCTGGACTTTGACTGGACGAGTCTAAAAACAATAAATATGCTTTAATTCAAACATGTTCGTTTAGGATTGCTGGCTGCTGCTATCATTTGTCAACTTCCCTGACATAATGTAGAGTCTTTTATGTCTTGTGCAAAACTGATTTTTAGAGAACGTCATTTTGAGCTGGCCTGTCAACACAGATTCTACGCTAATTGGAAAATATCTCACAGAAACTGACTGCACTGGATTTTATTTGAAAGTATGGAATTAAAAGAGGCTGGATACTAACTAATGCCACACTTTTGAGCTTTATTAGTGAATAAAGCTAATAAAGCTTTATCCATTAGCCTTATTGGAAAACCCTCATTTTCTTTCTGCGCCACAGTTATAAAACCTCATTAATGTACATTGAAGTGCAATAAGCAGGCAGTGCTATGTACTGATGTGGACGTTATCATCAACATTAGCTGTACAATAAATAGTGAATTTAAGTATAAAAGAAAGATTAACAAAAGTCATAAAAATAAGTGGAATTTCTCAACAAAACCATACAAATGCACTATTAGTCTTGTTTTGTCCGTGTTCCATACGCTCCTTATGTTTGCTTTCTTTATGCATAGTTGTTACTTGTGATTTTTCATCTTTTTTATCTCTTTGCCTCTGTGTGACAGATGAGGTGGAGATGAGACGATGAGAGGCGAGATGTGTTGCACCTCACTTCTCTTTCTAATGTCTCTGGCTGATGGGAAACCATGTGGAAAACTAAGGACTATTAATGCCACAAACAAATCTCTCCCAAAACGGAAGCTCTTTTACATGTTTTAGTGCTTGGGCAGGCTGAGGACTTAATGACATGGAGAGAGGGCGGAGAGGGAGACGGAGGAAGACTGGCACGATGTAGATGGATGGGGACAATGGGAAGCTAAAAGAGGAGGAGGTGATCACTATAAAGAATAGAAACAATGATCTGGAAGATTGCAAGGATGGGGGCACTTAAAAGCAAGAGAGAAATAATGAGTTTAGCTTGACAGAAATGGGGTGATATTAGGAGCGTGCATATTGCTGAAGTATTCACACACTCTGGAACACATTTGGCCTTTCTTATGTTTTGCCTTCCGATCGATCAAAAGTCAGATGAAATGTTCTATCAGACCAATTCACACAATGCGTGCGTGCGTGCGTGCGTGCGTGCGTGCGTGCGTGCGTGTGTGTGTGTGTGTTTGTGTGTGAAAGTTCCTGAAGCAAAGTATGCAGCTGGTGAGGTTTGCATGGACTGCTACTACGACCACATGGACATGTTGGTGTTTTAGGGCAGAGTTTTCTGTCCATGGCTGAAGAGACGACGGTGCATCAAACTGAACCAAGTGGAATGTTAAGTCCGGGTAGGATTATAATTTGTCATCATTTTGAAATAAGTTTAAGGTTAAAAAAGGAAACTTCCATGAAAAAATAATTTATTTTTTTTTTAGTGGTGGAACTTGAAAGTATTTTTAATTGAGTTAATTGTAGAGTCTGTTATTAATTAACCCTGTAACCCTGAACTAAATATCAACCAAAGGAGCTAAAATTTTCAATTCAAAAACCCCTTTTGCTGCTAAATTATTAAATAAATACACATGTGAGCTCAACAACAAAGATATTTAAACTCCGTCAGCATCCTCTCATGCTGCAGACAAACTGCTGAAAATCCTGATTTCTTCTTCAGTAAGGCTGAAACCTATGATGAAGGTACAGAATTCAAATCCAATATTTTTAGCTAAATTATTCTAAGCATAAGGAAACATCCCAGAGTAAATGCAAGAGGGATGAATCCATTTATCCAGTACTTCCTGAAAGGTTCCATGTTTAAGCGTTAGTCTTAATCCAGTGTTAATTTGGTGACTCTAAAGAAGAATCCTATAACATGAATTAGAAAAATCTAAAGATTTCATGTCAAGGAGTGTTGGTAATGAGCTACATGATACATTGTCTTTTATTGATGTCGTTATGACTGAAACAAAATGTTTGTATTAAAATCTGGTGACAAACAATGGGTGAAGAAGTTGGACAGACTTTGCTTTTTCCAAACAAGCAAGTTTAATGAAGAGGTTTCCTGTTTTAATTAGGATCCAGTTAAGTATCATTTCTGTTGACTCTCTGTGGACATAATAGTTCAGTAATCCTTTTTAACCTTCACAGAACCACCGCCTATCATATGTAGATCCATTTGAACCCAGTTAGTGTTTCATGAGGGCCTTCAGAGGATGATTGACGACATGATTCCAGATATCTCTCAGCACACAGCAATGACTTCACACCACAGGAGCATCCCCCAGACCCATTCCAGTCTAATTCCTTTTCATCTGTTCCAGAAGTTAAAAGCTATTCCAGTTATTAACCTGCCCCACCTCAGATAGCCTCAGTCAAACAGTCCAAGTCTTAACTAAGCCTCTGTTGATAGTATCGCAGTGTTGGAGTAGGAAAGAAGCGCTCTCCCATTAGATGTCCAGTTAGATAAATAGGCCATAATGGGCTGCTGGGGGTGTGTTTGGTCGTTTGGCCTGACGCTCGCATCAGATGTGATCTCCGGGTCGCTTGCCATGAATCAAGCCATGCTGCGACGTCATTGGTCATCCTGACAGCTGAACAAAGCCCAGCAACTGTGAAGGGACAGGTGCTGCTAATGGAGCCAGATTAGGATGGGTGTGCTTTGTAACTCATGCTGGCACTGCAGGAGTTGCTCAGTTAAATGTGTGGCCGACCAGTGACTTCCTCATGAGGCTGCTGAGCAAGGCAGTGTGTGCCCAGCGGCGCCATGGCACCGCGCCTGCTCCAGCCGCCCAGCAGCACTGCTCTCTGGTTTTAGGGGTTTTTTATGGAGTGTGAATGTGTGAGACCAGAGCTTGGTGATGTTCTAGTGGTGGGACTGATAAGAGCCTGATAAAGCTTTAAGGCTAATGGTTTCCACTAATGAGAAAACTGGCTGTGATTATGACAAATAGGTGGAGAGCAGCAGGCTAAGCAGCGACACACCGCAGCTATTGTTAGGCAGCCAAGCTGCACCATCTCATTACTCCTTCTCTTGATGGACTTTCTCCTTTTCCATCCTGTACTCTTCCTTCTCTCCGTCCATATAAGCTCCCTGTGCCTCAGAGATCTTCCTCTCCGTCTAAAATCAGGCCTGCTGCTCCCACACCGGATGGCAATGTTTACCTCTGGTTTTCCTGTTTCTCTCCCAGTTTGTTTAATAAAAGGCTCCAGATTATAAAATGCTCTTTGTATGTGCTCATTGTGATGCAGAAGCAGCTCCATTTCCATTAGAAAAGTGCATAAAACTTTGCCAATATTGCACTGATGTCAAAAATATATAATTTCACAATTAAAATCACAGTAGGTAAGTAAGTTTGGTCAAATTATGTCATTAATTAAAAAGCACGATCCTCCAACTACTTCCTGTTGTTTTTTTATCTACTTATTTTAAGGTTTTATTGGCTCTAGTGGCCTTTATTTGATAGGCAGGAAGTCGGAGGACATGCGGCAAAGGTCACCAGGCTGGGAATCGAACCTGCGACAGCCAAGGCCTCCATATGTGGGTTGCGCTTAACCCCTCCATCACCACAGCGCCCCCTTCCTGTTGTCTTTTTCATCAGTAATAACATCGGATTGTTGATCATGTGACTCAAGTGGTGTGAAAAAAGTGTTTTGATTGTTGTGAAACAAACCAATTTGACATGGCAAAAAAAAAACACCTCGTCCTAGTGGCAAACTTGATTAAAAACATGAGTTTCTTCGAAATTGGTGTGTTTTCATTGTGCACATTTATTTTCAGATGTCAAATTGCTCAATTATATGCTCAATGGAAATGCAGCTTTTTTTTCTGTGTGGAGGATAATGATCATCTCAACGCTAAACATAAAGCCGCAGCACAGACGCTAATGCTAATGTCTAAAGAAGCTCCATGAATGATCAGAGTTCCTGAGTGAAAAGTTGGATGGATAGAAAAACACTTTGCTCTAATCTGATGGTTGGATGACCTAAATGGCAGATTAAAAACTAACTCAACTAGCTCAACTATCTCATTGTTGAGCTCATATTTATCTGCAGGAAGGGTTTTTGGATTAAGAATGTTGCTTATTTTATATTTTAATAGTTTTTGATTAAAATGTGATTAATTTTGATTATTTAATAACATACCCTGCAATTAACTCTTTATGGCCACATATAAAAAAGGAAGAGAAAAAATGAGGTGTGGAAAAGATTTTTTTTATGAATTCATTCACAAAATTTGCTTTGATGATGATGATTTTGATGAAAACTTAAAGCATAACTAAACTTTGTCTCCTAAAATAAAAATAGTCTTTCTTGGTTTATTTTTTGTTTGAAAAACTTTGTGTAGCAAATAAATTAAGTATTATCATAATAGCAGTATTAGAAGATGAATTAACTGAGATTTAAAAGCAGAGGCCGCCCTAGTGATAAAGCTTTAGTTTGTAGTTAGCAAATGAAAATGTTACAGAAAAACAGTGTCTTCAGTCAGTGGCTTCTTCAAATCCACTGTGATCCAGACTGCTGCAGCAGATTCTTCCTGACCACACCCACCAGCCTTTACAACATTTATTTTCTCTTTTGGAACTTAAGCCCGACGGACCCACCGGTGGGTCCAGCTGCCACGTGACCTCGACTCGCTCTGTAAACAAAGGCTCCACGTGCCTTTAACATTTTTTTTTTTATTATCCGCTAAAAGAGGCTTTAATCTTTCAAAAACCATTCCGCCTAAAGGTTTTGCCCAAAATGTTAAGATTTTAGAGCTATTTAAAAACAGCTGATGAGATTTAAAGGTCCTCGGGCGATGACGCAACTGCCCGGAAAACACCCGATCAGCTGATCATCACGGCCATTTTGTGGCTTCACGAGACAGTGGAAAGACTCTCAGAGTATGGCACAAGATGTCGGCTATGCAAAATCATGACGTATTTTCCGGAACCCGATCTAAATGTATGCGTAATTCGTGCGCTCTCCGTGTGTAAGCAGGCGTGGTATACGGGAGTCTGAGCACGTGGAGTTATCTTGGTTCCGTGAGTTCTGTTTTGATTTATTTATGATAAATCGATCATAGCAGCAGAAACTGGACGATTTAGAGGCTTTTGAAGGCTTTTGAACAACAACGGTTTTTTGATTTGCTACGAGTGGAGCTAAATCTTGGAAAAATTATCTCAATGGCGCGGAGGAAAATGTCCGATTTGGAGGCGCTGGAAGAACTATTTCGGAGCGATGTTGAGCTGGAAGACTCTTCTGATAGCTGGTGGGATTCGGACGAGGAGGAAGAGGAAGAGCAGGACACAGCTGACAGACTTGATCTCGGTGATGTGTAAGTTTTCCCCCGCAATTTCACACAAAATATTTGATGTTTTGGTTCTATTTATTTATTTATTTCAGTGATTATATGCTTGTAATAACGGCAGGAAGTAAAACCATGTGGTTATTTGTTTATTTATGTTTTACTAAAATATGTTTTATTTTACTAGTAAGGATTTCATATTTACTTTGGTTCATTACTTTGTAATAAACCTCTAATTCTTCAAATACTTTATTTTTATTTGTAGTCAAGTGGAAGCCGAGCCATCAAGCTCAGGTGGAGCTGAACCTCCCCCCACCTCTCATGATTCTTCATCTTCTTTGAGGTAAGATGTCCATTTTTTTGGTGGTGATGGTGGTGGTGGATTTTCAAAATTGTTTATTTGCTCTTTTAAATTATTCAAAAAGTATTTTTGACTGTTTTATCTTGTTTCAATAAAAGTTTTCTATTTGGAGTCAAAGAAAGAGCTTTCAGGTCATCATTATTATACATATTACACTGTGCACAATGGTACATTTTGCATATAAATGGGGTAAATGTCATGACCAATGGTTATATTATATGTAGAAAGTGTCATTAGATGGTAATAAGCTATTTAATTTTAACAAACCCCCAGTATTGATGTAAAAAACACATTTGGCACAGTTTGGTGACATTTTGGATAAATGTGCCAAAATGGCCTCTCCGCCCAAGAAATTTCTCACTAATACCATTCTAAAATAAATATGATTCATCTGATTGAGTCCAAATTTGGTATACTTTTACACAACATTTAGATTTAAAAGTCTGTACTACTTTTTTGTGCTAAAAATAATATTTTGGTAGTGTTTTCAATGTTTATTTCAAAGAAAATGTTGGCGAGGTTAAAAAAATGCAAAATATTTTGTATTTTGTCCCTAATATTTCAGGCAGGGTCAAAGCTACAATGGTGCTGACACCAGAAAACCATTCTATGACATCTTACCTTTACAGAGGTACCAAAAGTTTCTTATTGAATCTAATAGCTGTGAGGCTATGAGTGATTTACTTTTGTGTGTTTTTGTCAGGCGGAAATTTATTTATACCCCCTTCGTGGGTAAGAGGTTAAGAATTTCTTAATTCAATCAGCCGTTGTTGTTTTTTTTTGTTTGTTTTTTATCTCTGAACACATGAGGCAAAGAACAGATGTCAGATTCAACTGTCAGGCGACAAGTCTTTGTGAAGTCTGAAGTCTAAAATTAAGTCACCATCATCAGGCCATGTTTTTGATTTTTCCCTATCTCTGAGATAATGATTTCAATAATCATTATTGAGTTTGTAGCGCATTAATACAGTTTAATCAGTTGGACTCTATCAATATTTCTGAACTTCCTCTCCACCCTTTAAATCTTACCAACACCTTCCAACCTTCTCTCCCTCCATCATCCCTTTCTTTTACTCCTTTCTTCAGTCTCTTGCTTCACCCTTCCCTCAACAACCACCTACTACCTTGTTTAAGACCATCTCTGTCCTACACCCACCAACCCACCCCTTTCCAAACTCATTTCACCATGAGATTATAAATGGAGCCTTGGGAAAATGTGATAAATCAATTAATCATTTGTAGCTGTGTAGCTTAATGAGTGAACTGAGGTGTCATAATTAGTTCTCCGCGTATCAATCATTAAAGTGCAAGTTTGCAGATAAACAGGCAGCTGATGAGAACAGAGACATGGCTGAGCGTCTCCCCCGGTTGCTGCAGGGAAATCACACGATAAGAGTGCTAAATGCCCATTAATGAGCTGCAGCTTACTGCTTTCTTTTTCTGCTAAACTGTGTCCATATGTGAAAGCTGTGGTTCTGTTTGGTAAAACATGAGAGTTTGGTTTTGAAAGGCCATTCCAGTCATCAATACCTGTGTAGTATTTATTGCTGCTGTATGTGTTCAGGTTCATCTTAGGCTTTGAATCAGGTTTGATTTTCTTTATTAAATGATGTAGCTAAGACCTAGCTGGATCTTCTAAATATACACTTTATTGCGTCATGGTATATAAATATGAATAAGGTTTAAAAGAAAAATAATTCCCATTATAGTATTCAACTATTTGAGAAATATTATGCATTGGTTCAATATTATCTGTTTCATGAGCTTAAAAGCCACAGCCACTGACTTTGAAAAGTAAAAACGATACATGCAAGTTTCACGTCTGTAAACAGCAGGTGTCCATGAAATAATTTTAAAATTTTAATTAAATATGTACCAAAATACTTTTTGCATTCAGTGCCTGTAACACCACTGCTTAAAAAAGATCCAGTAGCCAACCAGGAGAAGTCATTGTGTTCAACGTGTGTGAAAAAAGTGGCAACTTTGTAGTCTGGAAACTACTGTGTTCTCAATACGCAGCAGAAAATCATTCATCCTGCTCCTCTACCAGGATCCTGTTTGTGGTCTTCAGTTTGGCTTCAACACCAAAAACCCAGACATTCTCCAACCTCACCCAGCTCACAGCCTCCACCCGTCAATGGGTCACCACCTTCCTGACTGACCGGCAACAGGTGAGGCTGTGGAGCGTCTTGTCCCATCAGCACTGGAGCACCTCAGGGGTGTGTTCTTGCCCCACTCCTCTTTTCCCTCTTCATGAATGACTGATCCTCAGTGGACCATCTGTGAAACTCCTGAAGTTCAGAGGTGATGCCACTGCTACTGACCTGAGCCAGGACTGTGCTGAGTCTTCATACAGACAGGAGGTGGATGTGATGTGGAGATGGACTTCCCAGGAACTCTCTGCTCCCTCCACACAAACACATGCGCACACAGCCTCACCTCAATGTCCTCAACAGCATAGTGTCTGCTACTCTAAGGCCTCCCTAATGACAGAACTCCTTCTGCTCTTGAAAGCAAAGCCTTGCTACAAACTGGTGAATACTAATTTCAAAGGCTACCTATCAGGGATCTCGTTCTTTTTGTCACCATGATGAGGGGAGAAGACTAGAATGTGAACATAACTCATAAACAAGACTCAATATGTTTTAGTTTTCTTTTTTTTCGTCTCTCCTGACCCATAGGGAGAACTCCAGCGTTTCTCATATGGGTCACTTCACGCTCACAGTAGAACTGACTGGTTGTTTGTATGAAGCAAAGGTAGTAGCTGGGGATGTGAGAGCAAGACGACTCAGCAAAATGTGGAAACAATCTATAAAGACAACAAACCTTCTGGTGTTCTGTTGGTGTAATTTAATCTTGTGTAGCAGTGAGATGGGTCAGTTCAGAGTATGTGTCTATGCTGTAGCCTCCTTTATTGGTGCTTAAAGAAAGCGTTGCAGCAGAGGTTAAATGAATGAACTGCTTATTACAGGCCTCACTGCCAGGAGTTAAGTTAGCTCATGCATATATAGCACTTAAATTTGGAAGGGGGCGTGCTTGTGTGCGCGTCAAATAATGGAAAGGTCAGGAAGGAGGTCGCAGGCTCATAATTCTGTGTGGCTGTGTGTGTATGTGAGTGTGTGTTTCTGTCTATAAGAAGTGCTAATGGTCTTTCTAGCTTGGAAAATGCCCCAGTGAGCAGCCTAACTTATTGAAATCACAACCTCAGCGCTGGAAAACCATTACCACACTCATTTGCATAAAGACTCTTTCAAATAAGCTTCTGAAGGCTGGGACACGCCCCCACCTCCTGCGAAAATGAGCCTGTGTGTGTGTGTGTGTGTGTGCGTGTGCGCGTGTGTGTCTCATACTCCTTTAAGGCTCCCGTTAGGTTGACAAAAAGTTAAGCCTAACACCGATGTCGCCTCCTATCAATATCCAGCAGCCTGGCCCTCTCAGACCAATCTCGGTGATGTATGTTCGGGGTGTGTCTTCGTCAGGACTAACGCAGGCAGACAGTGCCACACACAACCTATTTACACACACATACGCACACGGGGATAGTAACAAGCCATTAACGAAGCCTTAATTGATGAGCTCGTTAAGATCTGTTATTAGAGAAATTGATTTCAAATAGCCACTTTAATCTGCTGGCCAGAGAGAAACAGACCACAATGCAAATTGAAGCTGCTAAAGTACATAATGGAGCAAGTAATTCATAGATTTCACTTTCACTAATTAATAATTGGAGATTGGAGGGTGTAGGAAGTGTTTGTACTTGTGTGTGAGCCTGTGCATGTGCTGGCTGACACTGTTAATGTGGGTCTATTGTTTATCTTCTGTTATTAATTAATGAGCTTTATTCTCATTAAACCTATAACTTATTAATGATGTGAGTGTATTCAAGTGTGTATTCACATCTGTAGGTTTGGTTATTCAATCAGTCATTATCAACACTTTGGCTTTAAAATGGAACAGGTAGAATCTGTACAAGCAGACTACAGCTGCATGGCTGCAATTTCTGCATTTCTCTGAAGGTTGGTTTATAATTATAATCATTTACTTCGATAACATGACAAGTGTGAGTGTGAGTCCTAAATCAGGCCACTGTGGCATTATCCCTCCTGTGAGTTTAACACACATTATTACACATACCATATTTCATGTGTTTGTTGTTCAGAAGGGAAACCCAGAAAGCTCTCCTCCCAGGTGGATCCTGTCAAGTTTTAAAACGCTTCCATGTTTGTTCTGGTTAATAGCTAGCTGTCTGATTCCTCTCAAGATGTCCATCAACACAGCTGGTATAGGTCAAGCTAGCTCCAGTTCATGGCTGGAAGCCCTAATCTAACATTATCTGTTAGATGATTTATACCTTAGATTGAAGTCAAATGAGATAAATATGGTGCATTAAATAGGTACTCCATTATCTACGACTAAAAACAACTTATGTTGCTTTGATTTTTCATCTGTATTTGAGTAATCCACGAGACTCCTGTTCAGGGCAAATATGGATGAGTGCTTTTTGATCTGGGAGTGGAAACATAAAATTTTTACTGCTAAAAACAATCTTTGAAAATACAATATGATTATTTTTGTAATTGACAGGGCCCAGATTTTTTAATTTTTTTTTATTTCTATGAACAAAAAATAAATAATTAAATTGTGGAGGGCCCCCTGTTGGTCAGGGCCCCTAGAATTGTCATCACTTCCCCCCCATACCGAGCCCCCGATCCTACTTGTTGTTGATTCTTATCTAACGGGCACTTCGCGCTTTAAGAAGTAGACTTGGATAAACTGATGACATTTTCATAATCTCATCTTGAGGGAAGATTTTAACCAATTTCTGATGGAAAAATATATAAGCGTCTCTTATTGTTCACTTGATGAAAAGAACAACTATGTTCAGTTAAATTATGGATCCTCAGTCATTGGATAAAAAACAATGACATCAGAGTTCATCATTGACATGTGATTGGTTGGTTGATGTGTGCCCATTGGATAGCACTTATGTCTTCATAAATAAACCCCGCCCCAATCATTAATATTTTTAATAATAATAATAATACATTTTATTTGTAGGCGCCTTTCTGGACACCCAAGGTCACCTTGACATAAAAACAAGCAAATTATAAAATACATACCGGTGATAAAAACATTAAAACACAAACAAGATTTATAAGATAGTGCAAAGATAATTAAAGGCTATATGCTAGTTCAAACAAATGGGTTTTGAGTTTGGACTTAGAATATTGCAAAGACTCGATGTTACGGAGATCAGGTGGGAGTGAGTTTCAGAGTTTGGGAGCAGAGCGGCTGAATGCTGTGACAAGACGAGCAGGGGGAACGGTGAGATGGACAGAAGAAGAGGATCTGAGGGAACGGGTGGGTGTGGCAATGTGAAGGAGGTCCGAGAGATATGAAGGTGTGAGGTTGTGAATTACTTTAAAAGTTAGAAGAAGTATTTTATAGTATTTGCGATATGTGATTGGAGGTCAATGGAGCTGTTGTAAAATAGGTGTGATATGATGAATTTAAGGGGTCTGTGTAATGATACGAGCAGCTGAATTTTGAACCAATTGTAATTTATGCAGAGTTTTCTGTGGCAGACCAAAAAGTAGAGAATTACAATGGTCTAAACGAGATGAGACCAAACTGTGGACCAGAACAGCAGTGGAGTGCGGAGTGAAAGAAGGACGGAGACGGCTAATATTTCGGAGATGAAAATAAGCTGACCGAGTGATATTGACATGGAAGGCAAAAGAGAGGGTGCTATCGAGGATGACACCCAGACTCTTAACCTGAGGGGAGGGAAAAATGGAGGAGTTATCAACTGAAATGGAGAAATTGTCAAGTTTACTTAATTTAATGCTGTATTTTAAAAAATATATAAAAAATAAATGCTGTATTAAAATATATTCATTTGATATTGCTTATATTCAACATGTTCATATATGAGAAACATAAAAGAGACAAAGGAGTGTTTTTCTTTATTTCATTTTATTTTTTTTACTGTTTGCACACAAAATAAGACATAAATGCTTGTCCATTTCTCGACCATCTGGCAGTGTTTTTTTGTCCAAACATGATCAAACATTATGTTGCGTTCAGGACAGGCCCAACATCTCTCCTGAAGCGGAGACCTGACGTCTCTTCCTGTCTTGTAGTCCTGATGTCACTGACACCAGCTCATAGCTGCCATCCTCCCAGAATGCCACCTCCTTTGCTGCCAGTACTCTCTGCCTTCCTCCATCAGCTGTTAACACAGAACAGACAATCATTATGAGCTACAGGCATCTTTTAGTCATTATGAAACTACAGTGAAATTGTTTGGCAACTTCTAGCTTAGTATGCACACATAAGACATTAAAACAAACAAACAAAAACAAAAAAACACATCAATACATTCTTACAAAAAATAAAAACTTTAATGAAAAGAGAAAACACATGGAAACAATTGGAAGAAAAAAAAGAATTAAAAGCAGTTGGTAATAAATAGTAAAACATCATTCAACAAATTCTGAGGCAAATAATTTGCTTTGGTGGATTTTAATAAATCACAGTACTTTAATCATTCAAGGAATTGTGACATCTCTAAGTCTTATCTGCTTCTTTCTTGAGCTACATCTGGATGACTGGCAGTAGGTCCTGGATGCAGCTGGAAAACATTTTTGTGCATTGTCAATACATAGCATAATTACATTATGTACATAAGCAATATTGAAGCCTAAAATATTATCAACATTCTAAAATAGTAGATACTCACACACAGTTGCATCTCTGTCCTCATCACGGACATCAGAACGTTCCTGAAGAGTCTGATTGACACAAATGTGACTCCCATTCTGTGGAGTCTGTGGAAATAAATGTAAAATTAAAAAAATATTGTAGCAAATATATTGCTTTCTCAAAAATACATAATAAGTTAAAATTATTATCAACCAACCATTGTACAGTCGGGAATTAACGCACTGACTGTACATACCGGCGCCATTTTGTAGATCTCTACTGCTTTCCACACTCTGCCTTGCTGTAGTTATAACAAAATAAATAAAATAACCGGAAAATCAGTTTTCCTTACAAATATGCGAGTGTTCACTATTCACTAAATGTGAAATCATAACTTAGAGAATTTCACTTCGTCCTGGTGGACTCCGTAAGAGCTCGTCGGCACTGTGGTCTAAGGTCTGGCTGGTACGGCTTGGCCATTTTTCAGGTCTGAAAAAAATAAAAGATGCGAGTATTTTTAAGAGTTCAGAACATCACATGTAATAGAGATTACAATACAAAATCTCACCCTCCACTTGTTTTGGCATTATGAAAACGACAGACCGCTTTCTGTAGGAAACAAACAAAGCAACTTGCCTTGCTACACGTGCTCGCTATTCATAAAAGCTTTCTTACCGTGAGTTCGGTCTTGTTGGACCGCCGCGGTGTCATCTGTTGTTTTCCGCCGGAACATTGCTTAATATCAAAACGATACTGAAAAGGTAACTGTGAAATAGGACTTTTTCCACCATTTCACACAACGCACGGGTATTTTCGTTCATGTTGGGTGTAGGCAGTTAGCACTAGTTACCACCAGTGCAAATCTTCCTCTGGAGTTTAATGGCGGCTGCTTGACCGACTCTGAAAGCGCATTACTGCCACCCCCTGGACTGGAGTGTTAAATGAAAGTTGACAGAAAAAAATACATTCTAAAAGTTATTTTTTCAAAAGTTACGTGACAGTATATCTTATTTTCATTATAATTAATTGCTAAAATGTTTTTAAATGTATATGTTTATTTACTCAATTCTACATTGAGCTGTCTCCATTTTAGTTTATACAGAATATGATTCATAATCCGTGAGTTCTATTTAGTGCTTAACTAACAAAACTTTAAAAAAAGAATACACATGTTTATACTCTATCAGAAGGTATCACATACTTTCAACCATTTTGTTCTTCAATTTAAACTTGAGAGTTAAGCTACTGAATACTGAAAAATCTGCAGTTTCTTAAGTCATGTATTGTGATGTGGAATGGTGTCACTACCACTCCAATATAGCATGACTCTGGGTCTTTAAAGCAATCAGTGAACATTAACATTAGTTTGAATATTATTCACAAAAATACTTTATGTACAATGAACCACTCTGGAACATCCATCCATCCATCCATTTTCTGTACACCCTTGTCTCTTATTGGGGTTGGCATTTGGAGAGGATAATTAACCTGATGGTTATGTTTTTGGACTGTGGGAGGAAACTGGAGTACCTGGAGAAAACCCACGCATGCACAGGGAGAACATGCAAACTCCATGCAGAAAGACTGGGGCTGGGAATTGAACCCAGAACCTTTTTGCTGCAAGACAACAGCTCTACCAACTGTACCACTGTGTAGCCCCCACTCTGAAACATATTTTTTATTATTATTTTTGATTAAGTTGTGCAATTCCTCCCATCACAAGATAAATCTTCAGATAGGAGGAATGTCAAAGTAAGATCACGTTTCACAAAAGTCTATTGTATGTATTATGCATATTCTTCTTTTATATCATCTATTCAACCAAAACTAAGTTTTTCAGTGCTCCTAACACACATGTAATATGTATTTTAATGAATAAGATAGATTATTGTTTTAATATTCTTTCTCCAAACATACTTCTTCATGGTGAACAGAAGGTAAAATTGGTTAGCTACAACAGGAATGAGAGTCAAAAGGCAGTGCTCAACAGTTGATTTGCATTTGCATGGCACTCAGCAACTTCATTTAAATATGAAAACCTCTGCTAGGCACAAGGGGAGGGGGGTGATAGGGGAACATGCGTTTTTGCACAGCGTTTTTGACCATTTTTGGCAGTGCTCCACTCTGACAAAAACCTCTTGCCGAAAGCCCTCAATCTCCATGCCCACGGCAGAACAAGGTGTCAATAGCTGTCGAAAATCCCACTTTTCATCCTGTGTAGGCTACTTGTTAACAAGCTTAAGGTATTAATGGTATTAGCTAGAAGCTTGATCGGTGATTGGCTATGATGTGGCATGGTTATAGGCTAGCGGCAGATGAAAGTGACGTGGCAATTGGATGATGCAGGTGAGGCTGAAGAGTCTTCCGGTTTTAATTTACGCCAAGGCTTCATCTGTCAAGAGCACCATAACTCAAACACCAATAAATGTCTGAAGAAACAACTTGTTGACTAAACAAAACAAATAAATTTTAAGAATAAATAAATTTTGACAAACTTCACATCTATAATATTGTTAAAATAAAACCCGGTTACATATAAACACACACACACTCACACACTTTTTTGTCTCACTATCTTTGCAGATAATTGCGCTATCAATTATCTTTCCAATAATTGAAATTATTTCTGCAGCCAAATCATAACCCTATCTAAAACTCAAACTCAATTCACACCAAGGTCCTAAACGTTTCCCCTAACCCCAAAAACAGCTTTTCTTCTTTGGGCCCCACAAGGAGCAGTGGGTCCCCACAATATAATATGTGTCAGGAAAATGGTCCCCACAATGCATCAAATACGCACGCACACCCGCACACACGCACGCACGCACGCACACACACACACACACACACACACACACACACACACACACACATACAGTGTATAATTCCAGTATTAGTGGTGGTTTCAGCCAGAGTGGGGCAGGTACTTAACACTGAAAGGACTGAAATCACTTCCCAGGGGAGCTTTTATACAATGTGGGAGTATGAGTGTGTGTGTATGTCTGAGATAGGAGCTATTGTCAGCAGCCTAGCTTTCTGATTTCTGTGTGTGGTTTAAGCTGGAGGAAGTGCGTTAGCGGCTATGTGGCAGCGGCGGCAGCTCGGACACCCCTGTGTTGATTTAATGTGGGGAATTGGCTGCGGGTGTATTGAATCAGACCGGGGCCCATATTGTTCGGCTGCAGGGGATTACACGTTTAGCAGCAAGTGATCTGGCTTCAGTTATAACGCTGCTCGCACAGAGAAGCAGCTCTTATCAGCCACTGGGAGCCCAGTCTCTGCCACATTCACATACCTCCAATACACTTTAATTGAATTTCTTTTTAGAGACAGAGAGGCTCAGACGGCTCATGGCATTCAATTTACCACCTCCCCTGTCAACGTTTAGACCCCTCACCCCGTTTTCCTCCCCCTAGAAACAGGAGGCGCCTCTGCGCTACAAAAGGGAACTTGCAAATGCCATATTTATCTGTTTTCTCCCACTCCCTTCCTGCGCTCTCCAACCCATGTCAGTTATTATATCATTTCAATGAATACTCGCCAGGAAATGGGCTTATCTCAGTGGCAAAATATCTATTTCTTTCAGCCGTTGATTTAGTGTGTTTAAAGCCCTCGCTGAGGACAGACAGACTGTCAACTTGCTGCAGCAGTAAAGCCACGATGCTATCGGCGGCAAGCTGAAGTACTGATGAATGGAAAGACAGCCAGGGAGGATGATGGTAGGGAAAGGGGAATGTAAAAGAGAGGAAATGGAGGAATGGAGGGAAGGAGAGAGGAAAGGAATAGGTACAACAAGTTTTTAAAGGAGAATGAAGATTGAGAGGAGACATAGGATCTAGAAGTCAGGTTCTCGCTTCCTGTTCTGTGTGGAGTACATGTAGTCTGTACTCAAATATTGATGTTGTGATGAAACAGATCTACAAAAGTGTTCCTGGGTCCAGGCAATCCTGCTAATGGTCAAAATGTTTTCCTGGAATGAAAAAAATCCCCTCATTCACATTCACTCAGTTCCCTGCTCTTGCTTTGCTCTCACCATCTGCTGCATGTCAGCATTTGATCCTGTTAAGAAAATAGATTTTAAATATTCTAGTTGTAAAACTTAACCATATGTTCAATATTAGATCAAATTAATGGTGTTTTAAAGAAGAAAATTCACCCCAAATTATATTCATGGTTTAATCAACATAATCTCTTAAGTAGGATAGTTCTATCAATCCATCCATCCCTCCATTTTCTGCCGCTTATCGGGAGTCGGGTCGGGTCAGCTTCAGAAGGGAGGCCCAGACTTCCCTCTCCCCAGCCACTTCTTCCAGCTCCTCTCGGGCAACCACAAAGCGTTCCCAGGCCAGCCGAGAGACATAGTCCCTCCAGCATGTCTTGGGTCTTCCCCGGGGCCTCCTCCCGGTGGGACGTGCCCGGAAAACCTCACCAAGGAGGCGTCCAGGATGCATCCTCGAGCCACCTCAACTGGCTCCTCTCTATGTGGAGGAGCAGCGGCTCTAATCTGAGTCTCTCCCGGATGACCGAGCTTCTCACCCTATCTCCAAGGGAGAGCCCAGCACCCCTGCGAAGGAAACCCATTTCGGCCGCTTGTATCTGGGATCTCGTTCTCGGTCATGACTCAAAGCTGATGACCATAGATGAGGGTCTCCAGTACCCCCTCTAAGGACTCCAAGAAGGGTGGGTAATCTTAACTGCTGTTCGGCCCGTAAGCACAAAGAACAGTCAGAACCCGTCCCCCCACCCGTAGGCGAAGGGAGGCTACCCTCTCTTTCACCGGGGTAAACCCCAACGTACAGGCATCAAGATGGGGGGCAACAAGTATGCCCACTCCAGCCCAGCGCCTCTCACCGTGGGCAACTCCAGAGTGGAAATACGTCCAGCCCCTCTCATGAAGACTGGTTCCAGAACCCGAGCCATGCGTCAAGGTGAGGCCGACTATTTCTAGCCGGAACCTCTCAACCTCGCACACTAGCTCCGGTTCCTTCCCCACCTAAGAGCCAGCTTCTGCAGCCGAGGATCAGACCGCCAGGGTCCCCTCCCTCGGCTGCCACCCGTAACACAATGCACCCGACCCCTTTGGCCCCTCCGACAGGTGGTGAGCCCATTGGAAGGGGGACCCACGTCTCCTCTTCGGGCTGAGCCCGGCCGGGCTCTGTGGGTAAAAGCCCGGCCACCAGGTGCTCGCCATCGTGCCCCACCTCCAGGCCTGGCTCCAGAGTGGGGCTCCGGTGATCCGCGTCCGGGCAAGGGAACGCTAGATCCAAGGTTGCTGTGCATCATAAGGGATCTTCAGGCTGCGCTTTGTCTGGTTCCTCACCTAGGACCTGTCTGCCTTGGGTGACCCTACCAGGGGCATAAAGCCCCAGACAGCATAGCTCCTAGGATCATTGGGACACTCAAACCCCTCCACCACGATAAGGTGAAAATAAAACTACTTTGATCTTAAAACAGGATTTTACTGGAACATAGTCAACTAGATTTAAATGAACTTAGCTAAGGACAATCCCCTATTTTGAATACAGCACAGGAGGGAAACGCGCCCTCTCTTTAAAAGTATAGGACCTGGATCCTTAACTTCAGATCGCTCTGGGGTTACCCGTGATCAGGGGTGAAAGTAGGGGGGTATGGCAGGGTACTAAAAGATTTAGCGGGGGTACGCAGTACCTGCAAGAGAGTGGAGCGGCTGTCTGCTGTAAAAAATCAGTGGGTTCACTGTGCAGCCGTGAGTGCACCCCTAATTAGCCGTGACTGATTAGTTTTTCAAGAACAATCCAAAACACGACTTAATTGGTTAATAAATAGCTTTCCCCCCCCATTTCATATTGTTTCTGAACTGTTCTTGGTTAGAGCAAGGGTGCGATACGTCGATCGCGGAAGGTTTTGAGTTGATCACCTGTTCGGGTTGTTTTATCTTTGCTGTGGCTCATCACAGCCGCTGTAGTTTCTGAACGTTCAATAAACGACAAACTTGGACTAATTATCTCATTCGTCTGTGTCATTCAGAACAAACATCAAACACGGTAAATATATTTCATTAAGTATTTAACAAACAAATGGCTTCTACCGCGATAATTATGTGAAATTAAACTGTCTAATTCAAAAATAATAGAGGACTATCGGCATCTTGCTTTGAGCTCAGAGTCTGAGAGGCTTTTCCTCTATCAACATTTTTTTTGCTTCTTATTTAGTGGAAATATTGATGTTGATGATACTTTCTCCAAAATAATAACCTTTTTCAACCTTTATAGCACCACTGTTGAAAATGAGGCTCTAACATTCACAAATGACAGTGAAATAAAATCCAGCCCAACGTCTTTTTTGAGGTGATTCCCCTGGAACCTGTTGGAGGAAAAATATCCCAACTTCAGAAGATGGAGTTAACCTAACAGAGCTCTGTGGTTCCTCCTATCAGTATGAGAGTCAGGGTGAAGAGGCACCATGTTAGGAAGAGAAGTGGAAGCTGCAGGATCTTCAGAATAAACAGGTCATGATGCTGGGCTTTTTCCAGCCATTGGTGATTATCCCTCTGTCTGGACACAGGATCAATCAAACAAGTTTAAAAGCTAAAATGAATGGTCATATGCTAAACATGGAAAACTGGGATGCACTCCATGCCATGATGTTCAGAATTTAGGTCTCATGGCATCTCAACGTGTCAACATTGCAGCCAGTGGGCTGAGGGAGGAAATACAGCTTTATTTTGTAACAATGCAAGAGCTACCAGCTTTTATCACTTCACAAAAAAATTAATCAGCACAGAAATTCCAAACCACCCAAAGATGCAGTTTTATATATATATATATATATATATATATATATATATACTGTATATAAATTCCCTTCTCACCCTCCGCGGATGGTCTCTCTCTCTTTCTCTCTCTCTCTTTCATCCTCTGAGCTCGGGTCCTCTACCAGAGGCCTGGGAGCTTGAGGGTTCTGCGCAGTATCTTGGCTGTGTCTAGAACTGCACATTTCTGGACTGAGATGTCTGATGTTGTTCCTGGGATCTGTTTTAGCTAAACTGCCCCCAGGGCCCTGATGACCACAAGCACCACTGTGGTCTTCACCTTCCAGGCCTTTTCCAGTTCCTCTCTGAGGTCCTGGTATTTCTCCAGTTTCTCGTGCTCTTTATTCCTGATGTTGTAATCACTTAGTATTGCTACATCCACCACAACGGTTTTCCTCTGTTGTTTATCCACCACCACGATGTCCGGTTGGTTTACCATTACCATTTTGACTGTCTGGATCTGGAAGTCCCACAGGAACTTAGGGGGCGTTTACACGACAACGATCCAACAAAAACGGCACTTTTGTTCCGTTTTTGTTGGATCATTTACACGATAATGTTCTGATTACGATCTGTGTTTACACAGTAACGGTACACATCGAAAACGTGTAATGCTCTTGCTGAAACTTTGAAAGTGCGCATGTGTTTAAAAAAAAGTTGTACTTGAAGGCATGTGGATTTCTGTGAGAAAACACGCATTGTGTGCGTCTGATTAGGGCGCATGCAGTTGGAAAAAGTGGGATAACTTTGCTGAAACACCTTGTATGAGCTTTTACGGTGTCAGTAGCGGGCCCCGGACTGGAAGCTGTTATTGTTTTTACCTTGGAATGGCCAACAGTCTGTTATTCCTATATCAATTTGATAAAATAGGAGTTCCCGCACGTCCAATATCCGTGTCCTCTGTTACCTTTTTCAGCAGTTAAAACAGTTTTATCTGTCGCTAACAAGTCGTAACCTGTTTTTCCGAGCCGCCTTCAAACGCAACATGAACGCTGAGACGCTTGCGCTGGGTTTACACCTGTGAGGCAGCGGGAGACCTGCTGCTGCTGCGCAGGTGTGTGTTAGAATCATGGCAGCAACCCAGCAAAACGTAAATAACTTGGCACAGTTTTTCCCCCGAACTAACCGACTGAGTTGAGTAAAGCTGTTGGATGCAGATGATGATAGCTAAAAGATGACTAGCTAATATCAATACAGCACGTTAAGCTTGTTAACAAGTAGCCTGTAGGCTGCTGGTGTTGTTGTCTATGTTGAGCTACGTAGACTCATTTTGGCCCCCAAAATAAGTCGATGCCCCCCTGTTAAACTCGTCTGGAGCCGGGCTGGTCCTGGTCCGTAGTTCTCTACATAAGAGCGCTGAACAAGCAGCCGTGTATTTTGCCACCTGGGCGGTGCGCAGCGGTGAAGAGACGCTGAGGGAACCGTATCTGATGGGGAAACGGTAACACCAGCATTGTGAGTAGTTTCTTCTTCTTCTGTGGATTGTAGGAAGCAGCTATGTTTTGCGTCATACTATGCATGAGCTGGGGATTCTCTGGAAGAAAAGATCCGTTTTCTAGGTTTACACGACAACGGAACCCGTTACGTTTCAGAAATATCGCACTCTGGAACCCGTTTTCAATCTGTGCCGTTGTTAGAGAAAACATTCGGTGGTTTCGTGTAAATGCACACTACAAACGCAACAAAACTCTTCCGTTTTCCCCCGAAATCGTTGTCGTGTAAACGGGGCCTTAGCTCAGTCATTCTCCACCACCTTTGGGGGTGTTCCCCACTCTGATCTCGGGGCTTCCAGTCCATATTCTGCACAGATGTTCCTGTACACTATGCCCGCCACTTGGTTATGTCGTTCCATGTATGCTTTCCCTGCCAGCATCTTGCACCCTGCTGTTATGTGCTAGACTGTCTCAGGGGCCTTCTTGCACAACCTACACCTTTTGTCTTGTCTGGTGTGGTAGATCTGAGCCTGTATTGCTCTCGTGTTTAGGGCCCGTTCCTGTGCAGCCAGGATGAGTGCCTCTGTGCTGACCTTGAGTCCAGCTTTTTCCAGCCATTAGTAAGATTTCCTGATATCAGCCACTTCAGTTATTTGTCGGTGGTACATCCCATGTAGGGCTTGTCCTCCCATGATGGTACCTCCAGCACCTCGTCCTCTATTCCCCATTGTCTGAGACATTCGCTGAGCACATCGTCTGTTGAGGCTTTGTCCTTGATGTATTTATGGATCTTGGATGTTTCAACCTGGAGTGGCTCTCACACTCGCTAGTCCTCTGCCTCCTTCCTTACGGCTCGTGTACAGTCTCAGGGTGCTGGATTTGGGGTGGAACCCTCCATGCATGGTTAGTAGCTTCCGAGTCTTAACATCCGTGGCCTTTATATTTTCCATTGGCCAGCTAATTATTCCTGCAGGGTATCCGATTACTGGTAAGGCATAGCTGTTTATTGCACGGATCTTGTTCTTGCCATTGAGCTGGCTTCTCAGGACTTGCCTTATTCGTTGGAGGTATTTGGCTGTGGCTCCTTTCCTTGTGACCTCATCGAGGTTGCCATTTGCTTGTGGTATTCCAAGGTACTTGTAACTGTGCTCTATGTCTGTTATTGTTCCTTCTGGGAGTGAGACCCCTTCTGTGTGGGCGACCTTCCCTCTCTTTGTAACCATCCGACCACACTTCTCTAGTCCGAATGACATCCCATTGTCAGTGCTGTAGATCCTGGTGGTGTGGATCAGTGAGTCGATGTCTCGCTCGCTCTTGGCATACAGCTTGATGTTATTCATGTAGAGGAGGTGACTGATTGTGGCCCCATTCTTGAGTCGGTATCCGTAGCCAGTCTTGTTGATGATTTGGCTGAGAGGGTTCAGGCCTATGCAGAACGGCAGTGGGGACAGAGCATCTCCTTAGTATATCCCACATTTGATGAACACTTGTGCAAGTGGTTTGCAGTTGGCTTCAAGGGTGGTTTTCCACAGCCCCATCGAGTTTGCAGTGAAGGCTCTTAAGAGTCCTATTGATGTTGTACATTTCTAAGCATTCAATGATCCAAGTGTGTGGCATTGAGTCATAGGCTTTCTTGTAATCAATCTAAGCCGTGCACAGGTTGGTGTGTCGGGTTTTGCAGTCGTGGGCGACTGTGTGGTCTACAAGAAGTTGGTGTTTGGCTCCTCTGCTATTTATGCTTGTGCCCTTCTGTGCCGTGCTCATGTATTTATCCATGTGCCCATTTATCTTAACCGCTATGATGCCTGACATGAGCTTCTATGTTGTAGAGAGACAGGTTATTGGCCGATAGTCGGATGGGACTGAGCTCTTTGAGGGATCCTTCTGGATCAGGATTGTGCGCCCTTCAGTTAACCATTCAGGGTGAGTCCCATTTTGTAGCAGCTGGTTCAGTTGAGCTGCCAGTCGCTCATGGAGGGCAGTGAGTTTCTTCAGCCAGTAGGCATAGATCATGTCAGGTCCTGGTGCTGTCCAGTTTTTCATACCTGAGACTCTTTCTTGGACGTCTTCCACAGTGATGGTTACCGGGGCTTGTTCAGGGAGGTTGCTGTGGTCCTCTCGTAGACAGGTTAGCCACTGTGCATTGCTGTTGTGGGATGCCTCCCTTTCCCATATGCCTTTTCAGTATTGTTCAGTCTCCAGCTTTGGTGGGTCTGCTCTGTTAATAGTACCCTGCCATTGGGAGTACACTTTAGCTGGTTGGGTGGAGAAGAGCCGGTTAATCCTCCTGGCTTTATTCTCTTTTGTGTATCTCTTTAGGCGGCTAGCCAAGGCTTGAAGCCTTTGTTTGGCAGTTTCGAGTGCTTCAGGTATGGACATCTGGCTGTACCTCTTAGGTACTGATCTTTTCATTGCACCCCTTTGGAGTTCTAACAGTTGTCTCACTTCCCTCCTTGTTATCTGGATTTTAGTAGGGATCGTTCTCAATGCTGCATTCACATCTTCAATGAGATTTTCTTATGGTATTACACTCAGCCATTGTAATTGGCGTCGGGTTTGCTTGTTGTTTATTCGGGCCATGATCATCTCTCTCAGGTCAGTTGCTGCCTTGTTCAGCTTTGATGGTTCGTTTATTACTGTGACTACATACCCAGTTTCTGGGCAGGTAGTTGTAGTTAACTCCCCTCTGACCTGGCATCCTGGCTCCTCCCCCTTGCCATAGCATTTGTGTTGTACCTCGTCAATCTCAAGTTGTGACAGCAGTTGCCGTTTGCGGATGTTGGAACACTGAGCTACTAGTTGTTTGGCAGTTAGTGTTGACTGGGGATGTCAAACTAACCATTCCTCCCACATTCTTTGCATGTAGCCTCTCTAACTAGGGTCACTTGAGTAGTAGCATTCCAACAGATCCATGTTTACACCTCTGGCCCATTTCCGTCTTGTTCCAGTAGCCCATTTTTCATCAAGGTGCTCTGGTTCCCCAGCACCTGACGCAGACCTTGTTTGGCCGGGCGACGTCTGCGATGGCTCTCATGATATGAGGTAGGCTATATAGCTCAAAGGGTCTTGCCTAAGGACCCACACTGCCTAAGGACCCACACTGGATAGCTCAATTTCACTGTCATTGTTGTATCTTTTCTTGACTGGTGACTTACTCATTGAGCTAATAAAAAATAAAAAATTATTATTATTTTTTTGTTGCATAGTACCCCCAAGAATTTAAAACAACTTTCACCCCTGCCCATGATGCTGTCTCTGGGGAACCGTGCATCGGTGAAATGGTTCCCCGTAAGTCTGTCTTGGTGTGTGAATGACTGTGGAGTGAGGTAAATATTGAATTGGAAGCTGGTTTGTGATTTTATTGAGTTTTGTCAGTTTCATTAGTTGTTTGTCTAATAAATGTATGTTTGGAATTGGAAAACATTTGCCTTTGTCTTTATGGTTCAGCTGATACAAAGGAATCAAGGAATACAAGGAATGCATCAAAGAATCCGGGCAGAAGAGAGAATAAAACGAGTCAAAAGATTTTAATTCTTCTTCTTCTGATTAAAATTAACAATCCTCAAAGCAAATAGAACCAATGACAGGCCAGTGCACACATGCCCCTCCGGTGCAGGAGGTGTGATCAGTTTGCACTGAGGGGGCGTGGCTTGGACTGTTTTGGGCACATACTGTAGAAAGTGTACATTTTATCTGTCCCCTGGCGGTCCACTGGGTATTTGTATTAAAAGATGTTAAATAGACAGGAAAAGTACAAATATCACTGGGTAATTATGGGAAAATATCGCCAGTGAACTGCTAATATAAACCCACAACTAGTCTTAAAAACAACTTATCAAAAATACAATTAAAATAAATTTAAATTATTTCCACTTTTCTTAAATCCAAATTAAGTCACCACATAAATGCTAATATTTTAACACAGACGTAACATTTGTTTATTGAGATTATCAATGCCTCCCCCGTCCTAGATTTCACTAAATCTAACACAGAAGCTGTTAGAGGTGCTGATGTTTTTAGCAACAAAAGAAGACCCTAAAGCAAATTCTGCTCCGACCCTGTATTATGTGTTAAACCCGCTGCACTGCGCAGAGATGTTCAATACTGCTATTGTGGCTTTAGTTGCTCTTCCATTTCGTGTCTGCTGAGTTTTTAACAAGGGGACACAGAAACTATTTTGATGTGCGGTGGCCGCGCACATTAACTGTGTCTGACTAAGTGGACAAAGCATTTGATACGGTTTGGTGCACTGTGTAAACCGAAAAATAATACTAGCAATAATAATATAATAATATAAAATCAGCGTGATGCGTGACTGCTAGGAGAGCGCGAAAGCTCCTCACCGGGTTAAACCTGCACAATGAGGTTATCGCTGGGTCGTAAACCATTATAACGCACCGACCAACCGCAAACACAGACCTAAACTTTACAGGGAAGACGGGGTCAAACGCTGGGCAGCGTGTTGAGATGTAAACGCTGCATAATGTTTTGTTCACAAATATACATCATTCTCACCGCTCACTCAAAACACCACTGAAAGCGCGACTACAAGTTATTCCTGCGGTTCACGTAAAGTTGCGTAACCAGAGCTAACGCGGTGGGTTTAAACTCATACCTTAATCAATAACTCATCATAAAGTGTTCACAATTCCTCACAGGGAGCTTATGTAAATATTCATACAGTTCAGCCTGCGTCCATTTCGAGTGAAAGGAGGCGCGCACGATCCGCGCTGAGGTAAACTTAATCCAGCTACGGCAGCGCGCGAGGTGATTGGTCGCGAGGTGATTGGTCAGCACGCTGCCAGCTTTAAATGCATAAACTATAAACACATCTTCTATAACCATATCTTTTAGGAATAAATCTGCTCTGGTAGTGAAACGCTGAGTAACAGAAACGTTCACAATCCGGCTTTAAAAAAGCCTTGGAGACACGAACCGATCGAACCTGTTGTACTTTTATCAGCTCTGTGGTCACAGAGGTTTGGAGAATCGGCCGACAATTCTTAAATCTTTCCGTCTAAACCAGACTTAAGACTCACAAGCTCTACTCATCTCCTCTCGACCACTGCCCAAATGCTCTCTGAATCTGGTTGCTATGGTAACGTTTACATATAAATTCAAAATAAGATACAGATACGCCACAAAAACGAACATTTTACTTTAGTGAAAATTTTAACTCACGATATGACTAACGGGAGTCCTGAGCTTGTTTCTCTGCAACGAGACAGTCCCATCAGGGAGTGATGGGAGACAATGACACCCGAAGCATTGCTTATATCCACAGTCTACTTGGTCTCTACATGGCGAAGCAGTTTGAAGTTTCATTGCCTCATTAGCAGCCGGTCGCCACATGTTACGCAGAGCGGCTTGTAATGTGGGACTCACCTACCGGTCCGGGATAAATCCATTCTCCTGTCTCTTCTCTGGGCCTTTTCCCCTTTGCAAAGAAACTTTCCAAAGACATCTGATCTGTTTCTTACTCATTTTGCTGCTTGTGAGCTCAGTGTTGGCGCGCAAGTAACCGAGAGAATCTGGCTAAAGGTTTTTCAAAATAAAAGATCCTCCAGACTCAATACAAAACACGGAAATATTTAATTATTTCTTGCACAGCCCGGTACCAATTAGTCCACGGACCGGGGGTCGGGGACCACTGATTTAGACCAAGAAGTACCAAATCGATGTTTTCCATGATTTTAATAAGATACAATAAACAAAATAAAAATAAAAGTATGCGAAAACCTCGCTCGAATGTAAATAGTACTTTTCTTCGGTTTTTGTCTCATAAAGATGTAATGCATTAGTCCATGAGTCGAAGCGCATGGAATGCATCTGCGGGGTAATTTTATTCTCACTAAAAGAAGAAAACGGGGTTGGATCAGCAGATTAACTCAAACCTGCTGATTAAAAATAATTAACAAGTTTGATTATTTTTAAGGTGATCAAGGTGTATGCAATCACATGTATATAAGTAGCTGTGCAAGGGTGAGCCGCGTAATTGTGGAATCGTTTGGCTCTGATGTAGAACATCCCTAATGCAAGGATTCAGAGGGAGCGATTGATCATATTGATCTGCTGGGAAATGATGGTGGTCTATTATCCTTTAAATTGCTCAGACTGCTTATCCTGGATCTCTGAGCAAAACTTAAAGAGTCATCCTTCAATCGAGCCGCTCGCTTTGTGAGTGCGCCTTTATGGACATACAGCATCTTTATTCTGTAAATGTACAACTTATACACATGATTCTACTATTTAGAATCAAACGTCCACTTTCCCCATTCAATGGACTTTCTGACACGTTGTCTGTCTTTAAATCCCAGCTGAAGCTGGTTACTGTTCAGGCTGGCACAGTGTTTCTCAACCTTTTTTGGCCCAGCGCCCCCCCTAGTCTTTATCCAGGTCCCTCACCGCCCCCCACCAAAGAATTTGCAGGCTACTTTGCACTGACCATTATTTTATCATTAATATTACTATCACCATTGTAGATGTTTTGATTTATAAAGGAAAGGTGCGTGGTCACGTGCGTGCGCACAGCTTTATGCATTCCATTTTTTTGTGCACCGCACTTTTCTAAATTTTTTCGTAATCCAAGTTTTAGTGTCAAAACTGCGCAGTCTTTTATGCATGAGGCCCCTGGGTTGTAATATTTAGCTTGTTAACTAAATATTTAACTTCAAACTATATAGCTTTAGCTTTCCAACTTGCTAAGTATTTAACATGCTAAATAAATATTTATTGAAAAACTGACATTTAGAAAGTAATAACTCTGAAAAAAAATAACCCCCATTTTTTCTTCTGACTAAATAACACAAATTGCAATTAATTTTTGACTGTAATTTTACAAATGGTATATTAAAACCATGTGATGAGGAAATTCATCACATGTAAGTTTAGAGAATTATTATTATTATTATTATTATTGCAGCCTTATCAGAAGGAGAGATGAATGATTCAGTCTCTGTGTTTCCAGTTCTGTTCAGTTCTGAAACAGTTTGAATTGACAATAACTGTTAAGTGCCATAAAGATGCAAAGCATTTGTCGACGGTGATTCAAAGGTTTCATTTCCAACAGCAGATGAAGATCTAAGTCAGGATCAAACAGCACTGTTCTACCTCACACGGACGGAGCTGCAGTCAGGATTCAGTGGGCATCCTGGATCCGGCAGTACATATACACAACACACACACACGCGCGCTCACACACTCCTATGTGTGTTGTGTGCACATGTGTGTGAGCCGGTGACATCCCTGGCCAGAGACCCTGAAGTCTAACATGGTTTAACAATGTCACGGTGTCAGACCCTGAGCTGCATAGCGTATTCATAGTGACACACGCGCAGGCGCCCTCTGCTGATGTGTGTACACAGGGTTATGGAGTAGAGCAGCTATTTTTCTTCTGCACTGACTGGCCGAGTGGCCCTGAGACATATACCCACACAGCCACAGAAACACACTAATACACAGCCCACATATACACACATATATGCAGCCATCTCGTCTGGGCAGTATAATTCCATTTGTCTGGTCCAGCAAGCAGTTGGCCAACTCCATGAATTATTACAATCCCATAAGGCATCTGGGGTGCCGCAGCACTGGGAGGCCTATCTGGGTATGTATGTGTGTGTGTGGCCTCCATCTACCATTTAAGCTACCGTGGAAGATGAAATAGTAACACACTCCTGGACACAGCCATACACACACACTCTTCCTCTGTCCCTTATCAGAGTGTGTGTATCTTCTATCTTCAAATAATGTTTTGTCTCTTTCCTTTGTGCTATCATGCTGCTACAAATGGAAAAACGGCATCTCATTCCTCTCTCTGGGGTTTTTTTAGCAGTTCATTTTTTTAGCCAGGGTCATGTGTAAGTGCGCATGTGTGTGCGGGTGTGTGTGTGTGTGTAGTAGTGTTGGGTGGCACAGTAACAGTGGCAGACAGATGGCCATTTCTCTCTCTCTCTCTCTGACCATGTTGAACATTGCCTAGAAAGATCATCAGAGCAAAAAATGGATTTCATTTCAGCCTGTATTACAGGATTTAAAGTACAGCAGGTCTTCTGTAATCTGAAAGCCCTTTGTATTATTCTCCACTGATTGAAGCAGAGTTTTGAAGTGGAGGGAGAATTCTTTTCATAATATGGAATGAAATGGAGCTAGTGCAGCAATACAAAGAGAGTTTTTATAAGTGTGCTGCTGTTTTGTTGAAAGAAAGATGGCTTTTTAAAGTGATTTGCAGAGAGCTGTTCAACAGAGTGCAAAGCCACAGAGATATAGCAGTATGTTCAGTCCATTGGGCCAACACTCTGCTAGTGTCACACAGGATTAAAAGATCAATTGAAACATTTTCCGTCAGTGTGGGTAACTTTGTGTGGTCACCATGGGGTCCTTCACACTCAGCAGGATCCTCATCTCCACTGAGAAAGTGGTTCATTCAGAATGCCTGTGTAGAAGTTTAAGATCTGTGAAGGTTTCTTAAGCAGTACGAGGCTCTATTGCTAGTGCAGCATAAGTTTATCAAGATGCCTTGTCAGATTTATAGAGTTATATTTGTTCTTAACACGTTCATAGTGTTGACTTTTGACAAAATACACTAGTGTTGAGTAAGTCAACACTGATGTGTGTTTAATTTCAACTACTGTGAGTGTTGATTCAACTATATCACAAATAACACTTTCTAAAGTATAAATTCTACACCATCCAGAGTGGACCAATATAGACACTTTCAAAATGTTGAATTCAACTCTAAGAATTCAACAGTAAATTATACAAATTTGCTGTGTATGAGTTGTTGTGAAACCTGGCTAGGACTGATTCAGATATTTCTGTGATTCAAATCACAGAAAACAGGTCGCAGAAACCTAGGAGTAATAAGTAGTATTGAATTCTGATTTAATGTTGATTGAAAATTTTGTAATCTTTGTTTTAGATATACTATGACTTTATGTTGATTATGAGTTATGTGATTTTGTTTTAAAAGTAATAAGTAATCTTGACTTAATAATGGAAAAAATTATAAGTGGATAAAAGTAATCACTACAAGTTAAGTTTAAAAGTCTCTTATACTGTGTATAAGACCTCAACTCTCCCATGAGGTCCCATTCAGACCTCAACTAGAGGTCTGAATGGGAAGAATAACTGTAGTCATGGAAGAAACAGGAAATGTAAAATTATGGGCAATGGCTGCAGATGAACGGGAAGCGCGAGAGCTGATAGGAACATCAGCAAGGGTATTTCAAGAAAAAGGAAGTTCAACTCTATGCAATGATGTTTCAGAGAATTAAAAGTCAGCAATTAACCGTATGCGCCTGATGTCAAAGGAAGGGTGGTAGTTTCTCAGGAAAGAATGTGTAAGCAGCCAACGCATACACACCCAAACGTGGAAAGTATAAAAATCATCAGAAAGAGGAACCAGGTGTTCTTTGTTCCGCAGTGTTCGAGTCAAGACCACATGAAGATGCAAGATCAACAGAGGGCTGCACCTTGAAATCCCGGGGAGGTGAAGACATCGCACTGCTCGAGAAGGGAACAGGATCCGTTTACCCACAGCCCGGGTTTCTGATTTGACAACTGCCCTACGCTCAACCCAAAAGATCTCAGCTATCCTACAACGTACTTGGGGGATAGACAAAGATCACTAAGTGATAAGGAACTGAGTCCATGGAGGACAAACACCAGTTCCTCTTTGTTTTAATCTGAAAAGGATTCTGCCTTGCCAAGACAGGATTCTAACTAAGAATATTGAAGTTTTTCTGCTGCCAAGATCATTTCAACATCTGGGGACGAGTGGAACTGCATCCCAAAGCCTCACTTATTTAGTTTGATGACACAGTATAGGGACTGGAGAAAGGTGTGATTTCTAATTTATTTTATGTTAATCTCTTGATTTGTTGATTGAAGAAGCTGTTTGTCAGTTTTCCCTGCTAAAGCTTACTAATAAAATATTAAAGTCTGATTGATGCTGTGGACAGTTAAATTAATTGAGTCAATTGTGAGTTAATTCTTCTGATTAAGGTAAAATCAATGGTCATAATCCTAGTAACCAGGGGGCTTCAGACGTTTCTTTGGTGTTTGTAAAATAATGACTTTGGGACTCGTGCTGAGTCTCTAAAATTTATCTAGTCTATAACAAGTGCACGTTATTGATAGAGAGAGAGCTACCGTTAACTGGAACGGTTTCAGGAACCAAGCAGCTGCAGGCTACTCAGTTGACTGTTTCATTAACTGTAAAGGGTCATAGCTTCTGGATTGGAAGGTAGTTAGAGTCTAGACGCATCTTTCTTGCTCCCAGCTTAAACAGAATGTCCTTTACATTCTCATCTGAAGATGATCTGAAGATGAGAATGTAAAGGAATGTAATACATTCTCATTTCTCACGTTTATTTAATTTGTCGTCCACAAATTAAATAAATGTAACAGAAACATCCCACCATCTTAGTGAGATGGATGACTTGACTTCATCTAAGCATATTAAAAAAAGGATTCATAATAAAAAATAGAAATAAAATAAAAGTTTTCTGCTACTGAATTAAGCTGTACTGACCCTTGCAAAATGCCTCACTAATAAAATAATTAGCATTAAGAAAATCTAAAAGATGTTGTGGACATTCAATTAATGAGTCACCTTAAAGTTCTTTGATGGTCATAAAATAGCTATGAAATTTGATTCTGGGGAGGAAAAAGTGGAAAATGTTTTATAGGTTGCTTTCAGACAAAAACTATATGTAAACAACATCCTTGGGACTCGCCCGAGTCACTAATACCAACCTGGTTCAGTAACAAGTGTAAGTTGTAATAAAGAGAAAGAGTGACCGTTAACAGGTGGGCTGCAGTCTGGCTAATTTACAGGGGGAAGAAGGGTGGGGCATCTGGATGGAGGTCATCAGAAACCAGGCCAGCTTAAACAGAGTTTACTTCAGTTCTGGACAGGGTAAATCCCAGCAGATTTAGGAAACTCAATTCACCCGTTAGACAGAGAACTGGTAGCCCATTTGCCTCCTCTCAGAAGGGGAAGTAGAGAGAGAAGAGGGGCGGGGGGTGCGCAACAACAAGTTGGCGCCCGAACAGGGACTAAAGCAATTTTTTTAACTCTTACAATTTAATTGAGATATTTTTTTTTTTGTTTGAAAGATTTTTTGGGGGCAAAATCCAGTAGATTTGATTACAACTCTATTATTTTTTATTTGACATTATTATTTTTTTTATTGAATACTACTTTTTTTGTCTGAAGTCATTTTTTTATTGAATAATTGTGAAACAAATTTAACTCCATACAGATTCAACATGCATTTAAAATGTTGTATGAACCAAGAACGATAGCTCAGTAAAGTCTTATTGCCTGATTTTAAAAAAAATAAATTAGAAAGGGACTTTAACTCATTAATTTTAATAATGTAGAATTTAATATGTCAAAATTGTTGAACACAATTAATTACATTCTTTTTTTAACATACAAAAAGTTTGGGCCAGAACTTGTGTATTTTCACATTTCTGATACAGTACAGTAAATATCACATACAAACAACATCCACTAACAACACCGAAGGATGACGAAGATGATTCTCTTGGCAAACTGGGCATTTATTATTCTTTAAAAAATTATCCCATAAAAGACTGCTAGCCTTTCAGCAAAGCTTTTCAAACCTAAAATAGCATATCATTGCTAAATATGTAACAGCAGCACAGACAACCCCAGCGCTAATGTTAGCATCCACATTTCCAATGAGCTTCCATGACTGATCAGGAGTTCCTGAAACTCTGGAAAGATAAATGGATAGAAAAACACATTGCCCCATTCAGATGGTTGAATAAACTAAGCAACAGATTAAAAACAATGAATATCTTGTATATTATTATTACACGTTTATGTATTCAATTATTTAGCAGTAAAAAGGGATTTTGAATTGAAAAGTTTTCTTATTTTGTCCATATGTAGTTTTCAGTTAAAATACAATTAATAACAGACCCAGCAATTAAATTTACTCGAGTCCCACAACTAAAATATACACAAAAATTAGTTAATGTTTAGCTGTCTAGCAGATGCTAACCTAAGCAGTAAGATATTTAAAAAGATTTTTGAATGATGGCCACTAGTAATATTAGGCACAGAAGGGTTGAATTATAGTTGAATATGTTTTCTGGTTTTATGTATGAAGGAAATAATTTTATAGAGCTCTGAAGCTAATTTACAATCCGTTAGTACTTCAAACTCAGTATAATAGAATAAAGTCACACCAGATACGACTACTGGGAAAGTCCTACTCTAGTGTGAATCTATAGTAGAACTTCACTTCAGTTCTATTCAGTTTCACAACAGAAGTTGTCTCGAGGGACTTTACAAAAAAGTAATTTTGGTTCTGTCACACATATATTCCAGTTTATCCTAGTTAGCAAATATTTTTCAAACATTTATCTCTTCTAACAATGAAAGAATTAATAAACTGTGATTTCTGTGTATTAGGCTAATATAATAAAACTGATTTCAGGACTGTTACTTCCACTGAACACAAGCTGTGTAAAGGCTCTTTCCAGGCAGAAGGAATGGTGGTGGAGGGATGCATGGCTGAGGCATGGAGGGGGGTTGGAACTACCGAACATATTCTTCTTCATGGGCAATAATCTTACATGGGATCTTTCGGCTGTTTTCTTTCATTATGCTGGATGAACTGTAAGGAAGGAAAAAAGAACTGTGAGATTTTCTCATCTTTGGCTTATTGTATCGATATAGAGAGAGGATCTATGAATTATATTAATCCAGATTGTCTGAATTCTTCTTTAAGTAATCTCTTCAGTATTAGCATTTTAGCTTAGTTGCTATAACACCCCGAATCAGCAAATTAACATATTTAATCTAGACAAATATTCCACATATTGTTGGATTTACTACAACACACAAAAATTAGATTCGAAATCCAAGTGATAGCCTCTCTTAGCCTCTCTTTTTGGGTGTCACCCCTTCTCCTGGAGCAGCCTCCATCGCCTTGTGGTCTGCTGTGATCTTTGTCTTTTACTGTTTCTGGAAACTAACTGACTGGAACTAGTCATGTTTCAGATGCTGACACTAAGAGATCATGTGCTGACAGCTGCAATTCTGCTTTTATTCAGGGGAAAATCAATTAGGTAGTAGTAATTATTGCTATTAACAATTGCCTTCATCAGTAGTCATATTAAGATGTATTTCCTAATGATGGATAAAAAGAAGCTGGATGTGGGGTTTCTGTGGTTGGAGTATTCTTGATGCCCTTTTCCGACTCAAGACCATGGCCTCGGATTTGGAAGCACTGAGTCTCATCCTGGCCGCTTCACACTTGGCTGCGAACCGCTCCAGCGAGAGCTGCAGATCACGATCTGATGAAGCCAACAGGACCACATCATCCGCAAAAAGAAGAGATGCGATCCTAAGGCCACCAAAACGGATCCCCTCAACACCTTGGCTGCACCTAGAAATTCTGTCCATGAAGGTAATGAACAGAATCGGTGACAAAGAGCGGTCTTGGCCAACTCTCACCGGAAACGAGCCCGACTTACTGCCGGCAATGCGGACCAGACTCTGACACCGGTCATACCTGAAAGCCCGTATCAAAGGGTCCGGAACCCTATACTCCGGAGTACCCCCCAAAATGCCCCCATGGGGACATGGTTGAACGCCTTCTCCAAGCCCACAAAACACATGTAGACTGGTTGGGCAAACACCCATGCACCCTGCAGGACCCTAGTGAGGGTGTAGAGCTGGTCCAGTGTTCCACAACCAGGACGAAAACCACACTGCTCTTCCTGAATCCGAGGGACCTTCCTCTCCAGGACCCCTGACTAGACCTTACCAGGGAGGCTTAAGAGTGTGACCCCCTTGTAATTGGAGCGCACCCTCCGGTCCCCCTTTTTGAACAGGGGGACCACCACCCCAGTCTGCCAATCCAGGGGAACTGCCCCCGATGTCCATGCGATATTGCAGAGTCGCGTGAGCCAACACAACCCTACAACATCCAGAGCCTTAAGGAACTCCGGGCGGATCTCATCCACCCCCGGGGCCCTGCCCCCGAGGACCTTTTTGACCACCTCGGCGACCTCGTCCCCAGAGACTGGAGAGCCCAATGCAGAGTCCCCAGGCTCAGCTTACTCAACAGGAGGCATGTTGGTGGGATTGAGGAGGTCTTCAAAGTATTCTGCCCACCGGCCCACAACGTCCCGAGCTGAGGTCAGCATCACACCATCCCCACTATAAACAGTGTTGGTGCTGCACTGCTTTCCCCTTCCGAGAGGCCGGATGGTGAACCAGAATCGCCTCGAAGCCGTACGGAAGTCTGTCTCCATGGCCTCTCCAAACTCCTCCCACGCCCGGGTTTTTGCCTCAGCGACCTCCTGAGCCGCATGCCGCTTCGCCCGCCGGTACCCATCAGCTGCTTCTGGAGTCCCACAGGCCAAAAAGGTCCGATAGGACTCCTTCTTCAGCTTGACAGCATCCCTCAGCGAAGGCGTCCACCAACGGGTTTGAGGGTTGCCGCCGCGACAGGCACCAACAACCTTGCGGCCGCAGCTCTGATATGCCGCCTCAGCAATGGAGGCACGGAACATGGTCCACTCAGGCTCAATGTTCCCAACCTTCCCCGGAACGTGTTCGAAGTTCTGCCGGAGATGGGAGTTAAAGCTCCGTCTCACAGGGGACTCCACCAAACGTTCCCAGCAGAGCCCTCACTACACGTTTGGGCCTGCCAGGTCTGACCTGCTTCCTCCCCCACCACCGGAGCCAACTCACCACCAGGTAGTGGTCAGTGGACAGCTCCGCACCTCTCTTCACCCGAGTGTCCAAGACATATGGTTGCAGATCCGATGAAACGATGACAAAATTGATCATCGAACTGCGGCCATGGTGTCCTGGTGCCAAGTGCACATATGGACACCCTTATGCTTGAACATGGTTTTCGTGATGGACAATCCGTGATGAGCACAGAAGTCCAACAACAGAACACCATTCGAGTTCAGATCGGGGGGGCCATTCCTCCCAACCACGCCCCTCCAGGTCTCACTGTCATTGCCCACGTGAACGTTGAAGTCCCCCAGTAAAACAAGGGAGTCCCCAGGAGGGGCACTCTCCAGTACCCCCTCTAAGGACTCCAAAAAGGGTGGGTAATCTGAACTGTTGTTCAGTCCGTAAGCACAGACAGCAGTCAGAACCCGTCCCCCCACCCAGAGGCGGAGGGAGGCTACCCTCTCATTCACCGGGGTAAACCCCAAAGTACAGGCGCTGAGATCGGGGGCAACAAGTATGCCCACTCCTGCCCGGCGACTCTCACTGTGGGCAACTCCTGAGTGGAAGTACGTCCAGCCTGGAACCAGTCAAGGAGACTTCTGGAGTCCCACAGTGAAGGTCATCACTGTGGTTTCTTGGTTCTGTTCTGACCCACTTCTAGAGTGTTCCTTCAAACACCTCTCTCCCTTTCTATTTTTCCCTTAAAAAAACTAAAAATTATTCACATCTTTCAAGTTCTATGTCTTCTGAGGCCTCTGATGCAGATTCCAAATATGCAGGGCACACTTTTTTTTATTTTTTTATTTTTTCAAACTTGTAAATTTTTGCCATGATTTTACAGTTATGCATGACTTTGTGTTGCACTGCCAAATAAAATCCCAGTAAAATCAATAGATGTTTGGGGTTGTAATGTGACAAAATGGAAGCAAGTCAAAGGGCTGCCTTCGGAAGGCAATGTATTTCCATCTTTCCTGTTTTCTCTTTTCCTCCCTCACTGTTTTCACTCACATTTCTTTCTTTCCAACCTCTTCCTATCTCATCCCAAGGCCCCCATTGACCTTTAGTCTTATCCTCTCATTCTCCACTCTTTCATTCGTACTGTTTTCCATCCTGTTTCTCTCCCTACCACCCTCCCAACTCACACCCCGTCGTCTCCCTCATTCACTTCTATCTGACTCCATCTCCTCCCTTTCTCCCTCTCTGTCCCTTATCTCTTTTTACTCTCTCCCTTCCTCTCTCCCCCGTTTTCCCACTCTTCTGTCCTAATAGCGCAGTGACAGCGGCACTGTTTCTAATCAGAGGTGAGGAGAGCGAATGAGCAGCCGTCCGATCCTCTCTGCTCTCTCATCAATCGGCTCTAACTGAATGGGAGCAAATCTCAGCCGGGACAAAATTAATATGTAGCAGATCTGCGGCACGGTCGCCTACCCCGGAATTGGAAATGGCCTCTGCGCTGCCTGACCCGTATCCCTCCTCCGGTGTGTGTGCGAGCATGTGTGTGCCAGGAGGTTGTGGCGGCAGATTATTGGAGAGACAATTGGCTGTATGGCAGTAATCAGAGGAACACTGAGGTGTGTCTATCTTATGACTGCTCCCTGACAACCCTACACACACACGCACGCACACACACACACACGCACACACACACACACGCACGCACACACACACACACGCACGCACACACACCAAGATACCTTCCCACCCACCACCACCATCCAATTCAATCAGACAGTCCATCCGCCCTGCAGAGCAATGTGGCACTGCCCCCGTGCATGACAGTATCAATTCAATTACCCAGGAAATGGATCCATATTCAGCCCATATAAACTCATACACAGAGCCAGGAGGGGCTGCTGCTGCCACCGAGACAAAGAAATGCGCATTTACCCTGTAATAACTTTCATTTGAGTCGGCTTTGAAAACCATTTTCAGCCAGGCATTTGTCGCTGTCACATCGCGTTATCCACAAATCAGGTTTACAAAATATCAATTCAGTTTCTGGCGTAGCGCGAAATGCTACGAGGAGAGTAAAAAAAAAAACAGAGAGAGAAAGCCTCAGACACAGACGCAGGCATGGAGCAGGAGCTGCTGAGGGGCCCCTTGTGGTTCAGGCAGATTTCTAGTCAGAACTAATCAAAAGCAGAGCAGACCATGCTAATCTCTTCAATTTCATCCTGTAGACTGTTGTCTTTCTCCAGGTTTCTCCGGGTCAGGTACACACCAGCAGGCATGATTGTGTGCGCACACAAACTCAGTTGGTGTGAAAAAACAGACACATAAACAATGCAGATTTAAAGCTACTCATAACGCTCATGTGTTGCTCATCTATCAGGGCTGAATGAGAGTTCAAGTTGCTCCATTTGTTTACGCCGCGTGTGGAAGAGTTTGGCAGGATTGTGAGCAAAGAGAGCATCTGTGTGTTTTCTGTGGAAGAGGAGTCATTTTGTGGAGCTATTTGATCCTGAGGACGACTCTGCAGAGAATCAGGGAGGAGTAGAAACAGTTTGGCTCTTTGCTACGTTGAAATGACTAATTGCATAACGGACAGCAACTTCACTGCGGCCCTTTCCTCTGATTTTCAATAATCAGAAGAATTACTGAAAGCAACAAACTGCACACCTGAGAGAACTGTGCTTTGTTTTTTGTGTGTGTAAGTCATGTGATCAACTGGGCAGAAGCAGACAGAAATGTAAGGGATATAAAACTTTTTATAAAGTATTTTCTGGTGGATACTGGCAATCTTCTTTCAGACAATTTGAGATTTCCTTTTACACCCCCCAACCCCCAAAATATTTTTTTGATGGGGAGATGCCCGATGGCATGATCTGTCAAATGAGTGAGTGAAACTGGCAGGTACACTGAGAGGAGATTACTGGAACAAGGCAGAACCAGAAACAAAAACAAAAAGAGTTCAGAAGAAGTCTGATGAGTCTGGGAGGGAGACTTGAAGGATGCTAGACCCTCTGACCACGACAGAGAGAGGGACCACACTGCTGTGAAGATGGATAAACACAGGGAACAATAACTAAACAAACTTAAATTCAAATTCAACAGTAATTGATTAATCCCAAAGGGAAATTAAATGATGTTGTTAGTCATTAATAGACGTGTCGTCTGCGTCTGAACCCAGATGACAAGAATACAGAGAAAAAAAGTACAAGAGTCCTAAGAACTCTGAAACTGAGAAAAAAAATCTGTTTCATGGCCTTCATGTAAATGACTGTCATGATTTTATGACAGTCATTTCATAAAAAGTTTGTTTGCCTGTAAGAGTTTGTTTGGGGAGGTGTGAGTGTTCATCTGAGCTCTGATGTGGATCAAGAAAGTGAAAAAGTGAACTCTGGTCTGCCTACAAACCTCGCTCTTGGTTCAGTCGAAATGAACTCTGGTGCGGTTCGAGAGCAGAGAGTCTTCAGTACACTCCAAAGCAGGAACCGGACTATAGCACAGGGCATTATGGGTAAGCATAACCAATGGCTTTGCCAAAGACCAAAGAGAAATCTAACAACTTCTCTTTAATCAGATTATAACTGTTATAATCTTATGCCACTTCCTTTTTGTTTACATTTTATGAAGAAGGAAGTTCTTCTCAGGGTCTTCTTCAGTGATTTTTGTGATTCCTGGTGCAGCGCCACCACAGGCGAGGAGGGGAACAAGTTGCAGTGCAGTGAGAAGGCAAACAGCAACGGTTGAAACTGGAACTAAGGAGCACTGAAAAACTTAGTTTTGGTTGAATTGGTGATATAAAAGAAGAATATGCATGATTACATAATAGACTTTTGTGAAACGTGATCTTACTTTGACATTCCTCCTATCTGAAGATGTATCTTGTGATGGGAGGAATTGCACAACTTAATCAAAAAAAAAAAACATGTTCCAGAGTGGTTCATTGTACATAAAGTATTTTTGTGAATAATATTCAAACTAATGTTAATGTTCACTGATTGCTTTAAAGACCCAGAGTCATGCTATATTGGAGTGGTAGTGACACCATTCCACATCACAATACAGGACTTAAGAAACTGCAGAATTTTCAGTATTCAGTAGCTTAACTCTCAAGTATAAATTGAAGAACAAAATGGTTGAAAGTATGTGATACCATCTGATAGAGTATAAACATTTGTATTCTTTTTTTTAAAATTTGTTAGTTAAGCACTAAATATAACTCACGGATTATGAATCATATTCTGTATAAACTAAAAAGCAGACAGCTCAAAGTAGAATTTAGTAAATAAGCATATATACATCTAAAAACATTTTAGCAATTAATTATAATAAAAATAAGATATACTGTCACGTAACTTTTGAAAAAATAACTTTTAGAATGTATTTTTTTCTGTCAACTTTCATTTAACACTCCAGTCCAGGGGGTGGCAGTAATGCGCTTTCAGAGTCGGTCAAGTAGCCGCCATTAAACTCCAGAGGAAGATTTGCACTGGCGGTAACTAGTGCTAACTGCCTACACCCAACATGAACGAAAATACCCGTGCGTTGTGTGAAATGGTGGAAAAAGTCCTATTTCACGGAGTCCACGGAGGTCGGATCTGAGGATGAAGTCATGAAGCCGGTATGTATAATCACTGCGTTGATTCCCGACTGTATAATGGTTGGTTGATAATAATTTTAACTGATTTACTTATGTATTTTTGAGAAAGCAATATATTTGCTACAATTTTTTTTTTTAATTTTACATTTATTTCCACAGACTCCACAGAATGGGAGTCACATTTGTGTCAATCAGACTCTTCAGGAACGTTCTGATGTCCGTGATGAGAACAGAGATGCAACTGTGTGTGAGTATCTACTATTTTAGAATGATGATGATATTTTATGCTTCAATATTTTTTATGTACATAATCTAATTATGCTATGTATTGACAATGCACAAAAATGTTTTCCAGCTGCATCCAGAACCTACTGCCAGTCATCCAGATGTAGCTCAAGAAAGAAGCAGATAAGACTTAGAGATGTCACAATTCCTTGAATGATTGTGATTTATTAAAATCCATCAAAGCAAATTATCTGCCTCAGAGTTTGTTGAATGATGTTTTACTATTTATTACCAACTGCTTTTAATTCTTTTTTTCTTCCAATTGTTTCCAAGTGTTTTCTCTTTTTCATTAAAGTTTTTATTTTTTGTAAGAATGTATTAATGTGTTTTTTTGTTTGTTTTAATGTCTTATGTGTGCATACTAAGCTAGAAGTTGCCAAACAATTTCACTGTAGTTTCATAATGACTAAAAGATGCCTGTAGCTCATAATGATTGTCTGTTCTGTGTTAACAGCTGATGGAGGAAGGCAGAGAGTTCTGGCAGCAAAGGAGGTGGCATTCTGGGAGGATGGCAGCTATGAGCTGGTGTCAGGATGGACCCCAAGTTCCTCCTACCAGGAGCTCAGTGACATCAGGACTACAAGACAGGAAGAGACGTCAGGTCTCCGCTTCAGGAGAGATGTTGGGCCTGTCCTGAACGCAACATAATGTTTGATCATGTTTGGACAAAAAAACACTGCCAGATGGTCGAGAAATGGACAAGCATTTATGTCTTATTTTGTGTGCAAACAGTAAAAAAAAGAAAATGAAATAAATAAAAAAAAACTTCTTTTATGTTCCTCATATATGAACATATTGCATATAAGCAATATCAAATGAATATATTTTAATACAGCATTTATTTTTTATATAGATTTTTTTTAAATACAGCATTAAAAATATTAATGATTGGGGCGGGGTTTATTTATAAAGACATAAGTGCTATCCAATGGGCACACATCAACCAACCAATCACATGTCAATGATGAACTCTGATGTCATTGTTTTTCATCCATTGACTGAGAATCCACGTGGGTCTGCTGAAGCGCCTTTTCATATGCTAGGCTATTCATATGCTAAGTAGAGTCGTTAATGCCTCTTGCTCCCCCGCACCGCCACTCACCCCCTCCAAGGATTCCGCAATCGACAGATTACGACTCCCGTGAGTGAAAATGTAAACTGTCGATATCTGTCGCTGACTAGCTGCATTTGCTTCAGAATACAGGGTCAAAAATCCCACTTTTCGTCTTGTGTAATTTCTCAATTTAAGTCCCCAATCAAACCGAGCCTACTGGACTGTCAGGTGTAAAAACATCCTTCATATCCTTTGACAATATAGTCTGCAGCAAAGCACACTGATAAACTCAGTAAATGTTAAAAAGGTCTCTTTGCATATGAAGCATGTTGAATGCTGCATTTTAATATTCAGGATTTTATTAATCAGTTCTGATTTCGCTTCTGTTGGTAATGAGCTGGATCTGAGAATTCATTCACCAGACCCATACAACGGGGTACCTGTAGGGCATCTCCAGCTGCAGGATACAGTTAGACACTGTGCCTGCAGGGCAGCGGGGATAGATTGATATTATCATGCAGAGACCACTAAAGGGGCAGGTGCTGAAAAAAAAAAAAAAAAAAGGGCACATCCAACCGTATTTTAGGACAGAATATTAACAAAGCCAATCAACTTTCAAAGTTTAATAAGCAATGATAAATTACAAAATTGTGAGATACACAATCAAAGCTAAGGAGAATCTCTACATAGAGCATACAACTATGCGTAAGATATTAGTAATTTCTTTCTGCAGGTCTATTTTGTTATAGGAAAGTATTGCAATATTCAAACTCGCAATTTAGCAAGATATATAAATCAGAGCTAAACCACCAGACATATTTTGTCTTTACAGAATGACACTATTAAAAATATAAACAAGGGCACAATGCAACCTTTTAGTGACTGTAATCTATAAAAAAGAGCTGCCTGTTTGCTGCAGTGGAGATGAAGATGGTCCATTCAGGAAAGCAGAGCTGCATCAAACTTTAACGTGGAACTGCAGAAAAACGAAAAAAACAAAAGCAAATATTTAATTGTTAATGCATGTCACCATGAGAATAGCCTACCGAGTTTTGCTTAAAAAACTTTTTTAAACATTTAAATCACACATTTGTCTCATGAAGTGAATTTTTTTTTTTGCAAAACAAACTTATTTGCGCTTGTCAGAAATATTTTCTTGCTATTCTAAGCTTTTGTTTGTGACTCAAAGTTTTGCTTATAATTCTCACATAACTCGTGGGCAGGGCCTAAAATCACGATAAAAGATTTCTGATGTGTGCAAATAAAAGTTTATGTTTGGCAAATAACTTTTTATGTTCACAACACAAAAATGTATTTAATTTAAAAAAGTTTTTTAAACAAAACGATTTGTTTTTTTAAAAAGAAATAATTACAATTCCAAAAGTTTTGATTACAATTTTATTTTACTTAACTGAGGTTAGTTTTCCCCCCCCATTGAATAATTGAGAAACAAATTTAACTTCATACTCTGCGAACCAGACCCTAAACTTACTTAAAGTCTGAGTTGAGTTTTTTTCCCCTTCATTAATTAATTATATCTATCATGGTAATTCAGGGTGAGTTATTTTTAATTCTAAATGAATATCCTTGTTGGACTTTTATTTAAGTGTTATTCTCCTTCAAGATACATTTACCTAACGCCAGAATAAATTAAATGTACATTATGCAGCAAAGGAAATTAGAAGATCGGACATATATATTGTTAAGGAAGAATTTTTATACAATTAAATTTAGCAAAAAAATCTGGCTCTGATTCTTCCTGTTGATCCTGGGTTCTCTCACGTGGCCACGTATGGGGACAGAAACATGACAACGCGTGTTGACGTCACATAATTACATAATTTAATCCAATCAGAAGAAAGTATAAGATAGAACAGGAAACTGGAGAAACACAGATACAAACATTGTTACCTGAGACAAGAAGACAGAGAAATATCAAGGACGTCCTTGGAGAAAGAGCTGGTGCAGAAGTATACAAAATCAGCTTTCTCTGAATTGTTTCCCATGTGCACAAACTTTTATACCTGTAGGTGTGTTTTCCTCTTTAATGTATTCAAATAAGGCGCATCTCTAGTTGACCAACTGGAAGGCATCTCTGGCCCTTTTTTAATCTAGACAGCCCCTGCAATTTGTTCACAAGATCAAACACCTTTTGTTAAATAAGGTAGAAGCAGACGCTCCGAATTCATGGTGGTTTATGGCTTTCACATTTCAGTGTGAAAAGCTAGAACTTCCTACTGATTGTTTCCCAGACAGACAAAGAGCAGATCAGAGATCTTAACAAACAATCTGCTTTAACTACAAGTAAAATAAAGATCAATAGGTCAGAATATGTTATAAATTTTAAAACTATATTAGAGAATTTCAATCAAGTAATGATAAATTCTAAAACTAACTTATTTTAAATGTATTTTCTTAACACTAGCCAGCCTCCTGCGGCTCTACAGCCATCTGTAGCCATCAAAGAGAAACAGATGAAGGAACCTCACAGGTAGCTGTAAAATTCTGGTTTCTCTTCTGCTCTGCCAGGAACAAACCCTTAATACTGTATTTTAATTCAATGAAAAGTTATCTCCAAAAACCCAATTTTGTTCTTCTGCACTCAGCATCTCCAAAGTTTAGTCCTGATATCAAACAAAAGCAATAGATAATATCAACAGAAAATAATGGAGTACAATTCCTGTTTCTAACCTAATATTCAAAATAAGAATTAAGACATTCATTCACCATAAACCTAAGTATTTTCTAATACTAAACAAAAGATTTTCATTTGATTCTAATATAGTCAAAAATAATACCATTTCAAATACATTCATCATTGACTAAATTAATTCTAAAACAAGATAATACAATTTTCAGTCAAAGCATGTTATTAATAACTAAGAAAAGTATCTTACAAATTAAATGTTAGTGATTTAAAACATTTTATGTTATATTCAGTTTTTGCACCATGTCAGCTGTTAGTTTTGGAAGACTTCTCATCCTGGTTACGTGAACCGACCAAAGTTCCCTTTCTCACAGTAATTCAAGTGATGCTGTCCTCCACCTTCCTGCATATGTTAATTTATGACCTCCTGTCTTTAATGATAAGACCCCAGGGGTCTGAGCCGAAGCTCTCCTGCAGATCTCTATTCAAACTTGTTCAAAATTAAGAAATTTGTTCTAAAAGGTTTAAACTGTGTTAAACGCTAAAAATAGTAATTTTTCCTCAACAATATCCTTTATGGAGACGAAAGGTGTTGGACGGGCGATGTGCCCTTATTGCATAAGCGATACTAAAGAATGACTGATATCATTAACGGTACAGGGGAGAAGCTTTTAGTTATCTAGCTTTGCTAGCAAAGTCGTTAGCTAGCAGCTAGTTGATAGCACAACAACAACAGCCTAATATCTGTATGATAAAAATACTGAATCGATAGATAAGAACAGTTTCTCCTCACCTGGCTGTCTCCTCCTGCTCAGTAGTTCTTCAGAGAAAGGCAGACGCAGAGGCCTGTCAGTGTCTGTTGTATTTCATTACCTCTCTGCTTAAACCGCGACTCCGAGCTGAAGCAGTAACGATACTTGAACGTTTTCCGTCATCTGACAAGTAGCAAGTTACTCCACTTTATTCACCAAAAACGTTTTTTTTATTCACCAAAAACTGTTCTGTAATCTGGAACATTCGCTACGTTGAGCTCCAGTTAGCCGCCTTAACTCACTGCGCAAGAGGCAACTGCGTCATGCGTCACGGGCAAAAGGTCAAGGTAACGAGGTGACCAGAGGGCTTATTATGTTGTACAAAAAATAAATAAATAAATAAATAAAATAATAATAATAATAATTTTAGTACATGTTATGTGTCACAAGAGGGCTTAGAAAATAATAATACAAAAAATAAATAAATAAAAAAAATAAATAAAAATGTACCAAAAGGGCACTTGGGGGCAAGGAGCAAAGAGGGCAGGTGCTCAAGCACACCCAGCCCCCCCCCCCTGCACGTGCCTGTTATCATATGGCGTGAAATGGGAGGAGGAGCAGAGCGGAGATGTGTGTGTTATTGTGGAGTTAATTACTAATGAGACGCTCTCTTCTTCAATAATCAGACACATGGAGTTTCCTTCATGTGGAAACTGTTAGAGGCACAAACACACCGGTCTTCGTGAGATTATCCACACACACACAACAGCAACAAGCCACATAGATACAGCGTCAGTCGTCATAGTAATTATACAGTTGCAGAGAGCGCTGGGGCTCAAAATGCTGTTTAACAAATCAATTTGAGAATGCTTACCTTGTAAAGCTGTTTGTGTGTGTGTGTGTGTGTGTGTGTGCGTGTGCGTGTGTGTTTTTACACTTCCTTGGGCTGATCCATTAAGGCGTTAACAAAGAGCTGTGCTCGACTGCGCTGCTGGAAATGTGTAATTGGAAGAATAGCTAAGGACCGACACACACAAATACACTTTATTGATCCCTGGCATCTCCCTGCTAATGCCTCCAGCTAGCGCTCACATTCAGCCTCAGCAAGGGCCCGCTCCGACTTTACATGCACGCTGTTGCCACCAGTGGCAGTTTATCAGGCAATCAATAGTGTTTTATTTTCTCATATCTTTAAATGGACGAATATCCTGAATATGATTTTTATAACAGCAGGGAGGGATGTGATGGAAAAGAAAGGAGGGAGCACAGGGGTGAGAAAAAGGCGAGGCAAAGAGATGGAACGGATGGAGAAAGAATAAAAGGAGGGCAAAACCTTTCAAGAAGTTCTGTAGAATCCCAGAAGAACTTGCAGTGGGGAGCGGGGCGAGGAGAGAGGAAAGGAGCTGCTCATGTTGGGCCACCACCTGCAGACTGGAAGCCGCTGGTTGACCCGAACACCATTTGCATGTTAAGTGGTGTCAATCTGCATTGATTCCCGGCCAAATGAAATGCAGTGGGCTTCAATACAGCCGGTGCTTTACAAGGGCCTCCTAGCTGCTACATCCAGCCTATTGGATTCAGATTAACAGGCTCAGTATAGGTGCAAACTGAGCAACTTATCTTTAATTAAAATCACTTCCTTCTCTGGGCCAGCTGGACTGGACTTTCCCAGAAGTGGGGTGGGAATTTTTCCGAACTGGACTGGACAAGACAATAGCTAGCCTGCGCTACACAAACCGACCAGAGATTACGTTAAAAACATAACATTAAGTCTGTTACGATATCAGGTTTGCAGGCTTGATATTTATTTTGCGATTATTAAGTGCTTCCTGAACACGCGGTGGTTGATTAGTTCATTTTAAACCCCTCCTCTGCTCGTTATTTTGGTAATGGAACCGAAACGCACAGAATTGCGCAACTCCTTGTTGAAACAATAATTACTGAGATTATTATTGTTGTTGGGTCATTAAATTGAACACGTTTTGTTGATTTTTTTGTTGTTGTTCTTTAATAAAGTTACGAACGTTTTAACCCAGTCAGAGGAGGACGTGCTGGTCTCAGCGTCCTGGCGGTGTTCAGTTTGTCTCCTAATGTCGAGATCGACTCAAAACCTTCCGCGATTGACGTATTTCGCCCCTGCTCTAGCAAAGCACGAACTGTTCAGAAACAATATGAAATGAGAAAAAAGCTATTTATTAACTGATTAAGTTGTGTTTTAGATTGTTCTTGAAAAAACTAATCAGTCACGGCTGATTAGTGGGTGCACTCGCGGCTGCACAGTGAACCCATTCTTTTTTTTTTTTTACAGCAGACAGCCGCTCCTCTTTCTTGCAGGTACTGCGTACCCCCGCTAAATCTTTTAGGGGTATGCAGTACCCTGCCGTACCCCCTTACTTTCACCCCTGGACAAGGGTGTATAGAAAATGGATGGATAGTCTTGATGTAATGTTGTTTAACAAAGCAACTAATGCGTTCATGCCTCAAAATAGCAAACATTGACACTTTATTGTTACTTGTCCTTAACAATAAATGTACAGTATCTTCAGTTTTACATCCCTCCGAATATGATCTGTTGTTTTCAGTTTTTTAACAAAAGCACAGAAGCTGTCTTTACCCAATCCATTATCAGATGTATGATGTAAGATCTATAAGTCAACGGCAGTATCTCCAGTTTATACTCCAGAACAGATGGTGGTGGTATTGCACACTTTCATAAAAAAAAAACGCCATAAAAAGAAGAAAAGCCTTGACGCTAGGATAACAGACGCCGTTCAAATTCGCCAATTTTACTCGGATAATACTGCCTTAAAAGTAGGTTTCATACATTTTTTTATCTGATTAACTCTAATACTAACCATCTCAATCAAAATGTGTGCAATTATGTTTTTTTATTTCTCAGAAATTAAGGATTAATGACGACAACTTACTCAATTACTCATTTGGACATAAAAAATGGGATTTACAGTTTTTATGTCCACTGAAAAAAACCTAGACACAAAAAAACAATAATTTCCTTGAAAGTGATCTTTGGTAAAAAAATTTTATATTACATTTAATTTTTTTTTTCAAAGGGTGATCTTTATAATTGAACTTGAGACACACATACTGTTCCGGGTCAAATTGACCCGCTAATTAAAATCAAGATAAATGAGTCATGCAGAGAGTATTTATGTTTTCCCCCACTTCTACTGAGTGTACACTCAGTGTGGGTGGAGTTTGCCCACGGGAACAGAATAGGTTCCCCTCAAAAGTTGTATGAACACCTGCTTTCTCGCAGTACATTGTGAAGTAAAGAGAGCAGGGAGAAAGTAGGTTTGTGTGTGTCTGCGTGTGCAGGGGTGTGTGTGTGTGTGTGTGTGGGTCTGCGTGTGCAGGGGTGTGTGTGTGTGTGTGTGTGTACTAAAGTATACTTTTTGGTGATCGGCAGAGATCAGCCTCATTGGTGATCGGTATCGGAATCGGCAGCAGAAAACTTGATCAGAACATCCCTACTTTGTAACATCTCAAAGCAACATTTTCTTCTCTGTTCCCTCAAATTGTCAGTTGCCAAAGTGAACGATCCTCAGAACAGGTGTGTCTTTACTCAAAGTCAGTAAGAAATGCCCTGTAGCTCCTTTTCTTACCTGAATTTAAGGAATGTTTTTGGAAGTTTTTCTGGAGACCCTTTTCACAGTGATGTCAGACAATGGCCGCCGTAACCCTAAGAGGTGTACCTTTACTTCTGGTGTGATTTTGCCTCAGGAAACCTGACTGAAAAATTCACGGATACTCATTATCTTAAGGATATATTAAAAGGTAAGATTAATAACAACAGCAATTAAGTGTTAGCCGTTATAACTATTATGAGAAGCTTGTGGAACAAAAACAAAAAGGTTTGACTAATAAAGTTTCAAATACATTTATCGCTGCAAACTTACGGATTCAAAGAAAGTAGCAAAAAATGTTCTCACTACGTTTTAAAGTAATTACTATATAGAAATTATTTTGGTAATTCTAAATGAGCTAAAACAAGAGACGTTTTGTTCCATTTAACTTCAGACGTGACAAAATGTAACAAAATGTGCATTTGACCATGTTAAATATATTTATTTTAAACAAAAATCATGGCCTGTGGTCAAACTTTACATCATGTTAAGAATCTTATTGTCATCAGTTTTTGTGTTTATTTCTGTATTAAATTTTTTTATTTCAGTTAACTTTCATCTTATAGGCACAGCTTTAGCATTGTTTATATATATATATATACTTCTCAAAAAAAAAAGGGAACACTTAAACAACACAATATAACTCCAAGTAAATCAAACTTCTGTGAAATCAAACTGTCCACTTCGGAAGCAACACTGATTGACAACGGGGACCCTCGTCGGGTCAATCAGTGTTGCTTTCTAAGTGGACAGTTTGATTTCACAGAAGTTTGATTTACTTGGAGTTATATTGTGTTGTTTAAGTGTTCCCTTTATTTTTTTGAGCAGTATATATATATATGCACATATATATGTACAGCTCTGGAAAAATTGATCCACTACAGTGAAGCCCATAGAAAACCTCCTGGTTCTTCCACTAAATATTGATTTCTGAACTCTTCCTCAGTTAAAACATTAGTATTGTTGTTTATAAATGAATATAAACTTGTTTTCTTTACATTATTTGAGGTCTGAAAGCACTGTATCTTTTCCTTTATGTTGGCCATTTCTCACTTTCTGCAAATTAATACTAAACTTTTGCTTGGAATTTCAGAGACATGTTGTCAGTAGTTCATAGAATAAAAGAACAATGTTAATTTTACTCAAATATATATCTTCAGAAAGTAAAATGAGAGAAACTGATAATTTTAGGCAGTCACTTCATTTTTTCCAGAGCTGTGTATGCTTATGGGAAGGGAGAAAAATTTTGCTCAGGTACATGCAATAATGATGTTTGATTTCCTGTCTATAACTAATAAATATATTGAAAAGACAAACAATAACAATCATGTCCTGCAAAGCAAAAATTTTCCCTTTTTCTCGTGTGGGTTTCAGTTGATCTTGTTTCAATCGGGTTTCTGAGGAAGTTTGGACATTTGGCAGAATATTAAAAACTCACGCAGCAGATCAACTGTTAGTGTGAAACAAACAGGCTTTTGTTTCACACACCAAACAAAAATGTGTTTATGGATTGAACAACCCATAAACACACATCAAAATGTGAGTGTTTATGATCTGGAATGTATTTACATGCCTCTGTGTTCACCAGTGTGTAGATGTGGTAATATGTGTTGTGTGTGTGCGTGCGTGCACACGTGTGTGTGTGTGTCCTCTCTATAATAGCCATGCTGATATCAGCCATAGCCTCTCACAGCTACTGTGGGACAACCAATTCCCTTTATCAGGCTACTGATAACAGGCTTTAGCTCTGCTCTGCCCCACACACACACTGTCACACACACAGGCCTGCTAAATAACTAATTAGCTTCTCTCCAGGGTTGGAAGGGCGGTGGGGGTAGAGGGGGTGACGCTGCTGCTATGACCCACCGTTCTGACAAAGGCATGCAGGGTTTTAATGTAAAAAAATGAAATCAATGAAGGCGTTGGGTGTTGGGCAACTAGCAAGCGGCCCCCTCTTAACATTAACAATTATAGTGATTAACAGTGATACCCAGAGCTCATTATTCACCGGCACCAGCCAGAGAGAGAGAGGAGAGATAAGCTTGTTTATTGGAGAAGGCCCTTTTCACAAGGTGCAGTCGTTCATCATTTAGGCTGCGGGGGGCTGGTGGCGTTGGGGGCTGCGGGGACGGAGGGGCACCACAATTAAAAACACTGTGACCTTGTGGCTGGAAGGACCTGCAGAGGAGGAAGATTCAAATGGGAAGAAAGAACGTTGGGATGGGGAGGCAGCCACCGCCAGCAGGCCTGGACGTCGTCACAGTGTCACAGGTCGTGACCCGACTGTCCTTCTGACTGTATGTAACAACACTCAGGTTTCAGGAAGTGAATGTAACATCACATCACTGAATTAGTTGAAAATCCAACACAAAGTCCAGAAATGTAAGGATTTAATCTAGAATCAAGCCAAAGAGTTCCTACAATAAGGAACACTTACATGAAACTACCAAACATGTTGTCTGGACCACATCTATCGAACTCAAGGTCCCGAGGGCAAAATCCAGGTTTTTATGGGGCCCTCTAGACTCAAAGAACACATGATAAACTTAAATATTATTTTATCAATCAAGTCAATTCAACAGTTTTTATCTGTTTATTGCCAAATTGCATGAATGAGTTCCTCCAGTTTTTTGAGAATTATCATGAAAATTGAGAATTATTTGTTGGAAATTCATGTAAAATCAACAAATCCCTGCACTTTTTCACACTAATGCATAATTGTAAGTTTATTGCAGATTTTTTGCAAAAATTGTGAAAAAAATTGGATCTAAGGTACCAAATAACTGACATTATAATCCATAATGATACTTCAAGTAATACAAAGTCGCATTACCAACATACATAAGCGCAAATATTTCTAAATTACTACCACAAACACTTTTTTATTGCAAAAACTCACAGAAACAGTCCTGAAATCCTTGACTGTTGAAAAGATTATAAAATTTTAAGAATTTATTTATATTTTAACAACTTAACCGGTTTCATCAATACATTCTGGCGCAACCAGCCCTTTAAGAAGACTCATGATCTTGATTTGGCCCAACTGGAAAATGAGTTTGACACCTCTGGTCTAGACAAATAATGAAAAAGAAGAAAGGTAAGGCAACCAGACCACATTACCATACCAACACTATAACACCTCTGTTTGTTTCCCCTGACAGAGATTTATATGGAAAACTCAACACATGTTGTGAAAACTCTGAATTAGATAGTTTAGATTCTAGTTGCCTGGCCTGGCCATTGATACTACTAGCTTCTCATCTTCCTTCAAATCTCCATCTGGGCTTTCTCCCATTAAGCTCAATGCATTTCATCCTGGTCAGTGGGTGAGCAGAAGTATATATTGTGAAAGATGTAAACCAAGAAATCATTACTGATATAAATTTGTTATAAAAATATTACTGATCTCACTTTAAAAATTAGGTAACTTTATGTTATTAAAGGTAAAGTTTAAACAGTAATGATTTATTGGTTAATGTCAAGTTGTCATAACAAAGACATTTTGAATAATGTCAACTTTATATTAAAAGTGTCATAATTTACCGAATGACGATTTATGACAACAGTCAAAAATATTTATGAAGGCTTATTCATGTTCATGACAGGTGTTATGTCATGTTTATGACAGTGTCATGACAGTCTTATTCACCCCCTTCAAATAAAGTGTTACCTGACTCTCCTCTGTAAAACAGCTCTAGTTCAGTAAGGCTGGATTGAAACCATTTGTGAAGTTTTACAACAAATTCTGAGTTCATTACAAATTACGATTTTTTTATTTACAGGTGTCAGAGTAAATACCACACATATGATGTTTGATATGTACTATTTTCTAATAAAAAACTAATTTTCTAACCTTTTGATAAAAATTCCCCTAATATCAGGGTAAAATGAACATCTTATTAGCTGCTCTGGGCTAGCTGGTTTACTTGAAATGACGTATTAAATGAAAGAATCAAACCTCTGTGAAGAGTTCATCTTGTATAAGACTATATTAGACATATTAAATCTACATTAAGCACATGTCAGCCCCTGCCATGTGCCGTATGTGGGGACATAATTGGTGCTAATTAAACACATCTTTTCATTAGTGTAAATACTTTCTGTTTTCAGCGGAAGCTTTTCACCTCCATGAATGCTCTCTGTAATTTTCTGCTCTTTTCATCAATCGTCCTCATCCCCGTCTCCCTCTGCGCCGCTGCTCCTGCACTATAGATGCTTAATGAGCCGTAAAATATAATTCAGAAACGATAGTTGCCTGAAAGAGATAGAAGTTGAGAGAGAGGGATAGAGAGATGGAGACACAGGAGAACAATGACAGTTTATTGTCGACGATGTTCAGCCAAATCACTCACCCCTCAGAAATGGATCAACAACCATACACAAAAAAATATTATCCCATAATCTGAGCTCTGCAGTGGAATCTATAACTTTTATCTGGAATGAAAGAAAATCCTCATCTCAATATAAGGGGTAGCTATTTTTGATTACACCCATCATAACAACAAGTGGAAAATATTCACTGAGGTTTATTTTGTTTAGAGAGATATTGAGAAGTGACTCTCATAGAACAAATGCCTGACATTCTGTAACACAGCGGTGTCAAACTGTTTTTCGTTTTGGGCCAAATTGAAATCATGAATGCTCTTAAAGGGCCGGTTGTGCCAGAATGTATTGATTAAACCTGTTCACAAACTGATAAAACATCAATAAATTCTTAAAATTAAATTATACTTTTGAACATCTTTTCAGTCCCTCCAGAATTTTGTGACTTTTTTGTGTTTTCCAATAAAAATCAAAGTGTTACTTGTGGTACTCATTTGGAAATATTTGCACTTATTTATGATGGTAAATGCAACTTTTTATTACTGGCTGTAGAGATCATGGATTATAATTCGACACCAATTATGGCTGAAGCAGCTGATTAGTACAAGAAAGAAAGTTTTTGATCATTTTTGATAAAAATCTGCAAAAAACTCACGATTATGTATTTGCGCCATAAAGTGCAGGAATCTGGTGATTTTGAATGAATTTCCACGACAATTCTCAAGAAATTGTAGTGTCTGATTGATATAATTTGGCAGTAAACAGATAAAAACTGCATTGATTTGATGGATAACATAATATTTAAGCACACTTTAGTTTAGTCTAGAATTGAGGTCACATAGAAAGATACGGCGAGCCAGATTTGGCCCACGGGCCTTGAGTTTGACACATATGCTGTAAGATATTGATATATTTTTGGATGTATTCATTTTGGGTAGAGATTTGATCTGTCATCCATCAGTCACACCACCTCCCTCTCCCCCTTATTCCTGCTCAGATGCTAATGAAATGTAAAGAAACATATTCAGTCTTACTTTCCTCGTTTCACGTTGGCTTAATTAATCCATTCTTTGCTGCTGTGAGGATAAAAGAGACAGTGCTGGAAGATGACAGACTCTTGTGTGAACATTTGGTTGTGTTCAGTGAGTTTCAATGCGCCACCTCATGCGACTTCATCCAGCCATGCCTTCTGTAGGCTGACCTGCTGCACTGGAACAATAGAACACCTTCTCTCTTCAGTTCTCTATAGGCAGATCACAGTCAGGACTGGCATTCATGGCGCAGTCAGTGATGGGTGAAACCGATCTGATTGGATGAAATGGGAATGCAGAGGTTCTGAATGTACCACCTGTCAGCTGGGTTTCCATGCCTCCTGTAATATATTGTATATCAGGGCAAATAAAGTGCAGCTCAGTTTTATGTTTTTTATGTTTAATTAAAACTGAAAATCAAACATATTACACAGATAACTAAAACTTTTTTTTGCACATCAGCATGTATGTCACAATACTTTGAAGGCAAATTTGAATTTCAGACTTAACTGTGTGTGAATGTTTAACTTTAAAACGCCAGCAGGTACAGTCAGGTTGTTGTAACCAGAATCTTCTCAGTGTCTTTAAAACAGTTGAAGTGTGTTCATATCAATGCTCTGAAAGACTGAAATATTGTCTCAGGAAATATTTTGCACCAGTGAAATGTAAAACTATATTTTTATAAAAGTTACCTACAGCAGCTTTAAACAGCAGTATGGTAGTGATGAAAGCTAATGAAGCGGGGGGGGGGGGTCCAGCTGAGTGTGTGTACTCTGGTGTAACATTTCGCCTGAAGGTTTAGCTCTTTGACTTGTATTTGACCTAATTAACCCCCATCTCCTCCCTCTCTCCCTGATCTTCCTCTTTAAAGGTTTTTTCCTCACCATCAGAGTCAAGCAGCAGCTTACCTGAACAGGCAACATTGGGAGGACATGTCAGGTAAATACTGCTTAAAGTTCTGCTCATTTGAGCCCACATTGTGTAATATTTTTTCAATAATATAACATCTGGAATACTTAGCAGATAATAATAAATCTGGATACCATGTTAGAGTTTAGATGTATGACCCAAACCTCAGCTGAACCCGACCTCCAATACATACAGCAGAGAAAACCAAACAAGAATGCACCATATAATCTTCTATCTTATTCTACAATTGTAGCATAAATAGAGAAGATAGATTAACTTAAAGAAAAAAAGTAAGTAGTCAGACTGTAACAAGCGTCCTGCTCCATTTGAGCAGCAGTGGAGGAGGATCCCTTCAGTCAAACATCCCAGAAGACTTGAACCTGACTCAGCCTGAGGTTACAACAAACGTCAAGATGCAGCTGGAGGATGCCAGAAGCTAAAAATGGGCAAAGTTACACCACTTACTTAAATGGGTTTGGACCCAATCCCTATGGAGCCAGGTCAGGTCAGGTTGGATTTTTTAAGCCTGATTTAGTCTCCATACCGTCAACGATAACATTCAACAGACTGAAAACTTCAGGTCAGCCTGTGTCCTCGCACAAGCAGTTAACGTTAGCTGTTGGCAAATTACAACGTTCCATAATCCTCCTGGATTTTTTGATGGGCTCTTAAAAGTTGAGATAAAATGAATCAGTTATTGTTCAACAATAATTGAAAACATTTTTGCAAATTGTTTCTTCTGTTGAGTACCGAATCAACAGATCCATAATCAAAATACAATACTTTAGCCTGTTTGAATTTTGCACCTAAAAATTATCCAAACTATTGTTATATCACTAAAATGAAACTAAAGATTTAGCAAATAGCAACTAATAAACACTAGCAAACCTACTCTAAACACTAACAAAAACTAACTAAAACAGACAATAAGTCTCAATGAAATCAAATGAAAATGACCAAACATCGTAACCCTGCTCAGTGTACGTTTAGACCAAAATCTGCCGAACATTTCTGGTGTGATCAGGCTCTGCTCTGCTGGTTTTCAGTATTCTGAACATGAAGGACAGATATGCACTACCAGAGCTCTGCCAAAAATCAAGTGCAGAAGGAATAAGAAGTTCAACAAAGACAAAGCATCATCATTCACATCATCCCAGATCACTTCTTCTTTTCTCCCTCTGCAGCCAGCTGAAAGCCATGTTCCTCCTGTACCCTCCCGGCCGCTCTCCTCCCCTGCTATCGCTCCGTCTTGGTGAAAGGCCAGTGCGAGCACAAAGGCCGGCGGTGGTAGGTAGTTATAGAGCTCCATTGTCACACAGCCTTTCTCTATCTGCTCCATCTTAATAAGAGCAGTCATCATTTAGAGTCTAAGTCGCTCTCAGCCTCCTTGCTTTAATTATGACATATCGATTGTCTCGTTAAGTCTAGTTTGGCTTAATGAAAGCCATTGTAACCTCTAATTCTGTCTTCCATTGTCCAGCCCTGCAGCACTGAGTGTGTGATGTGGACCTAGGCTCTCTTTGTGTTGTCTAATCTGACGCTGTGTGTGGGTCATTTTCGCCTCTGTTTGTGTCCCACTTTATCTCGCCGTGTGCTTTCTTGGTTTGTGTTTGTGTGGATATCCTTGCTTCTAACCCCTCTGTGTGTGTTTCTGCATCTCAGGTTGTGTGTGCCTTTCCATCGACGGGTCCCCCGCTCTAAAAGGCGCTGCTGTCACCGTTTATCTGCTGCTTCCTGATTCCCTTCCATCGACTCTCAGCCAATCAATTCACTAAATGATGCAATTATACACCCTCCTTCTCCTCACCCCCACATTTAAAGTTGAGAGGTTTATTTTGGATCAATCCCGACCACTTTGTGTGCAAATTACACAATTGCATTGCCTTCAGATTCTTTAGGCAACCCAATTGGAGGGAGCCCTGGGTGTGAATGCCTAATGAGAGACCCTGTCCTTCAAAAAGGCTCTGTCGAACACAGATGGAGACAATTAGAGAGGAGAGGAAAAAAAGTCATTTTTGTTTCTTTACTACTTTAGAAAAGCTACCCGGAAAGCTGGCCTTGTCTGATCTCCGTTATGGCCCAGTTCTGCCTCACTCTCTGGATCCATTCGGGCTGCAGTCAGCTGTTGACCGGTTCATTGGCTGTAGGGTCAGGTACTGAGATGAGAGATGCTCATTCTCTCCACCAGTCTCTTGGTGGTCTTTGCTAAGTGAAGGCTTGTATTTTTAATTCTTCAATCGATTAACTTTCCTCAGCTTCCTCGCTGACTAGCGGGTATAGAACAGATCTGCCATGATCGCTGTGTTTACTGTACTGTTGTAAATCACACACACAACAAAATGCCATGTGGAAGGGGGTGTGAGCAAAAACGAACGTCCCACAACCACATGATTGCACATTGACAGCTCAACTTTGCTCCAACCATTCTGGGCCCTGGACACAAAGACATAAATCCACACATTGTTATACCACTACTAAAAACTCATTTTTGTATGTAAAAATATAATAAAAAACACGGTTACAATCATTGCTTCTCTACCTCCTTCAGTCAGTCTGCCAGCCTATATACTTTATATGTTTTGTAGGGATGCAGATGTCCACCCCATCCTCTGAGCCCCATTTCTGAGGTAGTGCTATCGCCATGGTTACTGAAAGAGACTGACAGCTGAACTGGAGAACTGGACCTTTAAAGAAGCCATTCACCCAAATCCTCCTCTGACCCCGGGCCCTCTCCTCCGTTTCCTGCTGTGCTTAGGTTGTGTTCTAACATCAGATAAAAAGAGCTCTGATCCCTGACTCAGACTTGTCCCCTGGTTTATGTGCATGTGTGGGAGAGAGCTGGACAAATCTACCAATCTATTCCCAGCAGCCGCTCTGACCAGTCAAACATGGCTGCCAGTGCTGGTTGACTGGAAGGATGATGGATGGAGGCTTGGCTAGCTCTGAAGCACATTCTGAACGTAAAGAGCTCAAACAGTGAGTTGATAGAGGCCCTGGGTGGGTTAGAATGGCAAAACCACCAAGTGAGCCAGAAGGTGACAAAGTGCAGTGACCCGTTCAGCCCCTTTCCTTTGGAAACATGAGCTTACAAACTGAGCAAGGACAAGTGTATTGGTGTGTTCCCAGTGGGTAGTCTGGATTTGTTCTGTTGTAAACTGGGCCGTTCCCAGCAGACGATGAGAGACTGAGGTTGGAAGGGACAGCTCCCTGGAGGCTGACCAACACTCTGCTGCTCACAGCTCCATTATGACGGCGCTACCCTATTTATAAAGGTTAAACTGAGATTAAACATTAAGAGATGGTCTGGACAAAAATGTGAGCTAGTAAATGCTGACTAATTCAGGAGAAAAGAAAGGTTCTTTATATGAAAATGATATATTGTTATTTAAGAATGAATCCAAACAGGAAAAACTTTGATCAAATCTTTCCCTGATCTTCAGAACAGAAGGCATCAAGGAACTGTTTCTATAGTTACGATTGGTCAGTGTTTCTCTTTGTGTAATCCAGGAAGAAAAACAATGTACAATCGGTACAACTGGAGCTTTTTTGTGTGTTTTTGTGCAAATGTAATCTAAATAAAATGTCAGGTTTTCAGTCCACTTTTCAGTTACATATATATATACATATATATATATTTTTTTTTGAGTTGATAAAGGTCCAATATGAGTAAAAACCAAGACACCGACACCAGCAATCAGGTTAAAGGTCAGTAATGTCTCTATTTATTGGATCACAGTTTAAGTAATAAAGACAAAACTCCGTCTTTCCAGCTGTGTTCCTATTTCAAATGTGCACTGATCTTTATCTATATTCTGGTAATGTAGAAAAACAAACTCAAGGTTGCAATTGCGGTATTTTAATTAAGTAAGAAATTAAATTAAAATCGCATGTCAATAAGCTTGTTCCCAACAATAAATTATTAAAAATCATGACTGCAGCAGATGTAAACAGTCACATGAGATATACAGTATTCATAATTCAGCCATGGCTCTAATGCTCATCATCTATCAGCCAATCAGAGGAGACGCCGTGCCTAGTTGGAGCGGCTACGTATGCAGCATTTTGGAGACATTGTAGTTGGCCATTTTATACAGAGTAGTTATGTATTCAACATATTCCATCCATCCATCCATGAATGAATGAAGAATCTTACACATTTATCCCTAGTGGGGTTGCTGGTTGGAGAATTGGTGCTTTTATCTCCAGTGGTTAGTGGGTGAGATTCCATTAAAGGTTCAACGTGTTCTAATGACACAATGTTTTATGCTGGTTGTGATGTTGTGATGCTGTGAGACCTCTGGTGAATTCAGCTGCACATTGTCCGATAAAACAAAAACAAACCGTCATCCTACTACTACTCCTGTTGTCTTCTTTGACATTTCCATCAGTACTAACATCCTGTTGTTGATCACTTGACATGTGTGATACAAAAAAGTGTTTCCATTGCAGTTTTGCAAAATACAGCTGTCTCAATATGGCTGAAAAGCCACCTCATTCTTGCATAAAAACATTTTGTTGACCAACGACGTGGCATTTCTCCATTGAACAAATTTAGTTTTGTCATTTTAAGTTGCACAACTTTATGGTTAATGGGAAAGCAGCTTTTTACTGCTTCAATTCCATAAAGCCATGGAGAGGAGAACACAGCTGGCTCTTGAGTAAAGTTGTGTACAGGAAAGAAAGAAGACGCTGAGTTTAGTCTTCCAATAGAAAAGCATGAGAGATAAGAGATGGATGAGGAGGAAAAGGAGGAAGAGAGCAGGGGTTTGCAGAGCCTAAAGCCAGCTCTGTGTTGGAAGAGGAGGAGGAGCAAGAGAAGGAGGTGGATGAGGAGGAGGAGGAGGCCCAGTAAATCAGCCAACCTCTTGTCAACACCTCCCACCAGCTCCCCCTCAGGGGCTTCTGAAGCCACTGAGCTGAGAATAACAAATGGCCGTCATTGGCCAGGCAAAAAGCTGTGATTATAATTATCACATCCCACACTGACCTTGCATAAACCTTAATCCTTCTCCAATGGAGCATTTAAATAGGCTGCCAACAGCGACAGAAATGAGGAGCGAGGGAGGGAGCGAGAGAGAGAGAGAGGAGGGATTTGATGTGAGAAGGCGGAATGAAAGAGAGAGTGGAAAGAGAGCCAAGACAAACATAAAGAGGAGGAAGAGGAAAGAAAGGACGGAGGAAGGAGGTGCAGAACGGGAGAGGTGGAGCAGAGTGAGCGGCTCAGAGGCTCAACATGAGCAGTAATGAGGAGGTGACCGCAGGAGGAAAGTCCCAAACATCACACACAAGTGTGTGTCTGATTTTATAAGGAGACTTAAAAACGGATCCTGAACTATAGAAAGGTTTCATACACAAAATATTATTATTATTATTATTATTATTATTATTATTATTATTATTATTATTATTATTATTATTATTATTATTATTATTATTATTATTATCCCTCTAAGAATAGTTTAAATATTACTGAAGAAAGGAAGAAACCTTGTACACTACAGAATATGTCCTAATACTGATATTTAGCAAACAATACCGAAATCATTTTTGACAATTATTATATAAGTAATAATTACACAACCACAACATTGTATACTATGCAATTTCTGTTTAGATTATGAATAGCAGGATTGCTCATGTAGGTTTACAATTACAGTTTAAAAGCTGATATTCTACAGAGCCGGTCAATAAGTTAGAATATTAAAAGTTCACTTATTCCAGAAACTGTATCACCAAGTCAAACACATTATATTGATTAATTAATTACACACAGATTGATGTTTAAAAGTCTTTATTTCTGTTAATTATGTTTATTTTCTGTTTACACATAATGAAAACATGACATTTAAAATTATATTACATTAGAACAATTAAAAACTATTTTTTATATATATATATTCCAATCTATTAACTATTTAAATATTAAATATGACTCTGTGCCCCCCAGTTTATATTAAGAATGTTTATGTAAAATATGTACATTCCCAGAAAGACTCAACAAACAACTTCTGATAAATGACGTAGAATTAACCCTCAGTTAACAACAGTTTTATTCTTGCAAAATGTGACCTTTGACCCCAGGACCATGGCTCTGCCTGTACTCAGACATCAGCATCACTATTAAACGTGTCATCAGTAGTTTTTCAGCAACCACAGGCCACATCCACACCGAGGGCCGAGCCACCAGGGGCCAGGAGAGACCTGGCGAGGTCAGAAGTCAAGTGGTCTGACCCTGAGATCAATTGAGTGGCGCTTACCTCACTTCACTTCAACGTTGAATGCACGCACAAACACACACATACACACCAACTAATAAGAAACGAAGAGCTGAAAATGTGTTGATAATGCTGCTGGAGTTTTTTTCAAGGATTCAAGGATTATTTATTGTCATACCACCTTGAAAGTTTGTGGTTTGAAATTTGTACTCAGGACCCGGATCAAGAAATTCCCTACACTAAAAAAATAAGTAGATAAACAATTAAATAAAATAATTAAATAAACTGATGAACAATGAAGAAATTTAAGAGGTATGTGTATGTGTAAGTGTATGTGTATGTGTATGTGTAAGTGTATGTGTATGAATAAACTGTGAGGTGAAGCTGCATTTGGTGCAGCTTGAGTTCAGGAGTCTGGCGGCTGAAGGAAAGAAACTGTTCCTCAGCCAGCCTGGTGGTTTTGCTCCTTCTTATGTTTCACCACAAATGAACCAGAGCCAACATTTCCCACAACACTAACAAATATTCTAAATTCTCTGTAAATACCACAATCAGGCTTCCTGATTCTCAGCTGTATTAAATGACTATGAAAAATGATTATGTCATAAATTAATTTCCATGGTTTTTCTGGATGAGGTTTTAGGAAGAAGCTTCCCAACCTCTGAGATGATCCCACTGATTCTCTACCTATCAATTTTGAGAGAAATCCATCAACCAACATTGTTACTATGACTATTTTTTAAGCATAATACTACTACTTCAGTTAAGAGCAGATTAATCATGTGTTTTTCTAATCAATAAATCTTTCTATATTATTATGATCAAGTGGGAATCAAGTCCATTCATGGTCAGATAGTGAAAAGCAGTGCTGGGTAAAATGAACTCCCTTAATTTACACTCACCCTAACAGTGGACACTATTACATTCCATTGCACACATGCTCTCAATATGTGCACATTTGTCTTTGCTTACACACACATACACACATGCAGATAGGAGCACTCGTGAACACAGTGCAGGCCACCAGTGGTGTGCTCCCAATCCATAAATCATAATGTTTCTGCAAAAGCAGAATTTCATTTCCCTGCTGGTGTCTTATCAGGCTAAGGAGGGATATACAGCCCATCACCATGCTCATTTATTATCTCTGTGAATAGGCTGTGGCAGGAATAGGGCTATAACCTGGCAAGATCAGGCAAGAGACTGGATTAGACAATTAACTGAAATAGCATATCAGGGCTAAGTCTATTACCTAAAGCACCGGTATCGCACTCCCATCCAGATATTCCCTAACCAGATGAAACCGTGGCCACAGTGGAAACTTCCTTTCATATCTTCCTTTATTATCTTTGCTCTGACTGTTCATTTGAACACTTGAGTGAACTGGGAAAGCCACTCTGGCTTTCCAGGAATGCTTGCCATGCTGGTGTGCTGCATTAAGCTGCATTCAGCTTCACAGCATTTGACTTTATGGTAAACGCTGAACAACAGCGGTTTGTTCTTTGAGAAAAACAAATGTAGTCATCAGCTCCATGTGTTTTCATTCTGTCAGCATAGTTTCAATTAAGCAAGATTTTTTAATTAATATATTTTAGTATTTTTTAAAAAATTCACAATGTTTTTAGCTCAACAATTATTCTAACGACAATATTTCAACTGAAAAGAGGATTTGAGTATTTTTGTTAGTGCTGCAAACCAGAGGAAAAGGCCTTTACACCTTCGTTTTTACAAGTTTTACAAAACTGAATAAAGGCTCACACATTCTTCATCCGAAGTGCCAAAATCAGTTCTCGTTGACATGACGTGTGATGTGTGACGAAAACTGCATCATTTTGTGCACAGAGAGCCATGCTGCTGAACTCCGTCAGGTTCAGGCCAGACTATTTCAATGGAGCTCTGTGTGAAGTGTTGTGTGATTTGTTAGAAGTTTGTTTCTGTGCTTTGTGCAGAGATGCACTCAGACAGCAGTGTTGATATTTCTCTTCAACTAGTCCAGTCCTTCTATCAGCTAGAGCAGGGGTCCCCAAACTACGGCCCGCGGGCCGGATCCGGCCCGCCTCCACATTTGGTCCGGCCCCCTGAACAATACCAGAGAGCATTTAGATTTTTTTTCATATATCGTATTTTCGGGACTACAAGCCGTTTATATGTAGATTTTTCTTCAACCACCAGGGGGCTCTTTAATTGCGCGCCAACATTGAGCCTACAATCAGCAAAATTAGTAGGAAACAGATCAGATGTCTTTGGAAAGTTTGTTTGCAAAGGGGAAAAGGCCCAGAGAAGACACAGGAGAATGGATTTATCCCGGACCGGTAGGTGAGTCCGACATTACAAGCCGCTCTGCGTAACATGCAGCGACCGGCTGCTAATGAGGCAATGAAGCTTCAAGCTGCTTCGCCACGTAGAGACCAAGCAGGCTGTGGATATAAGCAACACTTCGGGTGTTATTGTCTCCCATCAGTCCCAGATGGGACCGTCTCGTTGCAGAGAAACAAGCTCAGGGCTCCATAAGTCAGTATTGTGAGTTAAAATTTTAACGAAAGTAAAATGTTCGTTTTTGTGGCGCATCTGTATATTATTTTTAAGGGATATATAAACACTACCATAGCGACCAGAGTCAGAGCGTTTGGGCAGTGGTCAAGAGGAGAGGAGTAGAGCTTTTGAGTCTTAAGTCTGGTTTAGACGGAAAGATTTAATAATTGTCGGCCGATTCTCCAAACCTCTGTGACCACAGAGCTGATAAAAGTCCAACAGGTTCGATCGGTTCGTGTTCAGCCACACGGCACGAACCGATTCCAGTCACGAACATCCCGATTCCAGAGGATAATCCAGTAAAAAAAAAACAACATAGCGGGAATTTAGAATAAGCAAACACGGATGACGATGTAGAAGCAATAGAGATAGTTTGTGGAGTCATTTTAAGAGATAAAAGACGTAATAAAAAGAAAAGGCGGTGGAAGAAAGACGACGGGAGCAGCTGCTCTATTTGCTGCACTATGATTTGGAGCTGAATATGTTTTTTCATAGTTAACATTTTTAACTGAATAAACATAATAATGACTTTTAGATTTAATAACAAACATTTCCACATATCATCTCCGATATCCACCGGACTCAGTTGCGCGACACGTCAGCTGTTTGGGATTCCCCTCTGTTCTTACGTCACCGCGCTTTGTGATTGGCTAACTGTCACATTCAGCAGGTCGTATTCTCGTTCCCAGACAGGAAAAACCCCACAGGTTACGATAAAAAACTCCAAGACAACCTAAATTGGGTATATTCAGGATTTAGTGGGAACACCAACATACAGAAGCCTTATCTGACTGTTCACCCCCCTCTCCTCCCTCTCCCGGGCCGCAACAAAATTTCCAAGTCTTGACCGGTCCGTGGTAATAAAAAGGTTGGGACCATTGATTTAGCACATGCTAGGACACGAAGGATCAGAACTTTTACTGTTACAGTTACCTTCGGAAACTACAGTAATCAGTTCAGTTAAATCTAATCTTTGCAACTTTTTCTTTTTCAACCATAATAAATGTGATATTCAATTGACCTATTATGACTCAAATTTTGGGATTTTTTCTGTGAAGAACACAGAGAGGATTATTTTATTGTGCTTTCTGGAAAACAATATATTTTTACATTTAGGCAATCGTCACACTTTTACTGTTACAAACTGACTCCGGCCCCTCACCAGATGAGGAAAAAGTCATGTGGCCCTCACAGGAAAAAGTTTGGGGACCCCTGAGCTAGAGGAACATTTATCTAACTACCAGAATAATAAAACTGATAGCAAATGGATAAAAACTCCGGATGGAAACTGTAACATGGTTGTCACATGGTTGGATGTGGTCTACAGACCAGTGTGGCTCTCTCTGTTAAAATTTCGTAAAAGTAATGTTACGAAATTAACATTACTCGGGGGATGACGTAAGAAAGACTATATAGACCACCTTCTGTCAAATTTTAATTGGATGATTGATGGATGGCCGTGACTAATTGATATTGATATCAAACCCCCCTTCCCCCATGGGAACCTTGTGACCTCCTGACCTTTGCCCCCTGCCCCCATGGGAACCTTGTGACCTCCTGACCTTCCCCCCTCCCCCCATGGGAACTTTGTGACCTCCTGACCTCCCTAGTATATTCCAAACAAAGCGAATAAACAAATAATTATATTCCAAACAATATCTGACTGCTGAGCTTGAGAAGTGAAAGGGATGAGTGTGCTTGATTCTTTTTGGGTGGAGATGGTGAATACATTCAAAGCGGAGTGACCCTGGTCCTGCACACCAAGGCATTTGTGCTTGTGTGTCTGTCTGTCTTCAAGGAGGAAGGGTCCGGGGAGAGTCTTGCTGTGTGTGTGTGTGTGTGTGTGTGTGTGTGTGTGTGTGTGTGTGTGTGTGTGTGTGTGTGTGTGTGTGTGTGTGTGTGTGTGTGCATGTGTGTGTGTGTGTGTGTGTGTGTGTGTGTCTGTTCTCAAGCATGAGAAACCCAAAGAATACATCACACATTCCTCCAAACAATACCTCTGGAAGATGTTGAAAGCTTACTGTGCATTATTTGGTGTTGGACAATAGAATAAGTGCTGCATCAAACTCTTTAACAGGGCATGAGAAAAGACAAGGAAAAGACAAGGCTGACCTCTGACCCTGCAGCCTGTGATGTTTTCTAACAAAGAGAACTCCATAGAATACGTCAAACATTCCTTCAAACAATTTTAGAAGTCTACATGTATAATTATATGTTTAAATTTTACCAAAATTAAGCTTTTATTTCACAAAATTTCATCAAAGTTTTGTAAATTGTCAGTTATGGTGTCATGGTTTTGACAAACAACTTAGGAATAAAAAGAAGAGAAAACTAAAAAACAACATAAGCTAACCGGAGCTAACTAGCCGTCTTAGCAAAGGAAGAGAAAGGAAGTGGTCATGGGGTCCTCAGAAGTTCTGGTGCCCCCCAATAATGCCTGATTGTTTAACATTCTTTTCATGTCTGACGGTGTTGACAAAAACTAGGGACAAATTTTAATGGAGTTGGAAAATATATAAAAATGATTTTTAATTCGATTTATTGATACCTTTATAATTATTCATATGACTACTTATACTTAATTGTCATAATATACAATTGTAGAATTTCTTTAATTGTTTTAAACTATTATAATGTATTGAGTTCTGCTCCTGGACAAAGGGTTTTTACAGGCACCATCCACCGACTGTAATGTTTAAAATAAAAAAAAATATTCAGCAAATACCAGGAAAATATACATAAATAATATCACACTGAACACAAATCCTAATCATTAATCTCTACTGTATCTGCTCTTTTCTTCTTCTGCAGCCCCTGAATTAACAGGAACAACTGATGTTTGTTCGTTCTGTAAGAAAAAAACAAAGTTTTGCTTCTTTTACATTGTTGTTTTTATAGCACACAAATGATACAGTACTTAATAAATTAAAATGAAAGTTGTTAATTTACATTATATTCATATACATTATATTCAAGGAACGTTATTAGTTATACTCTACAATTCAAAGGGGAAAAGGTTTTAGACATGTTAATGAGATCCAAATTTTTTCAAAGTTTTGACAAACCTTAAAGTCTCTTCAGCTTGTGGAGTTGTTTCAGTGAAGTTAGCGTTCGTGGGGGGAAACTTGCTGTCGCTGTTCTGCTCAGTCAGAAAGTTACTAACGTCAGAAAAATCTGCTGTCATGTCATAAGCTGGAAAAAAAAAATCAACAAGCATGTTTGCTAAAATAGAAGTCGAATCGTAGTTTCACTTAAGACTTCTAAAATTGTTTTATGATTTTGGTTATGGTTGTAGAACTTAAACCGAGGTAACACTAAACAATAAATTGTTGGGTAGATAGTGTGAAAAAGAGAAGATATTAAAGACATGGTAACCTAAATGGCTGCAAATGCATCCATTGTTGAAAATGAATCAAACACGTAACACAGTGTAATGATTCACCTCTGAAGCACTTTGAGTCATCAAGCTTTATGCTTTCCAAACCGTTGCTATTTGGTCAGTTGGATTTCAGAAGAGCCGATGACATTTTTTATTACAGAAACATAAAAGTTACTCATCTTTAAGATGACTAGAACAAGACTCACTGCGTACACTGATGGCGATGAGTTCAGCCAAAAGTAAAACATTCAGGATTCCCAAAGCCACACAGAGGCAGAGCCTCTCTTTGGAGCTGCTCGAACCTTAACAAAAACCTGAACCTTAGCAAAATGTAATTAAATACATACTAGATTTATCTGAAACGTTATTCTTACCTGTGTGATTAGATGCAATTTGTCCAACAGGTTCCATATTGACGTAAATGTCCTCCATCACTTCAGACCAAGTGCTGCTTTAAACATTGACTATAAAATCCACTGCAGTCGTGGAACTAAGTGAAAAACTCTGAGGAAGAGGTGAGACGTCTGGTGTTCAACATAAAAAGTAACATATTTTAGAGATAACAGTCAAAGAAATTCATGAGCAGTGGTGGAGAAAGTAATCAAAAAATGTACTTAAGTAAAAGTACAAATACACAGACAAAAATGTACTCAAGTAAAAGTAAAAGTATCACATTAACATTTGTACTTAAGTAAAAGTAAAAAAGTACCAGCTTTTAAAAATACTTAATTATTAAAAGTACTTGCTCAATGCATTAAGTGAGCCTAATATCATTAAGTGAACCGATCGTATTTAATTTTAATACATCAGAAATATGCCGTTTTAATGAACAATGCCACAGATAAAGCATGTTTTTATTGTGTTTACTCTGTAACATAGTTTAGATTTAGATATGTGATTCTATGCATCATAATTTCAGGGATGGAAACATCTCGTCTTTGTCCTAACATAGCATGAACTTCACTTTTTTGCCACTAGTGACTTTTATTTTTAAAGAAATCCAACAGAAAGGGGATGGAAAGAAGGTGGTGGGGGGGGAGGACATGCAACCGAGAAGCCACGTAACAGAGTTGTAGTCAAGACCACCTACCCAAGACCAAGTCAAGACCAACAACCCCGCGCTACATGACACAAAAAAATTAAGTTTTACCTATCAAAATTGCTTCTCAAATTCATCTGAAAGATCCACGTTTCCATAAAACACCTAGATATTAAATACTTAGAGCTGAAATAAATTTAATCAGTAAAGATCAGTCCAGAAGAATCAGATCATTCCTGAATGTCGTATTACTATATTGCACTTTGGTACCACCGTTGTCCCATATTTGCGACACCTCAGTCAACACCTCCACACAATTATTCAGCGCATGAGTGACTTTTTTTCATCGCAGATGCAACATACGTCTCTGTATAACTAGCTTTGCTAGCATCACGTCCACAGATCTTACCTTTCTTTAAGCTTTCCTTCCAAGTGACGCTATAAGTTGGATGAAGTCCCCACCATCTGTGAAAGCGAAGCGCTGCTGATTTTATATGTTGCCATATCTTATGATTTATGCAGCGCTATTATATTACTGGTGATGAGACAGACATCTCCTCCCGCTCGGAGGAAACCACTGCGCATGTCTGGAGCTCCGCGTGCGCAAAGGTGGAGGCGATGGGTAACAACAGACACGGAAGTCACGTTATTGCTTGGATTTTACGGCGCCACCTTAAGTCCCTGAACTTCAAATTTTAACGGACAAAAAGTTCAATGCGACTTGGATGTAACGAGTAACGCGACAGTTTTGTAGAAATGTAGTGAAGTAGAAAGTACAGATACTTACTGTAAAATGTAGTGGAGTAAAAGTAGAAAGTATCCATTATTAAATCTACTTAAGTAAAGTACTGATACACAAAAATTGTACTTAAGTCCAGTAACGAAGTACTTGTAATTCGTTACTTCCCACCACTGTTCATGAGTGCGGTTTCAGTATTCTTTTCTTAAATATCGTAGACAACATAAGATTCTTGAAGGTTTCAATAGTTTCATAAGTTCATATTTCCTGATTTGGTTCTGTATCAATGAATATTTATTTCTCCTTTGTTTTCCTTCAGCTCAGATAATCCCACTCATAATAAACACGTTACACTTTTCTATCAGTGAAGAAAATAATTGACTTTTACATTCATGCACAACTTTGCAGCCTGCCGTATGGTATCAAAAATTAAAAATTGTTTTAAATCACTGATATAAGGATGAAAAATGTCTGATATAAGGATGTTGTGATGTTCCTGCTCCTTGTGTCCAGACATAGTTCATACAGGGTAATAAATTGTTGGAGCAGATGACTGGTTCTCTCCTTGGGATCGTATAGACCCAAAAGTTTTACAGGTCTCATTCTGTCCTGATAACTAGTCATAGTCTTTCTCCCAGTAAATACAACTATCATCTTTGTATTTTTATTTCTAAATCCTCGTTTAACCCTATTCCTTGTCTTTTTACTGTCTCACTCCAATAGCAGAAACACTGACATTAAGAAACAACAATCCCTGAATTGCATTATTATCAAACTTCTATAACCGCTGGATCGAATAATTATGAAATTGTATTTATTTATTCATAGTTTAAAGATATATATACTTTTAAGACTGCCGTTTAGTAAAAAGCTGGATGAGCTGTCTACTAGTGTCTAAAACTCAGGTGCCATGTCTTCTGAGGGAGATCAACAGTTTGAGAAACAGTTTGTTTTGTGAAGCACCGCCTCACTGGGAGGGAATCGAAAGGCTAACATGCCAATCAGGTGCAAGTTGGGCGGGTTAAAGTAAGAGAAACCAGATACTGCATTTATAGCATGAAGAAGACCAGCAAGCAAAGCTTTCACAGAATGAATTCTGTAGAATATCAGAGTACAGGAGATACAGGATAGAAGATTTGACTGAATCAAGACATTGTCCAGAAGTTCAGACTGGGAAGCTAAATGGATTATTGCTAGCCAAGTATGTGGAGCAGGAAAATAGGTTGTAGTTACTTAAATTTATCCAAACCACACAGCAAGACTCTCCCCGGACCCCTCCTCCTTGAAGACAGACAGACACACAAGCACAAATGCCTTGGTGTGCAGGACCAGGGTCACTCCGCTTTGAATGTATTCACCATCTCCACCCAAAAAGAATCAAGCACACTCATCCCTTTCACTTCTCAAGCTCAGCAGTCAGATATTGTTTGGAATATAATTATTTATTTATTCGCTTTGTTTGGAATATACTAGGGAGGTCAGGAGGTCACAAAGTTCCCATGGGGGGAGGGGGGAAGGTCAGGAGGTCACAAGGTTCCCGTGGGGGGAGGGGAAAGGTCAGGAGGTCACAAGGTTCCCATGGGGGAAGGGGGGTTTGATATCAATTAATATCAATTAGTCACGGCCATCAATCAATCATCCGATTAAAATTTGACAGAAGGTGGTCTATATAGTCTTTCTTACGTCATCCCCCGAGTAATGTTAATTTCGTAACATTACTTTTACGAAATGTTAATGTGTACCAGAAACATGGAAATACGAAGGTTCCATATGTAAAAAAGAAATAAAGTTCTTAACTGCATTAAAAATTTTCTAACACATTAAAACCAATGCAATTAACCTATCGAAGTTAACATGTTTAAAGTCCCGTCCTAGTTTTAAATAATTTTCATTTAGAGAAATATTATATATTCATTTTCTCTACAGGTTATGATGTGACATGACAAGATTTAACGTGAGTCCATAAACTTTAAAGGAAATTCTGTGATAGTAATCACCACAGCATAATTAGTATTTTTTCAAATAGTAGAATTCCAGGTTTAGTGCATACAAACTTCTGACTTGAAAGAAAGCAATGAAAAATCCACCCTCTCATTGTTCAAATAACAAAAAATCATTGTGTTAAAACAGGAAAAGTTCACTCTGATTTACTGTCAGACATTAAGAGGAATTGAGAGTAATCACGGGATTTACACACTGTGTTTACAGATTTACTTTTAACTGGATGTATAACTTCATCATGTTGTGCTGAAAACAAATTAACCTGAAGGTGTAGAAATGAAGGATTTAGTCAGTCCTCCTGACATTCTATTTGATGATATTTGATCACATTTGTGATGATCCCCTGCCCCCACACCAAAATCACCAAAATGAAATGTTCCACAGACATATGAAATCCACAAATCGGTTCTCTAAACGGCTCGGATATGTGTAGCACGCCAGCCTCAAATGATATTACACGCTGAAGATGAGCTGCCTTCACAACAATTTGTTAATCTTTTCCAGATTTCAGCTCCTGCTGAGTTTGACATTAGTCAGACATCAGTATGCTGAGATGAAAATCAGCAGGCAGCTAATGGGACATTTTCACAGGCAGGACCGAAGGTTCTCGTCAGAATGCAGCAGATTTCACCATTTTATAAATTCAATTAAACAGCAAAAGGGAATCAAACATTTAATAGCCTGTCTTTTTTTTTCTCAGCTGTATGTGTGGACTGTAAACTGTGTTTCTGTTCATGTTTAACTTCATCTCATTCTGTCTGCCTTATGACAATGTTCTGATGTAAAATCCATACTTTGCTTTGGGAGATCCAGCAGTAAAATACTGCTTTTGGTTCACATTAAGCCTTTCGAATTTTTCATTTAACAGCATGAAAACAGGTTGTGCATTTTACCAGAAAGCCTGATTCACAATGTTTAAAAGCTCTTCGATTGAATCCTCTCTAATATCAACATTGTACATGTAGATATTCATTTTTTGCTAATCATTACTGAATAGAAATGTTTGCCACACAAAGTCCCTTTAGAAGAAATTGATGTTTGTAGTTCTAATTTCACACGCTCAAAAAATTCAAGCTGATGGGGTGTGAAAACTTTTGAAGCCGCTGCAGCTCAGAGTACAGAGCTAATCTGACTGACTGGCTGCTGATCAACCTAACAGAAGGAGACATCTGTAGTTCTGACAGCTGATTGGCTGTCGGAGTCTCCTGCAGATGCAATCATGCGTTGGATTGGCTGCACGCCTCTCAGCTGAAATGACATGTTAATATCATTGAAGTAGACAGTGATAATGTCATTGCAGGTAGATAATGTGTTTTGACTAACCCGGGATAGAGGGAGTATTGCCATGATAATGAACCAGGACGATCAAAGTGGAGTTAAAGGGGATGATCAACTATGACAACTCAGCACTGAATATCTTTATTATTTTCTATTTTCATTAAACATTTTCCTCTAATTTGTCTCTTTCAATGGAACCTTTATTTAAGCAGGCAGCCATTTAATGATGAACTCTGATTCAAAATGACAGCCAGGCCGGTACATTACAGCAGCCAGAGTGGCAGCTGGATGGTTATGACGGGGATGGAAACGTATGGCATCAGTTCTGACTATAATTATCTGCCTGTATGTTTTCCAATTATGTCAGTTTAAAGAAGAGATTCACCAAAGATGCCCGTTTCCATCCGCAGTTCTCCTAGCAAAATGACAATGGACTAGCAAACTTTCTCTGACGTTGATTGTTTTGAGTCCATGACTGTATTGCTGAATGTTGCCATGGTTACAAACATGACATTTTGTAACCAAAAATCCAGCAACAAAAGCTGCTGGATTTTTGACCTCCAGTTGTGGAGCTCTGGAAAAAGGTAGGAAAAGTGTCAGTGATGGTAACATGATCAGTGTCTACTTATACTGTTGTTACGACTAGCGTTGTAAAGTTAATTATGCAAATATGAGCATACAGCTGCCTGTCTCTGATTGGTTCCCAGAAGACGACGGAGATGCCCAATTGATGGCCTCCCGGAGGTGAGAGATAAAAGCTGCAGACGTGGACTTTCTGCCATCCATCCTCAGCTCATCTCAACTGGCTACACTGTTGTAAAAGTTCTGGAGATTGTAGGAGTGAGCTGCTGTTTATGTTTGCTTAGTTTTCTCATGTTTTTCTTAGACCCCGTTTACACGACAATGATGCAACGAAAATGGAATTTTTGTTTCGTTTCTGTTAACACATTTACATGAAGACAATTACAATCTTTATTTACACAGTAACCACATGTGTACACATCGAAAAGATGTAATGCTCTCGCCACCCACTAGTCGGCGCTAGGTTCTTTGAAACTAAGTGTGCATGTGTTAATAAATTTTTTTTTAAAAAGATCTTGTTGAAAGTACGTCGATTCGCTTTTCCCCATCAGGTACCGTTCCCAGTGGCGGAGCCAAAGGAGGTCCGGGGGGGCCAGTGCCCCCCCTGTCATCTGATTGGCCCCCCTAGTGGTCCCCCCTGATGATTGACATGTAACAGCACCAGGTCATTCCTGTACATTATTTGGAATTATTCTAAGCCAACCTAATATCTAAAGAAGAAAAACAATAATAAATATGTGAAAAGAAAATGTATAAAACTTTATATAAGTCCATGTGATGACATAAATAAATAGCTTTATATCAGGCGCGATACCAGCCTCCTTTATACTCATAACAACAAGCTGAAATTCTTCTCCTGGATGTTTCAGTTGTGCTGCGCTGTGGTGCAACTCAAAGGCTAAAGCACTTCATACCTGGTGATGGTAAAACACCAGTAAGTTATTTACTGATCCTCCACAAAAAAAAAAGAAAGAAACCGAAGAGGGGCCGACAATGTTTGTAGTTTGGAGCAGAGGTGGCGCTAGAGTTTTTTTGTTGTCCGTCAAAGAAAAAATCATTTTATTTCCAATTTGTAGTCATCAAACGAAACATTTAGTATTTCTCTGCGAGAACGTTTTAGAAATCAGGTAACATTTCACGAAATCACGTGATAAGAAGTCTTCCGTTGATTGACGTGATTAGCAGAACTCTGATCGTTTCCTGATCCCGCACTCACTTCTCTCGGCCCGCGGGAGAAAAACCTCGCAGAAGCGGATCAGCTGCGCTAGACACTCCAAAGCCTCTGGTCCGTAAAAGCGTCCAGATCAGAGATGATTCTCTGACAGATATTGTTCTTAGAATGATTAATAATGAGCTTCACGATGTTCTCTGTACTTAAAGTTGAAACTGCCTGCGCACCAAGTGGTCAGCTGCGCTTGATCACAGTCTGGACACGAAACCAGCGAACTGCTCTCTGTTCTTTCAAGACGAGGGTGAGGAGGGAATCTGACTCAGTTAAGTTTTTACTGGTTTTGTTTTTAAAACACAATTAACGTAAGCAGTGTATATTGTATATTTGGCGTTTGTCATCTCATGTGTGAATAATTGGAGTTTAACGGTGGAGCATTTATGCGCATTTATTGCCCAGCGCACTGCGCTTGCTTGTTTCTGTCTAACAAATCTGCACTTTAATTTCTTTCCTCTCTCAACAGCCAGCTGCTATTCCTCTACTTAAACTACAATAAGTAGATCATAACATTCTCTTTAGGTTTTCTCTGTGTGCTGTAAACTCATTATGCAAACTCATTAGAAGCCCAAGCCATCATCAGGCAAATAATCCTGGTCCGACCCGAACTATTTTTACCTGTCAAAACATATTAACATAGAATATTTAGCCGCATTTTTATGCGGTTTAGTTAATATTCACCTAATTGAATCCAGATCCCATCACACATAAAGCAGATAAATGCATCTAACTTTTTCTCCGTAGTGACACAAACCACTGACTGAGGCTCCAATAACTTATAACTAATGAACTTAAGCGACTCCACTTAAATTACCAGCACTAAACCCGCTGCGGTCTGAACGCACAGCTTCACAAATTCTTCCTTGTCACCTCTGCAGAGAAACCTGCGCTGGTTCATCGACAGTTGAACCAGCGCAGTCTGTCTAATCCAAACCGAACAATTGAACTCTGCGAGATTTTTTTTTCTTTTTTTTTTAACCCTGTTTCGGCCGTGCGTTTTTGCCAGGATTTTTCAGTTTTATTTATTTATTTATTTATTTATTTATTTTGCATGGTTTAGCTTCTCCAAAACTGACATGTGTTACGTCTGCCGCGCTCCTTCTGAGCATCGCTCTCCTTCTGGGTGCGGGAGGGTAACATATTCACCTCCATTTGTTAAAACTGCAGGGCGAGTTAAGTTTAATTCTTCGCACCTGCGGAGCCTCGTCCGCACTGGTTGTGCAGTGCACTGCGCATGGATCTAATTAACTTCTGCATCTTTATTTATTTCCTCAAAATAAACTGCTGGCTCCTCTGTTTAGACTCTGTTTAGTTTTCTCTGTTTTTTACTGGAGACTGGCGTTAAAGGCACCATTTCAACTACAGTAGTGGTTCTCAACGTGGGCGGTACCGCCCCCCAGGGGGCGTTCAGAGGTCGGCAGGGGACGCTGGCAGACATTTTTACAAAACGGGGGCGCTGGGATGCCTTTGGGGGGCGTTTGATCGAAGGTAAACTTTATACCTTAAATGCACAACAATGCCAGTTTAGACTTTGAGCAACTTGGTAAAACTGTCTTGTATAACATTAAATCATGCTTGGCTGCAACTGTATCGAGGGCAGCTCTTCTTCTATTCAGTGTTTGTTAGCTTCTGTTAGCTTCTTGGCGCAGCTCCGTTCTCCTGCTACTGGTAGCTAAAATCACGATACCCTCACTGTGTATCCCTCTAAAAAATTAACCCATTTAAATAAAGAAATCAAGAAATCCCTCCATGGGTGATACCACGATAGAGAGCATTCATTTTATAGCGTTAACACCGGTGCTGTAAGTGGTCCGGTATGAAACAGGGGTGATAGAACAACACAGCACTTTTAAATTTCAATAATCAGAATGCAGAAATTGTTTCCGTTGTTTTAAAAGGTTTATGTCAGTCTGCCTTTTCTCCATTGATACGCTTCCCGACCGCCCTGCACCTTAGGGGGTTAAAAAAAAGACGAGCACATTGCGCAAAACTCTGAAACAGGAGAAGTGGGACATAAATTAAGTGACAAACTAGATGTGAATTATGGCATAAAAACAGAATCTGATGCTGAACAGTAAAAAAATCAACACATGATGTGAAACACATCATGTATTGATTAGGAGGCGCAGCAGGTGATGAGATTAACGATGGTGAGCGTCATTAAACGATAAAATAAATCTAGCAACAGGAAAGAAACTAAAGTGGACATCGCAATAAACCAAGAGAGGATAATACTAACCAAATGAAACTAAATGGAAATGAATGAAGAACAAAATGCAAGAATAAACTAAGAAACTAAAGTAAATACACAGGAATAAACTGGTATGGCAAGACCTTTCAAGCAACAATTAATACACAGGACTGTATGGCAAGAATAAACAGACACTATTTCCACATAAAAGGTAAAATAATATTGTTGAAATGTCATGGGTTTGTTGAGACCACATCTAGTACTGATAATAAATATATCTTACAGACCATAACAGTAAAGAACTTATCACTTATTTATGTTTTTAATTATATTTGATATATTTATTTCTTCAATATTATTTTTCATGTCAGTGTTAATGTCATGAGGCTGATGACTCCATGACACTTTCAATTTGACTCATTAGGATTTGATTAAGAACCAAATTTGTTGTTTATAATTTCTTTCCAGTAATTGCTTGTCTGCCTTGCCAGACACATGAACTCCAGTCACATCCTGTTGTTAATCCACAGGGTTTACTGAGATGTTGGTTTGTGCTTTGTAGCTTCTTTAAAGGTTTCCTGTTGCTCACGGAAATTGTTGAGCCTCCTTCCAGCAGCACATTTGTGAGGTTGGACACTGATGTAAGTCTGACTCATTATATGATGAAGTATGAACAGTTGACTGTTGAATATAGAAGAAATTCACAAATAAACTCCTCTCACGTATAAAAAATGTAATGTTTCAATTGTTAATTTTTGTGTTTTCATGATATAAAACCCTTTGAAATGTTGCAGAAAAGTGCTACACAAATAAAATTTGATTCGGTTTGGTTTATGTTGGTAGAAATAATTTGCTTTTGCTTTTAAAAAGCTGAATTAAATAAATATTGTACACAAATTTTTTTTGTAAGATTTGACCCAACTCATACATTTTAAAGTCAATTTAAACCAAACACACTGACTTCTTGTGAATCAAAACTAAACCCCACCTGCTTTGAATTGCTTGAGACTGATAATAAATGGAATGTTAACCAACATATTTGATGTGTATTCATGATTTTAATGATGAAACTTGACAAAATGCAATGTCTGTTACTGGTTTTCACAACTGTTGACTGAATGATGTGTTTATGATGTCTTTTATGCTTTCATAAAAGACGTAAAGCACTATTGTGTTATTGAAATGAGCTAACCTTGATGATTGAATAATACTAGATGTCATATGTAAACTTCAGAATTTGAATAGTCTGGTAAAAAGCAGTCTGTTGTCCAGAGGGTCTGACTTTCCGCTATGGAGAAACGATTTCCCAATTGCTAACATTTGTCTGTGACGTAGGTAATGCATCAATTTAATGGTATGAAGCTTACCTGTGCTGTAAACAACCTTCCTCTACTTCAATGAGAAAAGTGCATATCTGAACAAGAAGACTGTTAATGTTAATTCCCGATTTGGAAGAGTGATCAATGCTGACTGAACGGCTTCTTTCACTTCCTCTGCTGTCATTTCTAAAACTACAGGCAGACCATAATTCTTCACCAGAGTTGGAATTTGGTGTCATTGTTCACAACTTCTCCTTCTGTTCACTGATTGGCCAGGTAAAAATTAATCTACCAACTCAGGAATCCATGTCAATTGGAGAAAGCCCAGACTTTGCTGTGAAGCTAGATTTGACCTGGAATTTGAAGAAAGTCATAAAAATCATGACTCTGATATTTAGCACCTAGAAATTCTATCCATAAAAGTAATTTCTAGGAGCTTTTCTATCCATAAAAGCTCCTAGAAATTCTATGAATAGAATTTCTAGGAGCAGCCGAGGTGTTGAGGGGATCCGTTTTGGTGGCCTTAGGATCGCATCTCTGCTTTTTACAGATGATGTGGTCCTGGTGGCTTCATCAGATCGTGATCTGCAGCTCTCGTGGAGCGGTTCGCGGCCGAGTGTGAAGCCGCCGGGATGAGGCTCAGTGCCTCCAAATCCGAAGCCATGGACTTGAGCCGGAAAAGAGTAGAGTGCCTTCTCCGGGTCAGGGGGGTCGCCTTGCCTCAAGTGGAGGAGTTTAAGTATCTGGGAATCTTGTTCACGAATGAGGGAAGCGGGAGATCGACAGGCGGATTGGGGCAGCGTCTGCCGTGAAGCGGGTGCTGTACCGGTCCATCGTGGTGAAGAGAGAGCTGAGCCAAAAAGGGAAGCTCTCGATTTACCGGTCGATCTACGTTCCCACCCTCATCTATGGTCATGAGCTTTGGGTCATGACCGAAAGAACAAGATCATGGATACAAGTGGCCGAAATGGGTTTCTTCCGCAGCGTGGCTGGGCTCTCTCTTAGAGATAGGGTGAGAAGCTTGGTCATCCGGGAAGGACTCAGCCGCTGCTCCTCCACGTCGAGAGGAGTCAGTTGAGGTGGCTCGGGCATCTGGTCAAGATGCCTCCTGAACGCCTCCCTGGTGAGGTGTTCCAGGCATGTCCCACCAGGAGGAGGCCTCGTGGAAGACCCAGGGCACGCTGGAGGGATTATGTCTCTCAGCTGGCCTGGGAACGCCTTGAGGTTCCCCCGGAGGAGCTGGAAGAAGTGGCTGGGGAGAGGGAAGTCTGAGCCTCCCTTCTGAAGCTGCTGCCCCCGCGACCCGACCCCGGATGAAGCGGAAGAAAATGGATGGATGGATGGATGGATGGATGGATGGATGGATGGATGGATGGATGGATGGATGGATGGATGGATGGATGGATGGATGGATGGATGGATGGATGGATGGATGGATGGATGGATGGATGGATGGATGGATGGATGGATGGATGGATGGATGATATTTAGCAAATAGAAATTATTTTAGCTAACTTAGCTGATTTAAAACAGGAGAAAGTTTAGTTTTTCTTAATGTCAAACAGTAAGAAATATCTGTTTTTGTCTTTTTATAGAGCATGTAAATATGGTTTCAGCTGTACATCTTAAGGGTGAGGCAGAGGAAAAGGAGCAAACAACCACTGGATCAGAACATGATGTCTCCACGGATGTACAAAAAGGTGAATAAAAGTTATTTCCACAGAATCAGAGCTTCCCTCTGTAATAGCTCACTCTATTATCGATGTGTACAGGAGGATCCGTATAGCCTTTCTTCTACCAGAGTGCTGATTCAGTTCAGCAGCTCTGCGGCTGTGGCTGTGTGGTGCTGGGTGTTTGTGTCGGGCCACCGCCGGCAGATACCGGCCTTTCAGATGCAGATCTGCGCTAATTAATTCTCGTGTTTGAGGGAATTAAACATCATTGTGGAGAAAAGAGTAGCGATGGTGGGAGCCGCTTTAATATGCAGGCCAGATAAAAGGAGGAGTGTGTTTCTCTGTGACGGACATACATTTATTCACATTTTCCCCCCTAGCCAATTTCATTTCAATGTAAACTAAGGCGACGAGGTTAGGGGCCGCGCGGCGTAGAGTTAGCTAATAGAAAACAATGAGCGCTGCTTTATTCTCTTGAGGCCGTTCTGCTGTTGTCAGCGCTCTCCCTCACCAGCCGCACAACGCTCAAGACAAGATGGAGAGCGGCGAGGCCAAGTGCCTCTTCTAAAACACACAACAGCTTATTAACCCCAACATGCATACACACACACACCCCTACGCACACCCACACACACACACACACACACACACGGAGCGCTGCGGAGGGCTGCAAAGCGATATTGGCCGGTAAAATATTGAGGTTATATTCAGGTTGTAATGGTGTTATTAAAGCAACAAGCTCAGGCTGAATAGAAAGAAAATCCTATTAAAATAATTATAGAGGCCTGAACTGCAGTATGTGTGCAAGTGTGTCTGTTAAGAAAGTAAGATAGAGACACACACAGCACAGCAAGGCTGGGTATGGACAAACACTGGTGTGTGTGTGTTTGTGTGTGTGTGTGTCCTTGGCTTACTAATGTGTAGTAATTGACTCTACTAATAGTGATTGCCAGCTAATCTTACTGCTGCTTTTCGTCAGCTCTGGCCTTAATTAGAATGTATTGCTGCTACATTCATTCCTACCAGACCTCTTAAGAAATAATTATTCCCACATGTAATTAAACCGTTACACTGTTGCAAAATAATTGTCTTACTGAAGAGCACCACAGGTGGATCTGCTCCAAACCCGTCTCTACTGCTGTCAGCATGTTTCTGAGGCTCTGGCTAAATCCTGACCTTGAATCACTCAATAACGCAGCAAATCCCTGAAATATGAAAATGTTTTGTAGCACTATTTGACTATGTGGACTGACTTGCAGGCAGCAGTATAGCGGAGCTAAACATTCTACACCTACTCTGCCTGTATTTATAAAATAGAGGGAACTCAATGTATGTAGAAACGTGTGCGTCTCTTTAACTGCTTATTTAGAGACAGAAAAGCAATGATTGAATTCAAGAATGTATCAAATCATTTTTGGCTTTAAGTCTTAAAGGGGGGAGTTTCATATAAAGTTGTAATGTTATTCCATTTAAAACTCACCTGGAGTGTTGCTTTGATTATTTGATGCATGTTTGAGAAATCCTCGACTCTCCTGTGGTGATGGAAGACATCCTTGGTGGAGAATTAAGGCTCTGAAGAGTTCAAATTGGTTTCCATTGACATAGTCATGTGACAACCAGGTCCCAGTCAAATGATTTGCCACAACTCTGTGCAATGTGTTGTGTGATTGGTCAGAAGTTTGTGGGCGTGGTTTATAAGGAATATTGACAGGAATGTCAATATTTCCCTTCAACTCACCCACTTCCACTATCCGGTTTTTGTATCCGCAAGCCACATGAATATGTCTATCAGGGAGGCATTATCTACATGTCAAATAGCATTTTCACACTCAGCCAACAACATCTTCTCCTCCAAATCAGTGAATTCATACACATTCATCTTTGCCATGGCTTCTGCTGCTGTGTTTTCGTCTGTCAGGAAACCATGCCATGGTGCTCCCAGATGGTCTGTGCCGTGCATGAAAGGTACGTGTGACTACAAGCAGACTATCAGACTGCCTGCCCTTTACCAGACTACAGCCAAGGCAAAGCCTCCTTCAGAGAACATGGCAATGGGGAACAAAATATCTTTCAGTCGGCCAAGCCTGTCTCCTGATGAACCGAGGAACTCTGAGAAGTTTTAAACCAATGTCAACATCGTGGGCACTCTGGTAGCAGAAGGACTGTCAGGCACAGAAAACCACCTTTCAGAAAAGTTCAACAGAAAGAAAGAAAATGGGCATCTGAAATGGTGATGAGACGAAGATCATCTGTATCTTTCTGTACAGGTTATTCCTGTACATTATTTGGAATCATTCTAAGCCAACCTAATATCTAAAGAAGAAAAACAATAATAAATATATGGAAAGAAAATGTATAAAACTTTATATAAGTCCATGTGACATAAATAAATAGATTTTTATCAGGCGCGATACCAGCCTCCTTTATACTCATAAAAACAAGCTGATATTCTTCTCCTGGATGTTTCAGTTGCTGCGCTGTGGTGCAACTCAAAGGCTAAAGCACTCCATACCTGGTGGTGATGGTAAAACACCAATAAGTTATTTACTGATCCTCCGCAAAAAAAGAGAAAAAACTGAAGAGGGGCCAACAATGTTCGTAGTTTGGAGCAGAGGTGGCGCTGGAGTTTTTTCGTTTTCCGTCAAAGAAAAAAATCATTTTATTTCCAATTTGTAGTCATCAAATGAAACATTTATTATTTCTCTGCGAGAACGTTTTGGAAATTAGGTAACATTTCATGAACTGACGTGATTAGAAGACGACAGAACTCTGATCGTTTCCTGATCCCGCATCACTTCTCTCGGAGGGAGAAAAACCAGCAGAACTGGATCAGCTGCGCTAGACGCTCCAAAGCCTCTGGTCCGTTAAAGAGCCCAGATCAGAGATGATTCTCTGACAGATATTGTTCTTAGTCTGATTAATAATGAGCTCCACGATGTTATCTGTGCGTAAAGTTGAAACTGTCTGCACACCAAGTGGTCAGCTGTGCGCTTGATCACAGTCTGGTCAGAAACCAGCGGACTGCTCTCTGTTCTTATCAAGACGAGGATGAGGAGGGAATCTGACATATTAAGTTTTTACTGGTTTTGTTTTTAAAACACCATTAACGTAAGCAGTGTAACTATATATTGTATATTTGGCGTTTGTCATCTCATGTGTGATTAGTTGGAGCGTAACGGTGGAGCATTTATTGCCCAGCGCACTGCGCTTGTTTCTGCCTAACGGATCTGCACTTTAATTTCTTTCCTCTCTCAACAGTCAGCTGTTATTCCTCTACTTAAACTACAATAAGTAGATCATATTCTCTTTAGATTTTCTCTGTGTGCTCCAAACTCTTTAAATGTAAACTCATTAGAAGCCCGAACCACCATCAGGCAAATAATTCTGGTCCGACCAGAACTATTTTTACCTGTCAAATTACCTGTCAAAGCACAGCTTCCTAACCAAGGTGTCCATAACTCTTCAACACGCTGTCAGCTCCCAGTCAGAAAGACGTATTTAGTTCAGTGTCCATGAGATGATATTCAGAAAGGATCTTTTATTTGATTGATTTTAGTTTCCTCTGCGATTAACTCTTTGCATAAAGTCTATCATGTCTCCATGTGGGCCAGTCAAAGGTGTTAATTATAAAATGTCAAATGACAGAGGGGCTTAAAAAAATAACCAAATATTCAGTTTGGTTATTTTCTTAAATTATATATATATAGATATAGATGTGCGCACACACATTTTAAATTTTGCCCCCCCCCCAACTTTAAAAGTCTAGCTCCGCCACTGACAGTGAGCGACTGAGGATGACAACTCTTCCACATGACCTCAACAGTGTTGCTAATGTTTGCTGTTTACTGTAGAAGTGGATGTAAAAGTGCACAGCAAATTCAAAAGTGTTAGATTTCCGATGTAAGTGTTGTATGTTAAAAATATAGTGTTAATTCAACAACATGAGTGTTAGTGAGTGTTAGTTTCCCTAAAGAATTTCAAAGAGTTAAATAAAAACCAATCCAGTCCAGTGTTGATTTCTAATTTAACATCAACAGTAACTCAGTCTAGTGTTGATTTAGAAATCAATAGACAGTTCCTCCCACAATTGCAACATATTTGTAACATCCCTTCAGGGAAGGAGCTAAAAGTAGGGTGGGGGTCACAGCAGGACCCTGGCCTGGACCTACAGGGGACCAAGATGGGAGGCAGAATATGCTTTCAGGGATCCAATTTGTTTTTATCACATCTGACTAGAACAGTAAAAGGAGAGCTCTCTCCTGTTGAAAATCGTGCATGATACCCAGTAGGTTATATAGTAGGGTGCCGTTTTTAGCAACTCATGGTTGCTAAAAACTTTACCAGACTGACTGATTTTAGTGACATAGTGGGTGTAAAATATTGAATAAAATGTTGTGCTACATGACTGGCTTTATTTTCACTCTTATATTTAACTTTATGATAGACAAAACTATAAATGAATTGTCCTTATTGTCTCCAGGTGCATTCTGGGTAAAGCTTGTCACCAACGTCATCATCAGTCACTTGGCAACAAATGGCAAACTAGCTAGAGCATTTCTACGGACTATATGTTTTGAATTTGTGTTGTTTCATCATTAGTGATGTTAGCCTGATGTTTCTGTTCTTCTCTTGGTTTGTTCTACTTCATGTCAGATGGACTTCAAAATGACATAGTCGCTCTCTGTGGTGATGAAACTTGCTAGCTCTGCTGTTGCGGGCATGTCTATGTTGTAAAGTTAAATTATCATGAGCTTTATTATTTGGGCCCGGTTATTAGCCCCGCCCCCCGGCCCACGCCGTCTTGTTCACTACTGCGTCACATGTTTGCCAGAGGAGCGGAGGCAGCAGTATGGCGTCTTGTCTGGAGCTTATTATAACAAGGTAAGCTCCATGTTAAAATGATCATGTTTTTGACTATTTTTAATGGAGGCATTATTTTTTCGTTTATACAAGAGTATCGGATTGACATACACAATTCGCTTAACGTAAGTTTATTTGTTTGGATATCACGGTGTATATGACTATTTATTATCTTAACCGAACATTGAAACTGTCAGGAAAATCTGGAGGCCATTTGAGTTAACATTATTTAGCTGCAGTTTTTGCAGCTAAATAACTGTAGACTGTTTTGCAGTCTACAGTTTTTGGCTGTAGACTGCAAAATGGGGGAGTGGCTGTGCTGGACCATTGGCTTGATCTAAGCCACAGGTGTCAAACTCCAGTCCTGGAGGGCCACTGTCCTGTAACATTTAGATGTGCCGCTGCTGCACCACACCTGAATAGAATAATTAGTTAATTAGCAGGACTCTGGAGAACATACATGTATCTACACAATGAGAAGGCAATTGAGCCATTTGACTCTGGTGTTTTGTACCTGTGGCACATCTAAAAACTGCCAAAATGTTTTTTCTTTGTCAGTGTGTCATGTTGGTGACTGAAGCCTGTTATGATGACTTCAACACATTTCTTCAGTCAGGTTGGCATGACTTTTAATGCTGTCCAAAAATGTTTCTATAAGCTGACTAATTTCTGTAGTAATTATTTCCGACATTTGTATGCTTTATCTTGTAAACCGGGTGAGCAGAGTAATTTGAATGAATATGATGGTGACACACACAGGTGAGTCTGATTAGTTTTGCACAGACTTCTTTTTAAAATATTTATCTATTATCCTAATGTTTCTGCTATATTTTCTGTTTTTTCTTCCAGACTGGAAGTCTTCCTCCTTCATGCTCGCGAAAACAAGAGCAGCACCAAAGACACTTCACCATCAGTGATCACAAGATCATCTATGGCCGCTTCCAATGAAATTTCAAAGCACACATCACCTTCAGTGCAAAGTACCATGAATGTATGACCTTTGTCGTATATTGCTGTCAGTGCTGTTTGATGTTTTGAAATAAAAGTAGATTGTATACTGCAACTGGTGCTGGTGTTTTTGTAGCATCTAATGTGGCATATAATGTTTTCTAAAATGAATTTGGGGATTATTGATGGCCAGTAGTTTCTGGAGGGAAAAAAGTTTTTAATTGCTCTAGTGGCTTTTATTTGGTGGTAAATTGACAAAAAAAAAGTGGTTAATGAGAGAACGGGAAGACCGGGAAGCAAACCCACGACAGCCACATTGAAAACTATGCTTAACCCCTGTATCACCACAGCATACCCTGCCAATAGTATTTCAAAACTCAGATTTCTGTGTTAATATAGACTTTACACCATTCTGTGTTACATTCACACATTCATAGTGTTAACTTTTGACAAAATACACTAGTGTTGAGTAAGTCAACACTGATGTGTGTTTAATTTCAACTACTGTGAATGTTGATTCAACTATATCACAAATAACACTTTCAAAAGTGTAATTTCTACACCATCCAGAGTGGACCAATATAGACACTTTCAAAATGTTGAATTCAACTCTGTAGGAGTTGACTGAGCACTTCCAAATTTGCTGTGTGTGCATCTATCTGTCCTTCCCTCCTGCCAGGTTGTTACTGTCAACAAGAATTTGTTCTTAATTACCTGGTTAAATAAATAAATACATAAATAAAACACAACCAACAGTGGGAACCTGATCTGAATGCAGCACTATGGACTCCAGGGGATTCATTAGTGATTCAAAGAAGAATTGCTTTTTGAAGTATCACACGTCAAAACTTTAGCACAAAAGATCAAATTATTGGTAATTTCCTTTGGAAGATGATGATCAAAATCAAAGTTCATTGACTTAAAAACAAAAGCTATATTTTTATTTTTTTTAAGTATTTTCAGGATTCTCATTGCTTTCCAAACAACCCGGAAAGTAAAAATAAAGGGTAACTACGCAATTCTTTTTTTCTTGCTTGTGCAGTGTTTTAAAAACTCCCGTCATAACCCAGTCCCATATGAACTGCATTTTCTCTAAAGGAAAATATTACTGATTATTACAACTGAAGTCTATAGTTACAAATCAGTGGGTTCCCAACTATCCAGACGTTTTGCAGTGCGTCAGCTTTAAAGCCTAGTTCTTGGTTTAATTATACTGTATTCATACAGCTTCTCAGTATGAGAACATGAGGATTCAAACACAGGCTGTCAGAAACACAATATGGTTTGAAACAAGACAGAGCGTGTTCTGCTGTTCTGAGTGAAAAACATTGAACTGCTGCCATGTCTGCCTGTCAGTAAACAGGAGGCCCAGCTTTATACAGCAGTCCTACTTAAGAGTTTTGATGAGTGAAGCAGCTGCAGAGACTTGTTAAAATAAAATTAAAAACAATTTTAAGAATTTTATCAGCTCCTATGGCTTCAACTTAAACAGTTATTTCACCCATTTAATGAAAAAAGACCAATCCACTGATATGCTGGCAGAGGAAAAGAGAGGACAAAATATAAAGCTAAATGTCCAAAGACAATCCGTAATAAGGATTATGGTGCAACAACGCTGCTCATGTTCTGCCTGGTTTACATTTTTATGGCGCTTTTGACTTTCTGATGATCTTACAGATGCTCTGATTATCATGATTGCTCTAAAGATAATCATAGGAGATATTTCTTCTGTGTGTTGAGTGTTTGTTCATGCCATGTGCCTGCACACCGGTCTGCACCAAACGTCTTACATCTGTGAGATTTTTGGATGTGATATGTAGCCAATCCGAAGGCCAGGTGACAGAATCCAAAATACATATCATATAATAATAATTTCTGAGACAAAAGAAGAAAAAGGAAAACACACCTCAACTCCATGTCAGTGTAGTAAAGCCTCCACTCGTGCTGTCTCCACTCCTTCATCCAACACCTTTTCCACAAACTATCGCTCAGCTTCTTCTTCATCAGCCATGTTTATTGACTCATGTAATCTTGAGAGATTTTGTGAGACTTCCTGTCTGACAGCTGAATGTTTGTGAATTTCTAATAGAAATTACTTTCTTTTTTTTTGCAAAGTGTCTCAAAACATTTCTCACATGTACCAGAAAACACAACATTCAGCTCTGAACAGTGTAAAACAAAAAAAAAAGTGTGATTAATTGAATTAAAATTTATAACTTCTTATATTAATTAATAAAAGTTAACTTATTAAAGTCCCGGCCCTAATCTAAATTGATTGGCCCTTTATTGTGCCATTTATTCTACACACCCTGAAAAAAAGAACTGACATTCATAATTACATTTTATTATTTGCTTTGTGAAATAGAGATATAATGTTTCCACGCATCAGTACAATAACAGTAAAATATCAGTAAGCTATCAATACAGTCGATCCCATTCCTGCATTACATTTTAGTGTAATACACTAAAAATGACAGGCAGAGGACTATTTCCTGCACCTTTAAGCTTTTACAGCACAAAAACAGCAGGTAGTGCAGTCACTTTTCTTTCAAGACCTATAAAATAACAACAGTATAAAATAAAAATGGAATTTAAATTAAGTCTGCGTATCAGTCATTTTAATTTGTCCTAAGTCAAGCGTACGTTTCCTGTTACTGTCTCTGCACAGCATCAGCAGTAAAGTGGGACATTATTGGGCAGCCAGTAAAAGTAGTGAAACACTTCTGGAGAGTGGACGTGTTTACATGGTTAGAGCAGCAAAGAGGAGACCAATCACAGTAGACTGAAGACTGGCTTCCGTGGAGACAACTGATTTCAGACTTCTTACAAACGATACAGATCTACCACTGTGTGTAGAGTAACACTGTTTCACCTGCTGGGTTTGCCATACAAAAATATTCTGACAATGTCTGTCTTAGTCACTAAACAGTTGGGTTTGCATTATTATTTGAACTATTTCCTGTGAGGATTCCTCCTATAAAGTCCAGAGATAAGGACAGTGAGACATTAGCTAGTAAAAAAAAAAGTATACTTCGGTATATTTCAAACATACTTACATTTCTGAAAGTATATTTTAAGTATACAATGTATTAAGTGTACAAATAGTTATGAAGTATACTAAAAGTATGCTTGTACCAATTTTGAAATTATAACTTTAATCCATTTTCAAATGTATGATGTAAGATCTAAAAGTCAAAGGCATTGGCTCCAGTTCATACTCCAGACCAGATGGTGGCGGTATTGCACTCTTTCTTTTTCTTTTTTTTAAACCCCCATATAAAGAAGAAAAACCTTGAAGCCAAAGAAGATAACAGACGCTGTTCAAATTCGCCATTTTTACTCGCATAATATTGCCTTAAAAGTGGAGAGGGCCTTGACAATAGTTAGTAATTTTGGTAAATTCAAGCTGGTGACGTCCTAATCCGAGTTAGACAACAACATACCTGGACAAGAATCGGATAGAAATGAAATGTGGGTCACAAAAGGAACCGAAGGGACGAAGGCTGCTAACGTGTTGCTATCTGGTGGTAAGTTGTGGTAATGATCTTCGTTTAATTATAAACAGTGCAGTAAAGATATAAACAAACTTACCTTGGTTTTATAAATAATTATTTTTTAAATTTTATTGACTTTTATGATTATTACTATAACAATCATTCAGGTTCATGTTATAACTGCATGGAGGCTGTTGCGAATTAATATACTTCATAAACTTAACCTGGTTTTAATTAAGCTCAGTATGTCAAAGAGACTTTGATATTGTGAGGCTGTTGTTATAACTTGTTCATCATTGTTTTCATCTTCAATATATTTTTTGCAGTCTAAGCAAATGAAGATGAAAGAGGAAGCCAGATAAATCAGGTGTTAGAAAACCTAAAGACTTTTCTCTCTCAGAAGAAGCTCTGGCTCCACCAGATCACCAACCAGCTCTAAGGATGAACCTCCACATCATCTTCATGGTGTAAGTTTGTTTTTTCTTTTCTTTTTTTTTCTTTACTGAGCAGCTAGTTAAATTTTCAACAACAAAAGCTGGTGTGTTACCAACACTAAGTGCTTAATAAACATGATTTGATTTAAAAATAACTGAACAGAATTTTTCTGACTGATATGATGCTGTCATAAACATAACACTTGTTAGGAACATACCAACAGTGTTCACTAAATAAGTAAAATTTTAATGAGGAGTTGCTTTGAAAGTTGGATGAAAGGTGTTATGTTTATGACAGTGTCATGTCAGTCTTATGCACACCCCATCAAATAAAGTGTTACAGGAAAATGGTTATATATTGAAAGCACAATGTAATTAGTTTCACCTGTAAAGTGTGTTATAATGGATCCGTCTGTGTTCTGGTAACCTGATGTGTTTGCACTACTGATGTGTGTATGAAGCATGTAATGTAGAAAGTGGCAAAGCAGAATAATAAAAGACATTAAGTAACTAAAAAGTGTACTTCATTAGCAACTATAATAAACCAAAAGTGTATTTGTAGCACACTGTAATCACATTACTATCCATCCATTTTCTGTACACCCTTGTCCCCAGTGGGGTTGGGGGAATTGCTGGTGCCGATCTCCTGCTTACGTTTTGGGTGAGAGGCAGGGTACACCCTGGACAGGTCACCAGTCTGTCGCAGGGCAACACAGAGACAAACAGGACAAACAACCATGCACACACACACACTCACACCTAGGGCAAATTTAGAGAGGCCAATTAAACTGACAGTCATGTAGGAAGCCAGAGTACCCGGAGAGAACCCACACATGCACAAGAAGAACATGCAAACTCCATGCAGAAAGACCCGGGTTGGGAATCAAACCCAGAACCTTCTTGCTGCAAGGCAACAGTGCTACCAACTGCGCTACTGTGCAGCCCTCATCACATTACTAATATATTAAATATGTATTTTCAATATACTTTTTAAGTATATTTTAAATATAATTCAAGCACTAAAATAGTACACTCAAAATATACTAATCAAGCACGTTTTAATACATAAAATACAGCATACTTAAGTGGATTTTAAGTGTATTTTAAGTTGTTCCAAAAAAGTACATTGAAGTATGCTTAGTATATTTTAAATTGTACATTACTACAATTTAAAAATTATTAAAATACACCAAGCACAAAAAAGTTGTTCCAAAAAAGCACACTTTAAGTATATTAATCCTAAGTGTACTTGAAGTATGCTAAAGTATGTTAAAATTTGACATAATTAGTACACCTTTTTTTTTTTACTAGGGATTAGTTGTTTATTTATTTAGCAAATATCTTTATAGTTTTTGCTTTTTGCTATTAAACACAGCAATTAACTTTATTCTCTAACTCTTCTCTAACTCTTGATCCAGTGAAATTTGAGTGAGAATTTTCTGTTTCCTCTTTGGACATCAGGTCAATCCATCTGTGATGATTTCATCTGCTGCACAGGACGGACTGATCACAGCTGTGTGTGTGTGTGTCATTCACAGATGTGCTTATTTTGAAGAATTATTATTATTATACTTGTTTTTAAAGACATTTCAACTTCATTCAAATGATTTTTTGCAGCAAAGATATTTTTTTCGGCAAAGTTTGCTTAAAATCATTCCTAAAATCTTAAAATTCAAAAGGCACTTTTTGACAGTAAAATGTTAAACATGACAACAGGATAAACAGACATAAGGTAGCACCCAGCCAGGCTTCTCATGAGAGTTTGTGCTGGTCTGTTAAAAGTGGCCTATTTAAAGGATGTCCCTCTGGTCTCATTTGATCATCTCTGCTCAGCTCGGCTTTATTGGCTTCAACCGTAATGAAAAGAATTCAGGGTGAGTTGTTTTCTTTAAACCTCAGTAGAAATTGGCAACGCTTTCTAATTTACAGAAAATTTGAGGAAATTGTTCCATTCCATTTTGCAGACCTGTTTTTGTGGCTATGTGTGTTCGGTGGAGATGGCAAAGCACACGGGAGACAAATGTGTGTATTTAAGCTGCTCAAATTCTGTGTGAGCGCATGATGCTTCAATGCGTGTGCGTGTGTGTGTGCGCACTGATAGACATCGGGGAGCAGGATAGCTGAAGGCTGAAAGCATTAAGAGAGGAGAGGAGGACATTAATCTAAAGAAAATTAAAATCTGGAGTGGTGCGTTTAGGATGGAGAGCGACCGCCACTTCTGATAAGAAGTGGTTAAGGAGAGCACAGATTTAGATAAATGGGTAGGAGAGAGAGAGAGGAGGAGGAGTGGAGAGCTGAAGGGAAGGATCAGAGTAGGCAGAGAACAGAGGAAAATATGAGGAGATTTCAGAAGGAGATGACATGAATGGAGGGGAAAATGGCAGCATGTGACAACAGGAATGAGGAGAAACCAAGATCTGAGAGGGAAAAACAGAAGGCAGGAAGGAAGGTTGTCAAACTAAACCCCACATAACTTTAAAATGGTCTCTGTGTGTGAGTGTGTGTGTGTTGTTTTTATGCAGCACATGTAGATAGCAGTGGCTCTGTGGTCTTAAGCATCAATAACATCAGGTTATCTGCAGCATAGTCTGGTCTCTCTCTCTCTCTCTCTCCCTCTCTTATACACACTCACACTCGCACACACACACACACACACACACTCAGAGTGAGTGATAGCGGTGCCACAGAGGTGACTGTCTGGGGTTAGTAGAGCTGTGCTCAACAGAATGTTGTAGATTTCAGACTGCGGCCAGTTGTCAAGATATGGGGCAGATTTAGCTGCAGGCTGCAGCCTCTGCTGTCCACTCTGCTCCACAGCTGGTGCAGCATCACAACGGCTCGCCACATGTTTGGAAACTCACTGGGTTTTGTTTTCCTTGACGGCTTCATGTCTCACCAGAGCAACTTGTGTCTCAGAATAAAAGAGGGTTGAATGCCAGCATAGTGTGCAGAGAGCATGGCTTCATAGATTCCTTAAAGTTACACCTCTAGTTCCGCTTTGGACTGAAGATGATTCTGTAAAAGCAGATACAGACAATGAAATGGTCCAGTCCAACAAGGAGACACACAAACGGGACATGGTGCTCTGAGGCTTTGAGGTGCTTGTTGAGAAATCCAGACTTCGCTTAGAGAAGAGGGCCACATTTTTTGTGCGGCCCGGTCCCATATTTTACGCGAAAGTCGGCATGTATAAAAATTTACTTTGTGTCAAGGTTTGTGTAAATATGCGCACACTTTTTCTGTGGACAATATCAAACCACAAAGCATCAAAACTCACCTAAATACGCTGAAATCTGACTACATTCGGTGTTATTTAGACCAAGAAGCACTAAACCGATGTTTTTCATGATTTTAATATTTTATTGCTTAAATGTAAATGAGGAAACTGAACCGCATTTATCCTCAGATAATAAGATAGCACACAGAAAATAAAAATAAAAGGATGTGAAAACCTCGCTCGAATGTAAATAGTAATTTTCCTCAGTTTTTGTCTCATAAAGATGTAGCGCATTGGTCCGTGAGCCGAAGCGCATGGAATGCATCTGCGGGGTAATTTCATTCTCACTAAAACAAGAAAACAGGGTTAGATCAGCAGTTTAACTCAAACCTGCTGATTTAAAATAATCAACAGGTTTGATTATTTTTAAGGTGATCAAGGTGTGTGTGCAATCACACGTATAGTAGCTGCGCAAAGGTGAGCCGCGTAATTGCGGAGTGCTGGCTCTGATGGAGAACTTTGCCAATGGAAGAATTCAGAGGGAATTCAGAGGGAGCGACTGATCAATCTCTGATTGATGATGGTTTATTAGTGTTTAGATTAATTCAGACTGATCATCCTAGATCTCTGAGCAAAACTTAAAGAAGGAGCGGTACCGGTAGCTGCAGCAATCCTTTAGTCGAGTCCCCGCTTTGTGCGCCTTATGGACATAAAGCATCTTTATTCTGTAAATGTACAACTTATACACATGATTCTACTATTTAGAATAAACGTCCACTTTCTCATTTACAGAGAGGTGCCTGCTTCATGAACACATTTAAGAGTAGATTTAAACCCTCACACATTGTGTGAGGGTTACTGTTGATGAGTTGCTGCTTTGTGTGAAACACAGGAGCAAAGTTTCTCCTGAGTAAGAACATCTGGGGCCTCATGCATAAAAGAATACGCAGTTTTCACACTAAAACTTGGCGTACGGAAAAAATGTGAAAAGTGCGGCTCACAAAAAAATGGGACGCACAAAGCCGTGCGCACGCACGTGGCCCCGCACCTTTCCTTTATAAATCCTAATTTGCGGGAAATAGAGCGCAGCTGCTGGTCTGCAATGTTGCCACCCATAAATACATATGTAAATACCCGGAAGTCTGCCACCACGTGAAGCAGTAACCATGGCAACGTCCTTGTTTGTAGTAGTATGAGTATTTATAATAATAATTATTATATATTTCATTAAAAAATTGTTTTCAGGGCACATAAGGTCACCTCACAAAAATAAAAAAAATACATTTTAAGAAAAAAAAAAAAACAAATAAAATAAATAAAGAGATCGTGAAAATGCCCGTTTGAACAAGGGCGGTCAGCCGGGATTTAAAGACAGACACCGTGTCAGAGAGTCTTTGAGTGGGGAATGTGGACTTTATTCTAAATAGTATCAGGTGCATAAGTTGTACATTTGCAGAATAAAGATCCTTTATGTCCAGAAAGGCGCATTCACAAAGCAGGTGGCTCGATGACTGCAGTTTCAATGGTACCGGTACCACACGGCTCCTTCTTTAAGTTTTGCTCAGAGTTCCAGGATGATCAGTCTGGATTCATCTAAACACGAATATCATTGATAAATATGATCTCTGAACAAACATCGCCAATTCCATTGGCGATGTTCTCCATCAGAGCCAAAACGCTATATGCGGCATATTTTTGCGCAGCTACTTACACACAGGATTATCTACACACCTTAATCACCTTAAAAATAATCAAACATGTTTGGAGTTAATCTGCTGATGCAACCCTGTTTTCGTTTTTTAGTGTATTTAGGTGAGTTTTGACGCTTTGTGGTTGGATATTGTTCACAAAAAAAGTTTACGTGGCTGCCGCACGTTTTCACGCCAGCGAAAAAGTGTATGTATATTTACGCATACTTTGACGCAAAGTTAATTTTTATACTTGCCGATTTGTGCGTAAAATATGGCGCCGCACATTTTTTTGTGCGCACGCATGCTTTATGCATGAAGCCCCTGGACTGAAGCCCTGATTTTATCTTGCCTTTAACAGAACTGATACCAGGAAGCAGGGCCATGCAGAGACCACTAAAGGGGCAGGTGCTCAAAAAAAAAAAAGGGCACATCCAACCGTATTTTAGGACAGAATATTAACAAAGCCACTCAACTTTCAAAGTTTAATAAACAATGATAAATTACAAAATTGTGAGATACACAATCAAAGCTAAGGAGAATCTTTACATCACAGGTGTCAAACTTCAGTCCTGGAGGGCCACTGCCCTGCAACTTTTAGATGTGCCTCTGCTGCACCACACCTGAATAGAATAATTAGGTCATTAGCAAGGCTCTGGAGAACTTACCTACACAAGAAGGAGGTAATTCAGCCATTTCATTCCAGTGTTTTGTAGCTGTGGCACATCTAAAAACTGCAGGACAGCAGCCCTTGAGGACTGGAGTTTGACACCCCTGCTCTATATAGAGCATACAATTATGCATATGTAAGATATTAGTAATTTCTTTCTGCAGGTCTATTTTGTTATAGGAAAGTATTGCAATATTCAAACCCGCAATTTAGCAAGATATGTAAATCAGAGCTAAACCACCAGACATATTTTGTCTTTACAGAATGACACTATTAAAAATATAAACAAGGGCACAATGCAACCTTTTAGTGGACTGTTTTTTGTACTGTTTTTTTCCCCCCATTGAATAATTGGAAAACAAATTTAACTTCATACTCTGCGAACCAGACCCTAAACTTACTTAAAGTCTGAGTTGAGTTTTTTTCCCCTTCATTAATGACACACTTTTATTACATTCATTATATATATCCTGGTAATTCAGGGTGAGTTATTTTTAATTCTAAATGAATATCCTTGTTGGACTTTTATTTAAGTCAGTGTTTCTCAACCTTTTTCGGGTCAGCGCCCCCCTAGCCCTAATCCAGGTCCCTCACTGCCCCCCACCAAAGAATTTGTAGGTTACTTTGCACTGACAATTATTTTATTATTAATATTACTATCATTATTGCAGATGTTTTGAATCGGCGCACCGATTATGTTTTCCCGTACACTTCGCGCCCCTTACGCTCCTTCACCTCACGCACATAACTGGGTAAATGTAGCGAGTTCTGCCCTAAACGTATCGGCGTCTGGAGGAGGTGGTTTGGGGGGAGGTGAGTGTATGTTTCTACGCTCCTTCGTGGGGGGGGGGGGCGCCGATTTATGTTTTCGCATCCACCTGAATAATGTGTAGTTGCGCCCCTGCCCATGGCACTTCAACAATATTATTTTACCTTTTATCTGGAAGTGTCTGTTTATTCTTACCATACAGTCCTTTGTATTAATTATTGCTCGAAAGGTCTTGCCATACCAGTTTATTCCTCCGTATTTACTTTAGTTTCTTTGTTTATTCTTGCATTTTGTTCTTCATTCATTTCCATTTAGTTTCATTTGATTAGTTTTATCCTCTTGGTTTATTGCTATGTCCACTTTAGTTTCTCTCCTGTTGCTAAATTTATTTGATCGTTTATTGACCATCAGTAATTTTCACTCATCACCTGCTGCGCCTCCTAATCGTCACGTGTTTCACATCATGTGTTGATTTTTCACTGTTCAGCGTCGGATTCTCTGTTTTTATGTCATAATTCACATCTAGTTCGTCGCTCCGTTTTATGTCCCACTTGTCCTGTTTCATGTTGTTCCTGGACTTCAGCTCAGCGTTCAACACGATCATCCCACAGCATCTGGCAGAAAAACTGGGACACCTGGGATTCAGCAACCGCCTGCGGAACTGGCTATTAGACTTCCTCACCGACAGATCACAGTCAGTCCGGATTGGACAACACACCTCCGATGTCATCAACCTCAGCACAGGTTCCCCTCAGGGCTGCGTCCTGAGTCCTCTGCTGTTCACTCTGATGACACACGACTGTGCCCCAAGGTTCGCCACCAATCACATTGTGAAGTTCGCGGATGACACAACGGTGTTGGGCCTCATTACAGATGATAATGACCTGGACTACAGAGAGGAGGTGGAGGAGCTAGTAGTTTGGTGCAGAGAGAACAGCCTGATCCTGAATGTTGACAAGACTAAAGAAATGATCGTCGACTTCAGGAAAAATCGGCCCAGCCACTCTCCACTGCTCATAAATAGTTCGGCTGTGGAGGTGGTCAGCAGCACCAAATTTCTGGGGGTGCACATCACTAACGACCTCTCCTGGACTGTGAACACCGCGTCTCTAGTCAAGAAGGCACAGAAACGTCTGTATTTCCTGCGGAGGATGAGACGAGCACACTTGCCCCCACCCATCCTCAAGACGTTCTACAGAAGCACCATAGAGAGCATCTTGACCAGCTGCCTCTCTGTGTGGTGTGGTGGTTGTAGCGTCTCCGACTGGAAGAACGTGAGGAGAGTGGTGCGGACAGCAGAAAGGATCATGGGGGCCACCCTTCCCTCCGTTCAAGACCTTTCATCCCGGCGCTGCGTGTCCCGAGGTCGAAACATCGTCAGAGACCCTTCACACCCACAGCATGGATGGTTCTCCCTGCTGCCCTCTGGAAAGAGGTTTCGAAGCATCCGGTGCAGGACATCCAGGTTCCGAAACAGCTTTTTTCCACTTGCCATTAGACTGCTGAACTCCCAACCGTATTGCACTTGAAAATCTGGTCTCCACATTATATCTGCCTCTTGCATAGAACAAAGAACTCTTTTACTGTTATTCCTTCACTCTATATTTTCTATATTTAGATACATATTTACTGTCTTGAGCTGTATGCAACGAAATTTCGTTTTGTATTCACCTTGTGTATGCAATGTGACAATAAAGTTTAACTAACTAACTAACTAACTAACTAACTAACTTTCAGAGTTTTGCGCAATGTGCGCGCCGGTTTTTTGTTTTGTTTTTTTAACTCCCTAAGGTGCAGGGCGGTCGGGAAACATGTCGATGGGGAAAAGGCAGACTGACATAAACCTTTTAAAACAACGGAAACAATTTCTGCATTCTGATTATTGAAATTTTAAAGTGCTGTGTTGTTCTATTACCCCGTTTCATACCGGACCACTTACAGCACCGTGTTAACACTATATAATTAACGCTCTCTATCGAGGAATCACCCATGGAGGGATTTCTTTATTTAAATGGGTTCATTTTTCAGAGGGATACAAAGTCAGGGTATCGTGATTTTAGTAATTACATGTTTGTAAGAGCGATTTTCTGTTGTTCTTCCATGGAAGCGGGCAGCTTTCAAACGGAAAAAAAACACTTTTTAATATAAATTGCTGCTTTGACATGATCACAGAACTGCCAAAACATATGTAGCCTACATAAATACCAGACAAAGTGAATCACAGCAGCATCATCAGCCGGTATAACACTGAACTGATGCAGAGCGGACTGCGCCATGAAGCTACAAACACTGAATAGAAGATGAGCTGCCATCGATACCAAAGTCTAAACTGGTATTGTTGTGGATTTAAGGTGTAAAGTTTACCTTCGACCAAACGCCCCCCAAAAACATCCCAGCGCCCCCTGCCATAGTCTGAACGCCCCTTGTGGGGCGGTACCGCCCACGTTGAGAACCGCTAATTTAAGTGTTATTCTCCTTCAAGATACATTTACCTAACGCCAGAATAAATTAAATGTACATTATGCAGCAAAGGAAATTAGAAGATCGGACATATATATTGTTAAGGAAGAATTTTTATACAATTAAATTTAGCAAAAAAATCTGGCTCTGATTCTTCCTGTTGATCCTGGGTTCTCTCACGTGGCCACGTATGGGGACAGAAACATGACAACGCGTGTTGACGTCACATAATTACATAATTTAATCCAATCAGAAGAAAGTATAAGATAGAACAGGAAACTGGAGAAACACAGATACAAACATTGTTACCTGAGACAAGAAGACAGAGAAATATCAAGGACGTCCTTGGAGAAAGAGCTGGTGCAGAAGTATACAAAATCAGCTTTCTCTGAATTGTTTCCCATGTGCACAAACTTTTATACCTGTAGGTGTGTTTTCCTCTTTAATGTATTCAAATAAGGCGCATCTCTAGTTGACCAACTGGAAGGCATCTCTGGCCCTTTTTTAATCTAGACAGCCCCTGCAATTTGTTCACAAGATCAAACACCTTTTGTTAAATAAGGTAGAAGCAGACGCTTCGAATTCATGGTGGTTTATGGCTTTCACATTTCAGTGTGAAAAGCTAGAACTTCCTACTGATTGTTTCCCAGACAGACAAAGAGCAGATCAGAGATCTTAACAAACAATCTGCTTTAACTACAAGTAAAATAAAGATCAATAGGTCAGAATATGTTATAAATTTTAAAACTATATTAGAGTATTTCAATCAAGTCATGATAAATTCTAAAACTAACTTATTTTAAATGTATTTTCTTAACACTAGCCAGCCTCCTGCGGCTCTACAGCCATCTGTAGCCATCAAAGAGAAACAGATGAAGGAACCTCACAGGTAGCTGTAAAATTCTGGTTTCTCTTCTGCTCTGCCAGGAACAAACCCTTAATACTGTATTTTAATTCAATGAAAAGTTATCTCCAAAAACCCAATTTTGTTCTTCTGCACTCAGCATCTCCAAAGTTTAGTCCTGATCTCAAACAAAAGCAATAGATAATATCAACAGAAAATAATGGAGTACAATTCCTGTTTCTAACCTAATATTCAAAATAAGAATTAAGACATTCATTCACCATAAACTTAAGTACTTTCTAATACTAAACAAAAGATTTTCATTTGATTCTAATATAGTCAAAAATAATACCATTTCAAATACATTCATCATTGACTAAATTAATTCTAAAACAAGATAATACAATTTTCAGTCAAAGCATGTTATTAATAACTAAGAAAAGTATCTTACAAATTAAATGTTAGTGATTTAAAACATTTTATGTTATATTCAGTTTTTGCACCATGTCAGCTGTTAGTTTTGGAAGACTTCTCATCCTGGTTACGTGAACCGACCAAAGTTCCCTTTCTTTTCTTTTTTTTTTAGAATATTTTATTTTTGATTTTTAGTAGTAACATCACAGGTATTAACTGACGGGACAAAACTGGTACACAATGAAGCACAATTCAAACAATGAGACATATTGAAACTAAAATACATTTACAATAATATAACACACCAACCAAATAACAAGAAGGACTGGACGGGGGTGGGCAGGGTGGGTAATCTATAGGGATGAAATAAAATCTATATGAATCGGAAATAGATTGAGAGACAGATGGTATCAGATTCGCTCATAAATCCTGTCGAGTCCAGCTCGATTACAGGATCATCAATCAATCAAATGTGTTGGTAGATTTTGCATATAACTTAAAAAAGGCTGCCATATTTTATAAAAAGTCTTACTTCTATTCTGCATCCAATAGGTTATTTTTTTCTAGTGTCACACAGCTATTAATCTCTGTGACAAAGTGGTTCAGTTTGTGTTCACCACTTGTCCCTTATCATTTCTCATTCACTTATTTTTATATTTGGTTATAATAATTAATTCAAACATTGCCATTTTGCTTCACTTACTATCCCGGGTTTGTTTGTGTTGGCATTATGTTGCAGGATCTATCTGTTTAGGTTAAAGTTATTATTTCTGGATTATGGGTTGAAGTCATTTCAAGGTGTATTTACTTTTCTTTGTACTCACATCATTTGTCCTTGTAGATCTGCAGGAGTATGGGAGAGGCTGGCCCAGTACTTCCTGGTTAAATGGCTGGATGATGTCAGTGATTACCTTATTGGGTTCTACCAATTAGAGGGTTTTTCTTTTGTGTATTGTTTGTTTGTTTTCCTTTTAAAAATAACCTTTTGAGTTATCTTGTATTATGTAATTTATTTTGCAGATAACTTCATTATGTAGGTGTTTGTAAATTGATTTGTAGTTTTTTGTGTTTCTCTGTTTAAATGTTTTTTTACCTGATCCTTGGTGGCTGTGTCCAATCAAGCACATGTGTGGTGCCAATTTAGTATAAAAACAGTGAGCTTTTGGATGCTGGGAGAGAAGTCCGAGTAAAGACTGAATAAAAAAAGTAATTGGAAGAAACTGAAGCGGTGGCTGGTCCTGATTTTCTGCTCACCTCTGATCCTTGAGCCTAAACTACCTTACAAATGGTGGCAGCGGTGGTTCCAGGCCGATAGGTGTCAGAAATGCAGAAATCAGTCAAATCAAAGAGGCATCAGGGGCCAATAGAGTGTTCCACAGAGGGGGCCCAAGATTATGAAAATCTGCCAGAAGCTTCTGGTGAGCAGCAAACTGAGGCACAAAGTTTTTCTGAACTCTCAGCTTTATTGAAAGGCTTGATGCAGCAGCATGCTGACCAGGAAACCAAATGGGAGCAGGACAGACAATGCCAGGAGGATCGGTGGAGGAAAATGGAACACCAGTTCAGTCAACTTTAGCAGGAGGTCCAAATGGAACGTCAAGAGCATCAGATGCAGCTGGAGGGTGCAGTAGCTGATCCTGGAACACTTCCCGGTCCTGCAGTGAGGCCAAAGGTGCCACAATTGGTGCAACAGAGACGAAGCCCTCCCAGCACATCTGAGGGACCACAAGCATCCAGTCTGAGACCAACCAGTTGGAAAGGTCCAAAGATGCAGCCCTATTGTGAGGATGAGGATATTGAACATTATTTGACAACATTTGAAAGAATTGCAACCGGATGTCAGTGGCCAAGGACAGAATGGCCCCTGCATCTGGCACCACTTCTCAGCGGTAAAGCAAGAGCTGCTTATGTAGCTATGGACACTGATGAGACAATGGACTATGACAAAGTAAAAACTGCTGTGCTGGAGAAGTTTGAAATAAGTGCTGAGACTTACAGATCCAGGTTCCGGTCCACATCGGTGAGGGATGACGAGACACCCAAGGAACTGCGAACACGCCTGAAAGACCTGTATGAAAAGTGGATGGTTCCAAAGAAGAAGACAAGAGAGCAAATCGGAGATGTCGTGGTGCTGGAGCAGTTTCTGAGAGTTCTCAGCCCGAATCTTCGAACCTGGGTGAAGGAGCGCAACCCCTCCACTTCAAAGGAAGCTGCAGAGATGGCTGAGGCTTTCATTGCGGCTCGCCGCCCACACAAAGGGTTCATGACTTTGAAACAGAGTGCAGGCCCCTTAATGGTGGGTAAGTCGGGGGCTGGGAATGGATACAGACATAAATATCCCAAAGACAGTTCCCCAATCAGCGGCAATAACCGTGTCAGGGAATTTAAGCAAAGAGGTCCTTTGGTTTGTCACGCTTGTGGTCAAACTGGTCATTTTAAGGCTGATTGCCCGGGTCTACAAGTCAGTAAGACTTGCATGTGTTTTTCACCAGAGTGTTTTGATTTGCTGGAGGAAAAACCTGAGTCTGCAGTACCTTCAAGGGGTCAGGAGCACACCATTTGTGTTTTCATTGAGGGAAAGCCATGTGTCGCCCTATTAGATTCAGGCAGTAGCCGCACCTTCGTTAGGCAAGATTGTCTTCCCAGAGACACCGAATTTTCTGGTAAAGTTAAGGTCTGGTGTGTTCATGGTGATGACGTTGATTACCCCATGGCCAATGTTGTCCTTCAAGTTCATGAACAGGAACATTCACTTACTGTAGGAGTGATGGATAAACTTCCCTACCAGGTTGTATTGGGACGGGATATGCCACTCCTTAGGGACCTGTTAGCAAAGAAAGAGAAAGATCTAGATATTTCAAGTGAGGGTCTGCTAGCCGTCACTAGGTCTAGCTCTAGAAGGTCTCAGTCAGAGCCTGGTTTGATTGAGTTACCTTTTGCTAACACTGAAATTCCTGGTGAGGAAGGATTAAGACGACAATGTTCAAGAAAAAGCAGAATGCAGAGGAGACATGAGAGGGTAAGGGGGACAGAAGTTGCAGAGTTACTTTCTGAACCTGAAATTGATGAGCTACTGGTAATTCCGAGCAATGTTGTCCAACTTCAAAGGCAAGACCCCTCTTTAACGCCTCTTTTTGCTAAGTGTGTACCAGAATCAACACAGATTACAGAGGGAGTTCGAGAAGTTTTCATTATAAAGAATGAACGCCTGTATCGTCGTAGCAAAGTGGGTGACCAGTTGGTAGTTCCCACAAGCTTAAGGCCAATAGTTTTACAGTTAGCCCATTCAGTTCCTTGGGCAGGTCATTTGGGATATGTGAAAACTTTCTCCAGAATGTCAAGCCGTTTTTTTTGGCCTCAACAGTTTTCAGATACTGTACAATACTGCAAATCATGTCCACAGTGTCAGTTAACAGCTCCGAGTAAGAAAGGTGACAGAGCCCCACTTATTCCTATGCCTGTAATAGACACCCCCTTCTCTCGTATTGCCATGGACATTGTTGGTCCGTTGGAGAGAAGCAGCTCAGGACATAGATACATTCTAGTGGTCTATGCGACAAGGTACCCTGAGGCTTTCCCACTGAGACGAGTGAAAGCTCGCCAAATAGCCAATTGTCTGATACAGATGTTTTCAAGGGTGGGAATTCCCAGAGAAATCCTTACAGATCAAGGGTCAAACTTCACTTCAAACCTGCTGAAGGAGGTTTATAAACTTTTGGGAATTAGCGGGATCAAAACTAGTCCTTACCATCCTCAAACTGATGGACTTGTTGAAAGGTGTCAGGTTTAACCCCTGACATAAGTATATAACTCTGCAAAAGAAACACGGAGACAGAGATTAGAATTCAACTCGCTGCGAGGAGAGGTGTTCGGAGATGCAACCAGTCACATGCCCCAAACAAACTCTGGCTTGCATTCCGCTCTCCCCGCTTTTATTTAGGGAAAGCCCTGGTTACAGATGGTTTCTAAAGGTGGGGGAGCAAACAGGCTGAAACTGGTTTACAGTATGCATTCCTCTTCCTTCTCCAGATGCCCCCAACTGGCCTTCTTCTCCTTATAAGGTAATGGTCAGCATGCATTGTTGACACCAGCTACTCTGTCTGCTGGCGTTCTGGAGTGAGGGGGGATTTTACAACCACATGAAACAAATATGTGACACAAGTTCCTACTAAATCCACACACTATTCATAAACAGAAGAGATACTTTTATAGATAACTACATTATTTAGAATGAAAACTAATAAGTAGAAAAAGATAATTATAACATTTATCCAACAAAAGGTTTAATAAAACCCTGAAGTCAATGTTGAAAAAGTTTGTAAAAGACTCTGGGAAAGACTGGGATCAGTGGTTACCATTTCTGCTTTTTGCTTATAGAGAGGTACCTCAAGCATCTACTGGGTTTTCTCCTTTTCAACTTTTGTATGGTCATACTGTCAGGGGTCCACTAGATGTCCTCAAAGAGGCATGGGAGGAGACAAGACCTGAAAAACAGTGTACATCACTCTCATATGTGCTGAAAATGAGGGATAAACTTGAACAGTTTCAGGAACTGGCTCATAGTCACCTAGTAGAAGCTCAACAGCGCCAAAAGAAGAACTATGATAAAACAGCTCGCAGGAGAACCTTTACAGAAGGACAGAAAGTGTTGCTGCTTTTGCCAACGACTGAGAGCAGCCTCCTAGCCAAGTGGCAGGGGCCTTTTCTCATTAACAGGAAAGTAGGTCCCGTCACTTATGAACTCAACATGCCAGATCGGCGTAAAAAGCAACAAGTTTTTCATGTCAACATGTTAAAGGAATGGATTGAACGGCCAGTTCCATCAACACAGTTGTGGGCTTGAGCTGTAATCGACGAAGAAGAGCTTCAGGAGCAATTCCTTCCATCTAAAACTGGGGAACAGCTTCTGCCAGATGTAAGCCATCTGTCGTCAGAGCAGCAAGGAGAACTGCTGGCTATTTTGCCAAAAGAACTTTTCAGCACAAAGCCAGGCTACACCCATCTCATTCAGCATGACATACGACTTCGCAGTACAGATCAACCGCCCATCAGAGATACAACCTCCAGAGTTCCAGCAAAGCTGATGCCAGCTCTGAAACAGGAGGTGGAAGAAATGCTGTCTATGGGGATCATAGAGCCTTCCAGAGTTGAGTGGTGCAGCCCTGTGGTGCTTGTTCCCAAGAAAAATGACTCAAGGCAAAGATTTTTCAAAACTTAATGCTGTCTCTGTTTTTGATGCGTATCCAATGCCAAGAGTTGATTAACTTTTGAGCGCTTGGGAAATGCTAACTACCTGACAACACTTGACCTCTGTAAAGGTTATTGGCAAGTTCCACTAACTGAGTCCTCAAGGGATTTAACCAACCTCAGGTGAGTAAGGTTGATAGCCTTGCTGCTTGTTTTCCTCCTACAACTAAGAAAAAGTTGAGATCTTTTCTAGGTTTAGCTGGCTGGTACCGTCGGTTCATCCCCAACTTCTCCACCAGACCAGCCATTCTTAGTGACTTGACACGTAAATCTTGTCCTAACAAGATTAAATGGACTCCAGAAAGTGAGGCTGCCTTTGCAGATCTGAAAAAACTGTTTGTGTAATGAACCTGTGTTGCAGTGTCCAGACTTTACACGCCCATTCACTGTACAGACTGATGCTTCAGGGGTGGGGCTAGGAGCTGTGTTGCTGCAAGGTGATGGAGGCGACCAAAGACCAGTGCAGTACATAAGTCGAAAGCTCTTCCCCAGAGAAATTAGATACTCAACAATCGAAAAAGAAGCTTTAGCAATAAAATGGGCTCTTGACACTTTAAAGTATTATCTGCTGGGTGGTGAATTTGTGCTTGAAACTGATCGAGCTTTACAATGGATGAACAGAATGAGAGAGACCAATGCAAGAATCACCAGATGGTACCTGTCATTGCAACCTTATCGTTTTAAGATTCAGTATAAAGCTGGAAAGAAAAATGTGATGGCAGATTATCTTTCCCGTTCCTATGAAGACTAAATGACTTAAGGGGGGGGAATGTGACAAAGTGGTTCAGTTTGTGTTCACCACTTGTCCCTTATTCTCATTCACTTATTTTTATATTTGGTTATAATAATTAATTCAAACATTGCCATTTTGCTTCACTTACTATCCCGGGTTTGTTTGTGTTGGCATTATGTTGCAAGATCTCTCTGTTTAGGTTAAAGTTGTTATTTCTGGATTATGGGTTGAAGTTGTTTCAAGGTGTACTTACTTTTCTTTGTACTCACATCATTTGTCCTTGTAGATCTGCAGGAGTATGGGAGAGGCTGGCCCAGTACTTCTTGGTTAAATGGCTGGATGATGTCAGTGATTACCTTATTGGGTTCTACCAATTAGAGGGTTTTTCTTTTGTGTATTGTTTGTTTGCTTTCCTTTTAAAAATAACCTTTTGAGCTATCTTGTATTATGTAATTTATTTTGCAGATAACTTCATTATATAGGAGTTTGTAAATTGATTTGTAGTTTTTTGTGTTTCTCTGTTTAAATGTTTTTTACCTGTTCCTTGGTGGCTGTGTCCAATCAAGCACAGGTGTGGTGCCAATTTTGTATAAAAACAGTGAGCTTTTGGATGCTTTGAGAGAAGTCTGAGTAAAGACTGAATAAAAAAAAGTAAATGGAAGAAACTGAAGCGGTGGCTGGTCCTGATTTTCTGCTCACCTCTGATCCTTGAGCCTAAACTTACCTCACAAAGCCACATTTTAATTGGGAGGAGGGAGTCTGATTTCCATTTTGTTGTAATACATTTCTTTGCAATTGCCAAAAGGACTTCTGTAAGTTTCTTATCATAGACTGTCTTTAAATTGGAATTTGTAAAGTTCCCCAATAAACAGATCTCCGAGTCTATTGGAATCATGATGCCATGAATGTCTGATAACGTTTCACAAACCCCCTTCCAAAAACCCTGCAATTTAGAGCAATGCCAGGTGGCATGAAGGAATGTTTCTTCCTCCATACCACATCTAAAACAAAGAGGAGATATACTGGAATTACATTTATGTAATTTTTGTGGGGTGACATATAACTGATGTAAAAAATTAAATTGTACTAGTCTAAATCGAGCATTTGGAGTAGACGACGACGTGAGACCTTCCCTGCACAAATTATTCCATAATTGCCTTTCAATAGATATTCCCAAATCCTTTTCCCATTTGATTCTGGAACTATCCATACCATTTATAGCTAAAGTTGACATGAGTGCTGTATACACCCTTGAAATGATTTTACTTAATGGCTGACTGGCATGACACATTTCCTCAACGGGGGACATGGACGGTAGCTTCCAACTTCCTTTCTGATTAGCTCTTATGAAGTCGCAAAGTTGGAGATAGCCAAGGAAATCTTTATTTGTCAGTTCAAACTTTTCTTTTAACTGCTGTAGTGACATAAATACTTTATTTTCGTAGCAGTGCTCCAATCAGCAAATTCCCTTTTCCTGTCAGGATCTAAAGTTACCAGACTGAAAAATCTTTGGTAGCAGTCCATTTCCCCATAATGGGGTTTTAGGAGAAAGAAAACCTTCTAGCCTAAACATTTCATGAATTTTATACCAAATTTGGACTGTCTGAATTATTAAAGGGTTATTAGTTTCATTTTTGATAGTTTTATTGTCCCACTTATAGAGTAAATGTATTGGCATCTCTTGTTTTATCTCTGTTATCTCAATTTTGAGCCATGAAGGAGGAGTCTGCAAATCTGTGCCAAGAACCTAAACTGAGCCGCATAATAATACAGTTGAAAATTAGGGAGCTTCAAACCTTCATCCTCATACTGCAGCGATAATTTTTCCATGCTAAGTCTTGGTGGCTTACCATGCCAGATACATTTTCGAATTGATTTTTTAAGAGAGATAAAGAATGCTTTTGGGATGTGAATTGGGAGTGACTGAAACATGTACAGAAATCTAGGGAGGATATTCATCTTTAAGACATTAATTCTACCAAATAATGTGAGAGGTAAATCCATCCATTTCCCTAAATCCTCGCTCACCTTCTGAAGTAGGGAAGCTAAGTTTAGTTTAAAGAGGTTTTTAAGGTTACTATTCACAAATACCCCTAAATATTTGAAACCCCCAGGAGACCATTTGAAACTAGACATGTTTTTAACTTTACTGTGGTCAGATACGGAGATCGGTAAAACCTCACTCTTTTCCAAATTAACTTTGTATCCAGAAAATGAGCTGTATTTACCCAGTAAGTCCTGAAGGTGACAAAGAGAGCGTTCTGGATTGGTTAAAAATAAAATGATGTCGTCCGCAAAAAGCAAAATTTTATGTATGTCAGTACCAATCTCAAAACCACTAATATTAGAATTTTTTCTAATGGCCTCAGCCAATGGCTCGATGGCAAGCACAAAGAGGGCGGGACTAACGGGATCTCCCTGCCAGTTGCCTCTATACAGCCGGAATGAATCAGAGATGATCCCATTGGTGACAACTCTAGCTTGAGGGGATCTATAAAGAGATTGTATCAAATTGACAAACCCATCACCAAAGCCAAATTTCTTAAGGACAGAAAAAAGATATTGCCATTCAACCATATCGAAAGCCTTTTCGGCATCAAGTGATTGGTCTATAAGAAGAACATTTTAGAGGATCTTTTTCTTTTTTATAGATGACCGTTATAACAGCTTGAGCAAAGGAGTCTGGGAAAACCCCCTTCTCTTCTACCTTGCTCGAGAACATCCATCAAAAGTGGTACTAGAAGGTCTTGGAATTCTTTATAAAACTCAGATGGAAAACCATCATCACCAGGGGATTTATTTCCCGGAAGTGACTTAATAACGTCAAGTAATTCCGATCTAAGAAAGGGTTTGTCTAAGTTATCCCTGCTTTCCTCTGACAAGCAAGGTAAGTTAATAGAGGATAAGAATGACTCAATTTCATCTAAATCCCCCTGAGATTGTGATGTATAAAGATCCGAATAGTACTTTTTAAAGGCCTCATTGATTTCTCTGGGGTTATACGTTATAGCTTTTTGGGGGTTTTCAATAGCATTAATTGTTCTTTTATTTTCCTCAGTTTTAAGTTGCCATGCCAATACTTTCTGTGCCTTTTCTCCAAATTCATAAAATTGTTGCTTGGACCTAATTATTGCTCTCTCTGCTTGATATGTATTCATATTGTTATATTTTAGTTTCAGGTTCACCAATTCTCTGTACATGTCCTTAGTTGGGGCAATTTGGAACGTTTTCTCAAGGTCAGAAATTTGTCTTTCCAAAGTATTAAGCTCAAAGTTATATTTCTTCTTTATTCCCTTGGTATATGATATAATTTGACCCCTCAAAAATGCTTTTAATGTGTCCCAAAAAATAAAGATGTTTGGAGCGGATGGTCTATTTGTTAAAATAAAAAAATGTATTTGTTCTCTAATGAAAGTACAGAATTCAGGTTGTTTTAAGAGGGTAAGGTTGAGCCTCCACCTGTACTTTTACCTTGTCAGGGATAGACACTGACATCACCAATGGGGAGTGATCACCAAGTAATCTTGGAAGATATTCGCTACTCATCACTCGATGAAGTATCTGACTGGAGATCAAAAATTTATCTATTCTAGTATGGGTATTGTGCGGATGCGAGTAAAATGAATACTTTATCCTGTGGATGCATCCACCTCCAAGCATCTGTTAGTTTTAAATCTTCCATAAATAATGTTGTTATTTTAGCTGATTTAGAGAGGGGACAAGGTCTGTCTGAAGATCTATCAAGCACAGTATCTAAACAGAAGTTAAAGTCCCCTCCTACTAAAAGAAACCCCGGAGGTTGGGAGATTTGAAGAAAAACATCCTGCAAGAATAGACTATCGTCATAATTAGGTGCATATATATTCATAAACGTCCAGGATTCTAAATACATTTGCCCTTGCACCATAATGTATCTACCCGAAAGGTCAGATATAGTTTTAGTAGCAACAAAAGGGATGTTTTTGTGCAGTAAAATTGTTGTTCCTCTCGATTTTGAACTAAATTAAGAAAAGAAAACTTGTCCCACCCAATCTCTTTTAAGCTTTTTATGCTCTCTATCAGACAAATGTGTTTCCTGTAAGTAAACAATATCTGGTTTTAATTTTTTCAGTATAGACTCTTTTCTTTTTATAGGGCTATTCATTCCTTTAACATTAAATGTTACCAACTTCAATGGACTTATTAACATTGGCTATGATAAAAGTCAACCAGCAAATTCCCTCTTTCTCCAAGTAACCAACCAAAGCCAAAATGAACAAATCCTACTCCATTTCGTCTCTCTGATTTTGGTAGGGGTGGCATGGGGGGAGGGCAGGGACAAAGGAGGACACAAAATGATAAGACAATACATTTAACATTCACCACTCTTCTCGATTGCCAGCTCAACATCCTGGCAACCAAACATAGACCTAACATAGTGACTTGAAGATGTTCGCCTCTCCTTTCTAAACTAACATATAAACCGAGCCTGTAAGCTCTCATAACATTTATAATTGCAAAAACAAACGCTATCAAATTTCCCTTGGAATATACATCTTAGCCATCAGAGAAACACTCCTTGGCCATCCAGATGTATGGGCAATTATACATTCTAGTAAAAGATAAGAAAACCGATTAACTGCAAGCAACATTCCAAACTTTCAAAAGATTAAAACATAAATAGTCAGCATACCTGAAATAATGGTATTCACCAACTCCCTAGTACAAAACTAAAATAAAATAGAAAAGAACGGTAGCCCATAATAATAAAGCATATGTAATTAGAAGGATCTTGGTAGATCACTGTACCACCATTTGTCCAGGAGCCAGCAAGGATCCGATTCACTGTCTCTGGAGTAGACCTGATGACAAACACCTTAACCCTCCATTCTGCTCCGGATTCTGACTGTGTTAATAGTCAGTGATCACTGGTCGTTGACATCTGTTGCTCCTGTTGTGCCAGGCTGTTGATATTTTAAAGGCTTCATGTGCGGAGTCGAAAAAGCGGGGTCCTCCGACTTCTGGTTGGACCTTCAAACGTGCCGGATAGATGAGGTAGCAGGGGATGTTTCTTGCTTTAATTGCTTGCAGCGCGGAGACGAGCTGTTTTCGGTGTCTGGCCAATTCTGGACTCTTATCAGGGAAGAAGCTAATTTTCCTGTTGTCGAAGCTGACATTTCCTCTCTTTTTAGCCAAAGCCAAAATCTTCTCTCGATCTTGGAATCGTAGGAGACGAACCAAGACGGGTCTCGGGGTGGTACGAGGTAGTTCACCCGTTCTAGGCTCCATAGTCCCGGTTCTGTGTGCTCGTTCAATTTCCACCTCCAGCCGCTGAGCTGCTGCGTCTGGGCCGCCAGCTCCCAACAACTCCGGTATCCAGGTTGTGAAGAATTTCACAGGGTCCGTTCCTTCAGAGCCTTCTTTTAGTCCCAACACTCAAATATTATTTCTCCTGCTATAATTTTCAAGCTGGTCGATTTTCTTTTAACTCGTTGTCACCTTTCAGCTGCTTCGTCAGCTGTTTCAGCTCGGATACAGCGTCCTCAGTTTCACTGATTCGACTCTCAGCCTCTGCTACCCTCGTTAGCACTTTGTCCAACGTAGCTTTCACTCCATTGATGGAAGTCTGGAGCTGTGCTGAACTCAAGTCAATTTTCTCCGAAAGACTCTTATTTAATTCACGTATTTCCTTGAGCACACTTGGAAGTACTCCCCCGAACTGGGTATCTCCCTCTTCGTCCGGAGTTGGAACTCATGTCCCGAGCCGCCATGTCAGTCTCGCTTCGGCTGGAGTTAGCCTTGGCTACCATTTCTTTGCTAGCAACAGATTTTTCGTCCTTCTTATCTTTCTTTCGGTCTTTGTTTCGAAGTCGTGAATCCATTCCACATTACTTGTCTTTTAGACTTTATTTACCCAGTACACGATTTGGTTTAGCGTTGTTTTTTTTTTATCAAATTAACGGATAAGTTGAGAGCGCAGGTCGGGCACGTCTGCTCAGTTGCACTGCATCCCCGTAAGTCCCAAAGTTCCCTTTCTCACAGTAATTCAAGTGATACTGTTCTCCACCTTCCTGCATATGTTAATGACCTCCTGTCTTTAATGATAAGAACCCAGGGGTCTGAGCCGAAGCTCTCCTGCAGATCTCTTTTCATACCTGTTCAAAATTAAGAAATTTGTTCTAAATTTGTGTTAAACACTAAAAATAGTAATTTTTCCTCAACAATATCCATTATGGAGATGGCAGGTGTTGGACGGGCGATGTGCCCTTATTGCATAAGCGATACTAAAGAATGACTGATATCATTAACGGTACAGGGGAAGCTTTGCATATATTTTTTAATTAAAGGGAATTAGGTTTTGCGGTACTTGTGTGTACTTTTATGTCATTGCAACTTACTCAAAATGATCAAGTCAGTCAAGATGTTTAACCTTAAGATGTACAGCATGCACATACATTTTGAAAACCTTTTTTTGTTGCAACAAGTTTGCATAAATTCTTTAAATTAACTCCACCTATTGTGTTTGACAGTGCAGCTGCAGTCTGCCACATACTTAACACCACAGTCATCGCTGTGAACCATTTCATCCAAGAAGAAAGGTCCTCCATAATGGATTGTGGGATCAGTCAGGTACTCTAAATGTGCGTTTGTCAGGTGGACTGACAACTTCAGACCACACACACACACACACACAGTCTTGGATAGCTACACATGAGCACACACACACGCACATGCACACACGTACACAGACAGGCAGTCAGTAGCCAGTCAATCACTCAGAACAAAGCTCTAAAGCCCACAGTCAGACCTGGTAAACCATGAGAGAGAGTGGAAGTGTGCTGTGCGTGTGTGTTTTAGAGCAATGTCACAAGAACAATATCAGTCATAAACTCTGCAGTAGAAGCTGCAGCTGGTTCTACATAAAACACACAACTTTCTAAATTATCTGTGAAATACATTTACTGTAGAAAGATGAGCTGAGGTGACAACTGACTTCCTGTTGCTGCTTCTTTTAGTGTTGGCCTCAGCAGATCATCTGCCTCCACCTTCTTCACACCACCTCTCCATCTCCTGCTTTGCTGCACTCTAATCTTCATCTTTTCCTCCATCAGCTTCATCAGGAGCCGTCTAATAATGTAAGAGTTCATTTTAGTCTCTGCTAATGGAACGTCTACAGCTCCGCCTCCTGATGTAGAGCCTGATAAAAGTATTTATATCCCTTGAACTGATTAATTATGTGACAGATCAATACAAAGTACTGAACTTTTCTGAAGTGAAAGGAAAATAATAGATGGTTTCATTTTTATTTTAGCAAAGTAGAACTCTAAACATTACATTATAGTATATATAGACTTTGACTAGACCATTAAAAAAATAGATGTGCTTTGATCTGAGCTACTCCATTGGTTCGATTCCTTCCTGCGCCATCTGGTGTTTATCTCCATCCAGTGTTTTAGAGACAACTTTCAACAACTTCCTGTCCCTGTTGCAACTTCCTCACAGCATGATGCTTCCCACACCACTCCACAGACTCTTGAACTCTCCTCCTTTGCACCTGTTCGTTCTCCAATATCACATTATGTCATACTGTCACAGTTATAGTAATTATGCTTATTTTAGACTAGCCAAAAAAATGAATTTCATTAGGTTATAATTCTGTGAAAAAGATTAGCTTTAATGATCTTTGAGAAACTTTGTAATATCTAAGATACCAGATTTTTATATAATCAACTTTTAAAGCATGCCTTGTATTAAAATAGTAAAGTGTGGCTAAATAAAAGGTTGTTTTACTCTTCCACCAGCAGGTAACAGGAATGAAAATGTTTTAAATGTAACAATTGCTTTTAAAACAGTCCTGCTTCATTATGTTACTCTATAAAGTGTTATGATTGTATTTTTGATTCAACGTGCTATATGATGTTATATTAAGTGTGTGTAAAATTTTGTAATAAATATTTTTTGTGATGTGGATCTCAGGAAGAGTAGCTATTGTCACAGTAACGGCTAATGGGGATTCAAATAAAGAAACAAACTCATGAACACACTCAACAGGCTTAATGGTGTATATGCCATGGACTTCCGTTTTAGCACTTCCGCATTTTTTTTGCCACATAGAATGGTTCCAGTGCACAGGCAACAGTATGTTAACAGTGGCTCCTCGGTTGCTGCAGGACTATTAATGATGCTTATATAATTATTCAGACGTCCTGAAACGCTCCAACAACAACAAAGGATTTAAGATGGATGTGTCAAACTTCACAATAACTTTGAAGGTAAGTTAATAAATCGTTTGTATTCACCATAATGCCTCATATGTCTGACGTAGCTAACAGGGACAAGCTTACAAAGATGCTATGTAAATGTGAAGTGTTTTGATTATCTGTGCAGTGTGCAATCTACATATCTATGCTGTATAGATAGATATAGATATATAACATATAGATCTATATTGTCTATATTGTGCCCAAGCTATCAGTCGAAGCTGAAGTTAGCTTCAGAATGTAGCATCTAATTCGGAAAATAGCTAAAGGATTTTTCACTGTTTTCACTGCTTTTTTAATGTGTTGTACTTTAAAACCAACACCTAGACATTTCAAACCTAACTAGATTATTCTGTACTAACAGCAGAATAAGTAAAACATTTGTGAAACCTTCTAATTGATTTGTGAAATTTGTAAAATGTCAATAATGGATTCCAGAACACATTAGATCTGAATTATTAATTTGGCATTATTTGTTATTTTAACTTTCCGTTTTCTTGTCTTTTTTATTTTTATTATAGTTGGAGTTGGACAGGAGTTCTGTTTGATGGCTTCCTGAAGGGAGAGATTGGCTGAGCTAATGTTGCCAACAACTTTTCTCCTGCTATTAACGTTTCTGCTTTTCTTTATATAGAAAGTATTTAGATCAGTCGCTCTGTTTCCATTTTGTTCTATTTTTTTATTTTTACCTTAATGCTTACCTGGTCAGTTGAGGTGAAAGTGTACATCCTCTTGATTACTGACAGATGTCAGAACCACATGGACTGAGCTGGTTACATCAGATTAATCTGAATCTTTATTTCTCATTAAAACGACTTCTTGTAATTTTAAGACATTGTTATAAAATTGCATCTTTATTCTGCTGTAACAATGACTCATTCTTGCAATTAAAATTTCTTGTATCCTGACCGTAATGCTCCTTTATACAACTCACAGAACAGATGATTGAAATAAAGGCACTTTTTTAAAGTATTTTCTGTGATTTTATTATAGAAATTGAGGACGGGAGGAATTTATTAAAATCAAATCTGGTATGAGAGAAAATCTTGTATCATCCAGCCTTATTCAGCATATTGAATAATATGACTAACAACATATTACTTAATATTCACATTTCTTTTCTGGTATAACCTAAAAGTGTTGCATCATAACATCTCACTTGAATTCCTGATCTACATGCAAATTACTTGATATAACGTAAACACTGAGAAAAGGGGAAAAAAGGTTTGTGAAATGTAGATTAAATTTTATTGTAACAGGATAGCAAAATGAACAGTGAATATATAATATACTTCCTAGCAGCTAATCAGACATCAGACTTGTTTGCCTTTACTGGTGATGAAAACTCGTCACTCTGGACGAGAGGAAGACCGGCTCAGCCCCGTCCAGGATGACTGCAGTGTTAGGGTAGCCAACAAAGTCTGCAGGTAGATTTTTGCATATCTGGTGCTCCGGTTTCAAGATCATAGTTTAACAAAGTACTTTAAATAAAAAGTCAAGTACTGTAAATAAAAAGTTAGTCCACGTTGTGATGATCCGGCAGACGTGGACTGATGGACGCCGTCAGCGGGTCCAGGTGCTTGGATCTAATGGAAAGGTAATCGGCACAGAGGCTCAATCAAGGCTCAGAAACACATCACGAGGTGTTGCGATGCATCCATCCATCCATCCATTTTCTTGACACCCTTGTCCCTCAGTGGGGTCAGGAGGTGCTGGTGCCTATCTCCAGCTAACATTCCGGGCGAGAGGCGGGGTCACCCTGGACAGGTCGCCAGTCTGTCGCAGGGCAAGTGTTACGATGCAAACCTGAAAAATTAAAAACATCAAAAAACTAATAAGCGTCCATATTTAGCTGCACAACATAATCAAAACTAATAAATCCTCAGCTCTTTTTGAGAGTTTTGCTTGAAAATAAATTGACAATATCTCAGGAAATTAAATGTTTAAGTGAAATAGTTCTGGTATCACAAAGAAACTGCAAAAAAATGTTTTAGAGGTGTAACATCACTGATGTTACTTAGTAAGAGTGAACTAAAATATTTACTACTTAGAAAATGCATGTTAAAATCTGAATACTACTAGCAGGCAAAGCACCGTGTTCGCCTAATACCTGCACCAACAGTAATACAAAAAATGATGCTTATAAGAGGCACTAGGCAAACCTAAATTTACCATTTTAAAAACAAAAAGCAGGCGAATGAATGTAACTTAACAACCTCATTTTCTAAGCAGAATCTCAGAGGGAAAAAAAGAGAAATTACTTTGTGTAATGCAAGAACAGATTATAGCAGCCAAGTGGAAAAATTCACTCTAACGTGGATTATAATTATGAAACAGCAAAAGTAGATGTCATATTTTTGGGATTCGGGAAATACGTGATTTGTACCATTTGTTCTGTAGGTTTTTTATGTGGGTCGGTGCCACTTAAACGGCTGTAAAGCGAAGGTTTTGGACCTTAATCTGACTGACTACCTGTGTGGTTTGGATCGGGCTGAAGCGTTGCTGCCCTCGACTGTTCTTAAATTACCTGCTCGGTATCGGAGGGGCTCGTCGCTCCGACTGCATGTTAAATGTATTTTATATAATTGTCATATAAACAAAAACTAAGGAGTTGCCTAAAAATAATTTCATACTCCATATAAGACAAACGCATCAACACACGTATTGACTTACCTTGTGCCGAAACGCTGCTTCTGTTCTCAGCCTGTTCCCGTAGCAGTGGATTTTCTCCAGCATTATTTTCCTCCAACAAATTATTCCAGTCCAACAAATTATTCCAGTGAATGAAGCACATACAGCTCCTTTTTAACCTCTGTCTTCCCGCTTCTAATGCTGGATCTTCAATATCCTCAAGCTTTGAATTAGCAGGCAGCTTCAAACTGGGTGTTAGCTATAGTGGCTGAGTTTTGGCTGCAGTCTGCTGTCGCCTTGATATCAGCAGAAAAATGAAAAAAACTAAGCACTGGATGGTGCTGGCTAATTACTGAACACAACGGCACACCACAAAACTCGATTGTTGTACCAGTAGCTCACAGACATTTTAAGTTTTGCGTCTTTTTCATGGTACAGATCTTGCAGCTTTGGCCAAGAACAATAGGAGCAAGCAGGACCCGGAACCAATCTATGTGGCATAAATTCAAACGGAAATACGTCACCACCTCTCATGGCATATTCCCCATTGAGCTGTTGGTTGTTTGAGAAAAAGAATGAATCTCATATGATTATGTGGGGCACCAAGTGCCCCTCAGGGGAGGCATATGTGATGAGTGTGTTTAGCAGATTTTTGGTGTGCAGGTGATTTGGAGTGATAGGGTTAAGGTTGGCTAGCTTTCCATTAGCCCCAACAGCATTCAGTCACCTTCAGTTTCGCCCTTCCTCAGGCCATGCATTAACATTCACTCTGTCTTTGCAGTGTTGCGGTGTGTGTGTGTGTGTGTGTGTGTGCGTGTGTGCGTGTGTATGCGCGTGTGTGCATATGTGCGTGCGTGTGTGTGTCTTGTTGGCATTTCACCTGTCTGGGACTTGGTGTCTATCAGTGTGTGTGAGGCAGAGCAAGAATTAATCTCCTCAATATTGTCTCCGTGAAATTGACATTTAACAGTAAGTGTGTGGCAAAAGTGATTCGCTCCTTCCCTCGCTGTGATTGGATGAGGATATTACACCCACACACACTATGACCACTCACACCTTCTGGTGCTGAAAGGAACAAATAAATCAGGAAAGCAAATCCCAAAGCTTTTTTTCCCTTGGATGGAGAAATGAGAAGATCAATAATGGAATATATTTATGTTTAGTAAACAACATAAGAAATGAAACACTTTACAAAAAATTGTAAAGACTTATCTTGAACACTGTTGCTCCAAACCTAAAACTTGACCCGACTTGCTGGCATTCACTATTCACTCTTATTTTGACTAAAGTGAGGATCCTGTTACGGATTTTAAAAAAATAATTACCAAAAAACCCTCCACACCAAAGACATATCCAAGTAATCTAACTGCCTAAAGAAACAACTAAATATAATTTACATTTATGCTGATTTACAGAAATTCAGCATAAATGACCACAATAGATGTAGAGAGACAAACATTACAACTGTCTTCTTAAAGAATCACATAACCTGCATAATTTTCAAGATGGAGGCAGACTTGTACAAACTATTATTTATTTGATCAGTGACTGTGCTGATTGCTATACAATTAAAATATCACCAAAAGTTCTGAGTCAGAGCCCACACTTCTTAAAGTCTTCCATGACCACAGGCCTATAAAATCCAGCAGACTTTCTGGAGGTTTCAACAAGATGCCACAAGGGTGCGTTATTCAAGCTTCCTTCTGACTGTTCATATAACAACGTAGAACTGGAAGGAAACAGCAGCAGTTCAAACATGTACGGTCACGTCAAGTCACAGCACACTGAGGATCATAACACACAACAGTCACCAACTTTTTACTGAAAGCTACAGACATCATTAGCTACAGGTCTCCAAACATCATGTGACCTTCAGATTAACCAAGGCATCTGCCAGAAGAGACAGAAACTATGAACATAAGAAGTTACATAAGAACGACATCATAACAAAATCCTGTACAATAATGGAAACATAATACCTATCATAATACAGGAGTAGCCATGATTTCATCAAAGTTTTTTTTTTTTAAATATTGCATTAGAAAGGTTGATGGAAACGTCAAAATTAGAAATAACTCCCTCTACTTAGCAACAAAGAATTTACGCTCACTTGAGGTGTTTCGTGGCGTTTCTCCTAAATGGGAGATGGAAACACTTTTGTATGACATACGTCAGATTGCGTCAGATTAACAGGTGTACCAGAAACGTGGGAATGCGGAGATTCCGGTTGAAATCTTTGTATTGTGGTTGGAACCTTTGAATGCGGAAAAAAAATGTATTTGTTATGTTAAAATTCGTAATGTGTTAAAATCAATGTAATTAATTAATTCATAACACGTTAAAGTTGAAGCCCCAATAAATTTTAAAGCTACACAAGTCATTCAAAAATATAAGGCCTGTAGGTCTCAATTATTTTTTGGCTTTTGATTTTGTATCAAAAGGAAGTTGATGTGATGAATTCATAAAATACCAAAGCTAACAGACCTTTCTCTCTGTCTCTCTGTCTCTCTCTCTCTCCATGTTTCCTTCCACCTCTAAACACCTTGGACAGAACCTACAGCCATTCCACCTCTGATTAAACCTAATAATTAGTTGTGTGTGGGGGGTGTTCGTGTGTGTGTGGGGGGTTGATTTTTATCATTGTTTTGAGGACATCTATTCTTCTCCAATCATCAGACAACCCTGTGGGCATTCGCTAATTAAAATCAATAGTCTCCTCAGACTGACAGTGACAGTTCTCGTACCATAAAGCGATGTGGCCGAAAGACCATAATTGGCAAATTTCACTGCTTTTACAGGGACGGCTGTTTGTTAAAAGAGCAAAATTCAGAAGAAAGAAACAAGGCGCCGATACATAAATCAGTCAGTCGGCGGTTTAAAATCAGTTTGAGTCAATGAAACTGGCTGCGGACAATGAGGTCCCTGTTAGGACTGAGGGGAAGGTGGCAGTGGATGGGGTAGAAGGTCACAGAGACCTTGTTGACCTGAAGATGTGCTAAAAGATAAACACACAATTCCCTTTTGTGTATACACAACAGACAGCAGCATTTAACTACAGCACAGATCTATTGCTGAGACACACAGCTCACTCAACGGAAACTCTATTGACTTCCTGTTGAAACCCTGTCACTCTGCTCTCTACATACAAATGTGTTTTAAGACATATTATGGTTAGGGTTCTTACACTGAGATATGCAGGAAATAGATTGGTTTCATAGCCTTGCAAAAGTTGCTGAGGCCTTTTGATTCAGGTTATGTTGAAGCAGGGACCCATTTTTAGTCCTCTCAGCAGAATCAGATGCAGAACCAGAAGACCTGAGGGTTCTGGAAGGTTGATACAACATCAGCAGATCTTTAATGTATTGTGGTACTAAGCTGTTCAGTATTTTTTAAAGTCTATTCTCTCTGTGAAGGACTGTAGAACTGGGTAATGTTCTCTGTCTTCCTGGTTTTAGTCAGAACACCAGCAGCGTTTCTCTAATGCTGGGACATTAGACCTCTAGTCCTGGAAATGTTCTTCAGGCCGACTTTGTAACTTATGTGGCTCTGAAGGTTCAGGTCAGAGGTCATCACTACACCCAGATTTCAGCCTCATCTCTAGTTTCCAGCTGTAATAACTGAAGCTGCGTGTTAATTCTAGATCGTTCCTCTTTGGGTCCATAGATAAAAACGTCAGTTTTCTGTCCAGCTCGAGAAAATTATGACACATCCACACTGTTCCAAGCATCTGTTTAGTGTTTGGATGTTCCACATCATTTATGCTTAATCCTATTATTCCATTTTGAGAGCCAATGAAAAATAAACCCTAACTGTCTTCTAGCTGCGGAAAGGTGAATAGAATAACTAATGAATCTTGCAACCAGTAGTTCATCTATAAAGTGAAAATTATAAGAACGGTTCCTTGTGAGTATAAGTTGGTGTTTTTGGTGGCCTCCTGCACTGTGTATGTATAACTGATGTGTTAATAGTGGAATGGGTGTAGGTGATAGCAGTCTAGCAGTGTTTAGTCTCATCCCACATATTAGTAGCTTTTTTCTATCCATCCATCACACACAGTCACAGTGCCTGAAATAGACACATTCATCAAAGCCTCTGAAGATGGCAACACACACACACTCAGCCATGCCTACAGTAAGTGCTTCTTTAGGGTGGCAGTGTCTCTCTCACACACACACACAGCAACTCACACTCTATCTCTAATAGTGTTGTGGTTGACAGAGTTGGATGTGATGAATTGTATGTCTCTTCCAGACTTCTCAAAGTTAATTTTCTAAAGACTGCTGCCCATTGGAGAGGAGAGAAGATGATAGGAGGCTGGGAGTGTGGTCAGTGTGTGTGTGAGCAGGATAAGATGTCAATATCACTCAACTGGGATGCTTTAGCCAGTGATGGCAGCTATTTAGACCAAGATTTTCCTTCATTTGCACAATTTTCCATTACTGGATGAAAAAAGTGAAAGATTATATGATGTAGGCGGAACAGGTCAGCATCCTGCGGTGTTTTTCATTCCTGTCCTGCCCAGAGTGGAAAGGGTAACCGTGTCTGTTCTATCCACTTTTCTTATGGACAACAAGAAAAGTTTGAAATGTTTATTTAGACTGCTGTGATGGCAAAGCTACATTGAAAAATGAAACTATGTTACTTTACAGATTACTTGATTTTAAAGGGAAGTTAGATTACAAGCTACTTTATGAGTCACATCTCCCCCCCCCCCTCACTCCAAACTCTCAGCTGCCTTAAGATAAAAATGTTAAGTGACAGCATTTCCTCTACTACAGTGTTTCTCAACCCTGGTCCTCACCACCCCCCTGTCCTGCATGTTTCAGGTTTTTCCCTTCTGCCACACCTGAATTGTATCTCCGGGTGATTAACAGGCTTCTGCAGTGCTTGATGGTCATGCAATCATTTGAATCAGTTGTTCTGGAATAGAGGCACATCTAAAACATGCAGATCAGGAGGACGGTGAGGACCAGGGTCGAGAAACACTGCTCTACTACATCAACCAACTTCTTCAACACTTCCACACTTTCTAGTTTTGCACCAAAGTTCATGTTTTGTTGTTCAGGACCTTCATTAATTTTAGTCACAGCTTTCCGCTCTGTGACTTTGACTGTGGACTGTTCCAAGTGTTTCCTCAAATTTGCTGCATTATTTTGAAGGTAGATTGTTTAATAGGAAGGAAGACTATTTCAATCTGGAAAGGGTAGAGTGCCTTCTCCGGGTCAGGGGGGTGGTCCTGCCTCAAGTGGAGGAGTTTAAGTATCTGGGGATCTTGTTCACGAATGAGGGGGAAAAGGGAGCAGGAGATCGACAGGCGGATTGGGGCAGCGTCTGCTGTGAAGCGGGCGCTGTACCGGTCCGTCGTGGTGAAGAGAGAGCTGAGTCAAAAAGCGAAGCTCTCGATTTACCGGTCGATCTACGCTCCCACCCTCATCTATGGTCATGAGCTTTGGGTCATGACTGAAAGAACGAGATCACGGATACAAGCGGCCGAAATGGGTTTCCTCCGCAGGGTGGCTGGGCTCTCCCTTAGAGAGAGAAGCTCGGTCATCCGGAAGGGACTTAGAGTAGAGCCGCTGCTCCTCCACGTTGAGAGGAGCCAGTTGAGGCTCGGGCATCTGGTCAGGATGCCTCCTGGACACCTCCCTGGTGAGAAATACAGAAAATCACTCTCATTTTTGTCAAAGGTGTAGCAGCAGCACTTTGTCTCCAGAAAAGAGGGAACAACAAACCTTAATATTGTCACCTTTAGCTGACAGAAACTCGACATAATGCTTTTACTTCCAAATAGAAACCACACTCCTCTCTCCTCCCTTCATTGTTTATGTTTGTGCAGGAGCTTGGTGTTTGTGCACCAGTTTCCCTCATGTTGATTGGATGATCACATGGACCAGACAAAAATATTGTTGTGGAAAGCAACAATATAGCTGTTTACTCAGTGAAATGACAAAAAAAGAAAAAATAGTAATGCACAGTCTCTCAGAGTAACTGAGAGTTACACATGAAGAGAAGTAAGAGGTAAGTTTTGAAATGTCAAGGAGATACGATGCCTGAACAAAACGGTCTGATCAGCCTCAGGAAGCCCGCTCCTCCTGATTACCTGCTTCACACCCTGCAATGAGGGAAGGTAAAGAGAAACACAGCTCTGTGGATTTGACAGGAGAGGCCCATACAGCCAATCTGCTCAGTATCAGTGTCTGAAATATTATCTTCACTACATCAGGTTGTAATTTTCTGTTTTTCACACATTTTCAGTGCCTGGTATGCTAAAATCCTCACTTATTTTCCAGATAGAAATCACTCTGACCGCTGTGTGCTACTGGTAGGATACTGACTAGTCATAAGTATTTTACAAAACCACTTCAAAAATCTGAAATGGAGATTTAACAAATTAAATCTCATTAGGTGACTTTTTCTGTTTAAATAGACAACAGTTATGATGTCGTAACTCTTTTTTCTTTTTGATCTGAGTTTTTTAAAAAAGACATAATAGAATAAATGTGTGTCTGGTCGGGGCTGCACAGTGGCGCAGTTGGTAGAGCTGTTGCCTTGCAGCAAGAAGGTTCTGGGTTCGATTCCTGGCCCTGCTTTCTGCATGGAGTTTGCATGTTCTCCCTGTGCATGCGTGGGTTTTCTCCGGGTACTCCGGTTTCCTCCCACAGTCAAAAACATGACATTGCCCTGCGACAGACTGGCGACCTGTCCAGGGTGAACCCTGCCTCTCGCCCGGAACGTCAGCTGGAGATAGGCACCGGCAACCCTCCCAACCCCACTAAGGGACAAGGGTGTAAAGAAAATGGATGGATGGATGGGTGTCTGGTCAGAATCCCCACAGAGCACGTTAGCCTCGTCTGCTACAGGCTGAGCTGGAGAGGCGCTCCTCAGTGAGGGTTTCCACAGATTTAGTATTTATGTCTACCTGCTCAATCGAGGGGGACCAACTGATCGATGGTTAAAGCAGCTAAAACTCCTTCACCCCGGCAGCTTGTTGACCAGACCACTTTCAGGGCGCAGAACGATCTCTCCAGAAAACACAACATAAGAACTCATGTTGGGTAAGTGAAAACTGGTTTATCATTGTTGCACTTTTTAAATTCATACTTGGACTTTTGCTTAAGTCCAAAAGTGAATTATTTTGATTTAACAGAGGAAGAGCAGCATAGGATGGAGCTTTGCTCCTGGAACTGGGCAGAGGAGGACAGGCGGTGAGTGGCTGTGAAAAGTGCACCCCATCACGTAAATACATGAGGTAAAGGATCATTTAGATAACAGTCCTGACTTCTCTGACTTCACTTCTCTGTGATGAACAGAATGGAAGAATGAAAAGAAGAATTTTTTTACGGAGGTTTTTTTTATTAGTTGACCCTTTCTAACATGCAGATATGTTTTGTAACATTCGGCTGCCCCACTTGCTTTGTGTGTCTGTGATGAAGTGACGCCATTATCTCTCTTCAACAAAAAACTCTCCGAGGGCAATTTCTAGAAATTATTTCAACAATAGAGCATGCCAAATGTCAGCATTCACTAATTATGTTTATGCTAATTGTTAATTAGCGTCTTAATGGGATGATCTTAATTAACAAAAGGTTTGTAGCTGCTGGTGACGAGGGGGGGCGGAATCCTGCATGGAGGTTGATGAACATGGATGTATTAGGCATTTTAATGACAGCGCCGTCCTTTACTTCCATGATGGATAGAATCAGTGAAAAAGGGGCTCAAAGAGAAACGAGTGGGCCTGTCGGGGTTCTAATGATGATCTGAGCAGGTCGTGTTCTGGTTCAGCTCCTCCAGGTCCAGAATACTGACGGGTTCTGAACTCCGGTCCATTCGCTTCTGCCACACATCAGCTGGGATTAAAGCGGCAGTATTATGCTTGTTCCTGGCATATAGTGCCAGTTTATAGCACAATCAAATAGCCATGTTACATTCAGTTGTAATAAAAACATATATCAAACATGACTTAAAATAAATGTAATTTTGCATCACATGGTTTATCTCACACCTTGAAATTGGCCTCTGTCTCTTTAAGAAGCTCCTGCTCTCTCCAACACTTGCTTTCAGCTCATCATCACGAGGTTTCAGCTAGCATTCAGAATCACCTGAACAGAGGTGGCAGATCGATCCAAAATACAGATAATATCAATACTGATTTCAGTATCTGATGGATGCTAGCGTGTTAAGATCAATACTTTATTTCAGGCTCCATCTTGAAATTGTATTTTATTTTCATACATTTCTGAGATAGATTCTCAAATCTATCTCAGAAAGGATTTGCTTTTGATTTGCTCTCAAATGATTATATTTTGCACTCGGGTTAAGAAAGAACTATGCACATCGATTTATTATGTGTGCATTTCTATTATGTCTGTTTATCATGTTAATGTGTTATTGAAGTATTTTGTATATTTGAACATTTTTCAAATTCTGTTCTAAGTTTTAACAAACTAATTCAAAGGAAAAAACAAAAAACGTGTGAAGGTCAGAAGTTTGATGATGACACATCAAACCTAAATGATAAAAAGTATCTGTATTGATATTATCGCTATCAATATAAGTGACACTTGGTATTAGATTGATACCAAAACATGCAGCATCACACACCTCTACTCCTGAATGGTTGCCATGGAAGATTCAATGATTTCTCAAACATGCATGAAAGAATCAAAGCAAACCTCCAGGTCTGTTTTAGATGAGAAAATAACATTATGGAAGGTTTAAAGAAAGTCGATTTTGCATAATTCCCTTTTAAACAGCTGCTAATATAGGTCAATTCATGGAGTAAAATCAGGAATTCAAGTAAAGAAGTAACTGAATGGGGTTTATTTACAGTGACTAGCATCACTGTTGTCCAGGAATAAAACTTGTTTTTAACCTAATTTTTCTTTATTAACAAATCAAGCATGTTTCTTTGCAAAAGTTACATTAATCCAGAGGTTCCCAAACTATGGGGGGCACCATTGCAGGGGGGTGGGGGGGTATGACACTCGCGCTGGGTTTACACCTGTGTGACAGCTGAGGAGACCTGCTGCTGCTGTACAAAGCTATGCAGGTGTGTTAGAATCATGGCAGCAAACCAGCAAACGCTAAGAACTTTTCACAGTTTTTCCCCCAAACTAACCAACTGAGTTGAGTGAAGATACTGGATGCAGGTAATGTTAGCTAAAAGATGACTAGCTAATATCAATACAACACCTTAAGCTTAACAAGTAGCCTGTAGGCTACCAATGTTGTTGTCTATGTTAATCTACTTACATTTTGTTAATTACTTACGTTTTTACCAAAACGTCGATTCCTCCCCCCCACCCTCCCGCCCCAGGGACAGGGAGTCTCTAAGAATCCTCTCTCCCCCCTCCCACACGTTGTTCAACCAGACAGCCATTTGTAATAAATAGGGGGGGGGGGGGGGCAGAAAATGTTTGGAGACCACTGGGGGTCGCAGGAGAAAAAGTTTGGGAACCACTGCATTAATCCATCCCTTCCAGATACATCACAGTAAAAATAGACAGGAACCAGAGGAATATGTGGGAAAACTTCTAACTTTTCTCTTACAGATTTATTTTCTGTCCTTTTTGCACAGAACACTTGAAAAACTACAGAGAACTGTTCTTGTTTTTATTCAAAGACTTTTTTTGCACCAGCAGCCTTCATGCAGTTTCAGTCTAGAGCAGACTGAGGCAGGTGAAGGCAAAGGGAGAAGAGGAGAAAACAAGTAGCAAATCAGACACCCTCTTGATGTGCTCCTCTGCTGCACCACCTTCCACCACCACTGAGACCAGGTCAGCTGACAGGCGACGGTTCTGACCAGTGGGAGGAACCAGGAAACACACGGAGTCCAAGCCTGGAGTCCGACTCGTTCCGTCCTGACTCCTCCACCCAGAAACCACACTGTTGGTGTTTTTTTTTTTTTAGGATTTCTCAGGCCCGGTTTTGAACACAGAGCTTTCTCTGCTGGATGTGTTGAAGTGGTGGATTCATGGCAGAGATCATCTGAAGAGAAGATAAGAATTTTGATCTTTCCTGAGCTTAAAGCTGAAAAATGTGTTTGGGGTTTTGCACGTGAGTGTGTGTAGTGATTTTGGACTCATAGTTTTGCTAAATGACTGTGAGGTGGAGGAGTTTGTCTCACTGTGTAAACTCACTGATGGCTATACTGACCCAAACCATGCTCCATTCTGCTTCTTTTGTCTGTAGAAATGAGTATTTGTGTGTGTGTGTGTGTGTGTGTGTGTGTGTGTGTGTGTGTGTGTGTGTGTGTGTGTGTGTGTGTGTGTGTGTGTGTGTGTGTGTGTGTGTGTGTGTGTGTGTGTGTGTGTGTGTGTGTGTGTGTGTGTGTGTGTGTGTGTGTGTGCGTGTCATCTCAGCATGTTGATGGGACCATGGCTCATGTTTTATTATGAGTGTGGCTGTGACGGCGGTGCTGAGGTCATAAACAGCAGAGTGGATACATTGTGCTGTGGAGATAAAAGATTCCAGTGGACAGATCAATAGGCCATATCAGCCTGCCATTAAATTACTGATAACACTATTTGCTTTATTTGCTTTTTTTCTACTGCTGCACACATGCTGCATCACTCTGCCTGCAGTTGTGATGTTATGCTTTAGATCTGAGTGTGCGTGCATGCATGCATTTGTGTGTGTGTACTTGTTTAGCTATACTATTTCGGACCCTTTCTGGCATATTTACTCACCTTCTGAAGACTGAGGGGCCTTATGGTGGCTGGGCCCAATACGGTGGACTTTCTTGTTTAGGGTTAGGGGTTAAGTTTAGAGGTAAGGAGTGAATTAAGCTTTGGTTAAGGTCAGGGTTGGGGTTATCCCTAACCTATAAGTGAAGGTTAGGGAAAAGGAAAATATCTGGGTTAGGCATATATACAGTTAATAAAATGAATGAAAGTCTTAAATTGGTAGAAATAGACATTTTTGTGTATGTGTAGGTGTGTGTGTTCCTATTCTGAAAATGTTGACATTTGTAAAGCGACTCAAAAATGGAAATCCAGAACTTCCAGAAGAGTTTAATGTGAATGTGTCGAAATAAATCATGAGTGCTGATCAGCAGGTAGGGACATAAAAAACCAAAAAGAGGAAGTCTCTCATGGAAGCAGCATAACTCTGCATCACAAACTCTCAGCAGCAGAGACAGTAGTCTTTGGAAAAGGCCTACTTCATCTTAATCAGGTGGTCATAATGTTGTGCTTTTTTCTGGTTTCCCAGCAGAGTGTGATTCAGCACCAGGGACAGCGAACAGCTAAAGGCTTGATTCTGTTGTTTTTTTCTATCTCATCCTTAAATGTTTTGCTTGTGTGTGTGTGTGTGTGTGTGTGTGTGTGTGTGTGTGTGTGTGTGTGTGTGTGTGTGCGTGTGTGTGTGTGTGTGTGTGTGTGTGTGTGTGCGTGCGTGCGTGCTTGTGTGTGTGTGTGTGTGTGTGTGCGTGCGTGCGTGTGTGTGTGCTTGTGAATGTAAGTGTGTTTTTAATGTCTGTGTTTAATGTTAAGATGTTTGAAAAAATCTGTAAACATATATAGAATAAAAGACAGAACAGCAACCTAAACTATTCATATTCATACCTTGAGTCTCGTAAGAGACATTCAAGAGACATTTATTTTGACTCAAAATAAATGTCCTATAACCTTGTCTGCTTTCATTCTACTAGATCACAGCATTCCCTTTCAAAACATTCCTTTCAGACAGGAGTGACTGTTTAACCATGGAGTACCTCACAGCTCTGGGTTTCTCCTCTATTTGTTTTTGCACAAATCCTTTGGCCATTAGTGAACCTGGTTGAAGTGCTGCCTAAGGTAGCTTTGAAATGCCAGATTTTTTTATATATATATTTTTTTTTATTTTCTTTCAGTATACTTAACTTAATTGTTATTGGACCATTCATTTGGATAATGGCTGTTCAGTCCATGTTGATCATGCTTCCACATATTGAATTAACATTAGCGGTCATTTTGTTCTGTGTTTGCGGTGGAGGATGGTTGTTTACAGGTAATTTCTGGTAAGTTCTCATAAGGTCAACCTGGTGCATTACATACGTTAGGGCCAAATGTTATAGACCAGGTAACATTTAAAACTTCAACACAGTCCACGCCTCCAGGAAACAATAGTTTCTGAACGTAAAAATGTGTGTAATTTTTACATTACACAAATCTTTTATATTGTTCTTCTGTAGTTTGCCCTCTTCTTACTGCGTCTAAAATCCATAACTTACAGCCCAGATTGTTTGTATGAAGCAAAACATAGAACAAGGAACTGGTTTTTACCTATAGCTACCAGAAAGCTAAGCTGGGAGTTAGCATCCTTCCATATCTCTCCACTATGAGTTCATCCTAACATGAGAAGGTGAACTTTTCCCCTTTAGGTTCACATGACCCAGTAAGCCCGATAAATTAATTTAAACAAGCTGTGGGATGGTTTAATATGCATTCAGAATAGCCGTGTGAACTAATTATTAGAAAACAAAGCAAGAGCTCATGGTCAGAGCAGCTCAGCTTAAAGCTGGAATAGAAACACTAAATGCTAAACAAACAGACCCAAACCTCTGCAGGCTGTTACAGAGTGTGTAAAGTGCATCCAGTGTAATGTGTGAATACAGGCCAACCGCAGGGGGACACAGAGTGGACTCTCTGTGTCCTTATAAATGTTGTCTCATGGCCAGCTCTGACCTGATAGCTACGTGTGCACATGTCTGCCGGAGCATGTGCGTGCGACCTCACCACAGTAAAGTGTATTTTATTGGAGTTAACACTGAGGTCAAATAAAGCTGATTTATTTCTACGGATTACTAGCTCTCTGCTAGCCAGTCCATAAAACAGAAACCAATCATCCACACACACACTTCACGCTTGCTCTGCGGAACTGTGCAGCAGAGATATCACTGTGAGAGAGCTGCTCACAGAGAGAGCTGTTACATTTAGCCGTTTAGGCTCGGCCCCACAAAGGCCTTCCAGTGAGTTCAGCTTTGAAGAGCCAGACGGCTCATCTCAGGAGGCTCAACGCTCTAATTCTAGTAACCATCTGATTTCCGCAGATGTTTAGAGCAAGAACAAATGTAAAGAAACCACCGGGAATATTAACAAACTCAGATGTATACATATCTAAAATGAAGAAACACATTTTAGATATGTGTTTATATCTAAAATAATGTTCAAGACATTGAACTGCATCAATGTCTTGAACATTGATGCAGTTCAAGACATTGAACTGCATCAATGTCTTGATGCAGTTCCACACCAAGACATTGATGTGGAAGTGATGCAGTTCACATGCCTCTGCATGTGAACTGCATATTTTACATTTATAGACAAGTTTGACTTTAAATGAAAAGTCCACACAGGGACTGTAGGCTGGAAGGCATATATCCAGACAGAACTATGGTTTCTTTGTATAACTGACTTTGCGCAGTCCATTTTTAAATAAATATGTGTAAATAAACAACATAGCTTGCATGGTTTGACCAAACTCTCCTTTATTGCTACCAGATGGAGACATAGTGCTGATAGAAAGTGATAAAGAGAAAAAAAAGCACATTGTGTTAGGGTCATATACACAATAATTAACTGAATCATAAAAAAATACTTGCATATATGTCATTCCTGTTTTACTGGGAGCAAAAATAAACACTTCCAGTATAAATGGAAAACGTCTGACATTTGGCCTTCTTAGCTTGCGGTCAAATCTGATGATCACCTTTTAATGTTTCTAATATTCCTGTATAAAGCTTCAGCCTGGTTCTGGGTGATCTAACAAACAATGACATCTAAGCTGCTGACCAGGCATTGTTTTCACAAACACCCATCCCCACAAACACACAGTGGACCAGCAGATCAATATTTATGAGCTATCATGCTCCTGACAAAGTAAGAAATTATGTCAGTGTAGTCTAAGGTTTAGAAAAGCCCCTTCATTGTCTGCTAATTGATTAATCAATTAATCCTTCATCAGTCTCTCCAGCAATGCTTTACTGCTTCCACAAAATAAAACATGCTTTCTTCACTCTGCACAGTCTCAGAAGCAAAAGCTCATGAAAACTCCAACTGGACGTCCAGTTGGAGTTTTCATGAGCTTTTGCTTCTGCTCAACACTTTCACTTTTTCAATTTTAAGATAGAAGTCAGAAGTTTTAGTACACTGAGATGACTCTGCCTTTAAGCAAGTTGGGGAAGCCCAGTTGATGATGTCATGGTTTTGTAAGCTTCTGGCAGCTTCATTCACAACATCTGACTTAATAAGAGCCATACTGGTAGATTTATTTCAAGGCAACAGACTCTCTGGTTTCTTGTGCAGCATCATGGAAAAACACAAGAAAATGAGTCGGTATCCCAGGAAGGCAATCCTGGCCGTTTGCAGGTCTGGTTCTTTCAAAATCTTCCTCTCATTACTGTGGCTTTTAGAGGTTGATGAACTTGTAAAAAGGAGGGAGAGAACAGAGAGCTAATGCTACCAGCAAGACAAGCCCAGACCAAATCTATAGAATATCTATTGAGAAGTGGTTGGTGGTTTTACTTTGGAGCTGAAACTCAATCAATAAAAATAAAATATACAGCTAAAATGCAAAACAGTTTTATTTAACAGCTAAACAGCTTTAAAAACATAGCTCAAATGTGAAGTGTTGTCGCACATTTATTTTCAAACATACAGTAGTTGATGGAAAAGAATCATAGAATAATATTCCACTGATGTGAAATTATGAAACTAAGGTCCAAATTGAAGTTCTAAAATACATGCTTACAGTTTAATGTTGCAGTAAAAGTCAAATGTTAGATTTTAAAGAGATGTCATGGCTGACTGACTGACAGCAAATAAGAAAACTGTCAGCTGAAACAATGAAAGGTGTGCTTTTACCACAAGTCAAACAGGAATTAATAAAATTTATACAAAGGTTTGACAAATTTGGGACAAGGATAAGAATATCGGGCACAGTTGGTAGAGCTGTTGCCTTGCAACAAGAAGGTTCTGGGTTCGATTCCCGGCCCCAGTCTTTCTGCATGGAGTTTGTATGTTCTCCCTGTGCATGGTGGATTTTCTCCGGGTACTCCGGCTTCCTCCCACAATCCAAAAACATGACTGTCAAGTTAATTGATCTCTCCAAATTCTCCCAAGGTGTGAGTGTGTGTGTGTGTGCATGGCTGTGTGTCCTGTCTGCCTCTGTGTTGCCCTGCAAAAGATTGGCGACCTGTCCAGGGTGACCTCACCTCTCGCCCGGAACGTTAGCTGGAGATGGGCACCAGCAACCCTCCCGACCCCACTAAGGGACAAGGGTGTATAAAAAATGGATGGATGTATAAGAATATCACTAAAGTCTTAGCTGGCTAACGAAAACATTTATCTTCTATTCGTGGAAAATGGCACCATGGGTAAAACAGGTATGATGTGGTACTTTTGTGAACTTTTTATCACAAAATAAAACCAAAGAGTCAATGTTTGCTCACAATTGGTTCTTTTATTCTACAACAGCACTACATTTAGCTAATCACCTTTTCACGTTTGAACCTTTGTTTAATGCAGAACCACTAAGTTGCTTCAGTCAGGTCAACACACAACAGCAACTAAATGATACACAAATAATGAACTATAAGAAAATCAGGTGTGAAAGAGAGAAGGAGAGAAAGAGAGAGAGACGGAGAGTTTAATGATTCCAGATGAGATGAGTGCTCTGCCTGACAACTGAAATGAACAATAATCAATAGTGAGAGCGTCTGTCTGCAGCAGATAAGAGCCACACACACAATGTTGACTATTAAAGACGACAGCTTGAGATATTACACTATTAGTTATGCTATTTTTAATCAACTATCATATTTAATTAATTCTTCAGGTCAGATGCTATCTGAGTGTGTGTGTGTGTGTTGGGGGGGGGGTGCGTGTGGGTGTGTGTGTGTGTGTGTGTGTGTGTGTGTGTGTGTGTGTGTGTGTGTGTGTGTGTGTGTGTGAAGGGTGGTGGTGGGGGTGGATGGTCCCTACTGTAATGGGGAATAGGAGGGGCCTGATCTAAAATATGGAACCTTAAAATGGGACAAAATAGAAAAACAAGAGGAATGGAGGACGCAGAGAGACAGACGACGGAACGAGTAAAGGAAGACATTAAAGTATGAGTTTAACATTACTAATGGGCTGCGTTGATCTGGGGTTTGAAGGGAGTACAGCTTTTTTATTTAGATTTAGATGTATTTATTTATCTTAGGTATTTTGAGGGAGCATTCGGTGCTTTCACAGTTTTAAAATATGAGCCCAAGTGTGCAGCATTTTGTGTCAGCTCTGGCAGGGCTCACAGATGGCATTTAGATCAACTTTAAAGGACACAGACACACCGACCGGCACTGACCGACTCCTTCTGAAGAACATGTTAAGCAGGCTCAGCGTACCAGTCAGAACATTTTGTTTCTGAGCAGATGGCAGAGTATAGAAAAGCATCCATCGGTAGTTATAAATCCATGAGGGGCTGTGCTGCAGGTCATGCAGGTCATGCAGAGAATGTGACTGTCCACACTGTATGGACAACAACTGACCATCTGAGTCAGAAAGAAAAAAATGACATCCTATTTTTATTGTAAAATCAGAAAGTGAAACATGTACCATGTAGATTCAGTATAGATAGAGTACCAAATACAAGACTTTGGTTCTTGTAGTTTTGCTGATTATGCCTTAAATATAATTAAAATTCCAAGTTCATTGTCTCTGAATAAAGCATAGATTTTTAATGTATAAATGTCTTGCATGGCTCACCTAATCTGACTGCTGAATGGATAAAAGACAGTCACTGAGGGGAAACCTCAAAATATCCTTGCTAAAGAAGTTGCATCCAAGCGTATTCACCGAAAGTTGAGTGAAAGGAAAATGTCTGGTAGAAAAAGATCCATCAGCTAGAGGATTCAAGTATTTGAAGGAGCTTCATAAAGAGAGGCTGGTCTCAGTGCATTGAGTCACAGACTTATTATCAACTGTTCAAATATATAACACATATTGAAAGCATATAAATAAATGACTTCATTGCTCTTCCTGACACAAAGCTGTGGACAACCTTTTTCTAAAACCTTCATCAGAATGGCTTTGTCATTTGATGAAACCATTTAACAACAATTAATCTCTAGTTCAGACAATAAACTATTAAAGAAGGTGTAATAGTTTATTTTCCAAGAGCATAATGCCATTATGGCACAGTTAAGTAACTGTTTTGTTCAGTTGTCATAAAAAGTCTTTGGCGCCTAAAATTGGGCCTCTGTCTCTTTAAGAATCTACTGCTTTTCCCAACACTCCATCTTCAGCACATCATGGCAGTAATGCTCCTACCTACATGATGCTGTTTACAACCATTCTTAGGAGAGGAAGACTGAGAAGCAGTTTGTATGATGAACTCACCAGGTGAAGGCTAACTGCTGCTGACACTAGTCTGTTGGTGCTGGGGGGAAAGACAACGCTTTGTTTAGGTGTTTAGATGTTCAGGCACCCCACAATGGTTGCCATGGGAGATTCAAGGATTTCTCAAACAATGCATGAAAGAATCACAGCAACACTCTAGGTATGTTTTAGACCAGGAGTGGGCAACTTCCAGGCCTGGAGGGCCGGTTTCCTGCAACTTTTAGATGTGTCTCTACTTCAACACACCTGAGTCAAATAATGAGGTCGTTAGCAGGACTCTGGAGAACCTGACTGCACTGAGGAGGTGATTCAGCTGTTGGATTCAAGTGTGTTGGACCTGGGAGACATCTAAGAGTTGCAGGACACCGGCCCTCGAGGACCAGGATTGCCCATTCCTGTTTTAGACAATACATTACATTATGACATGATGTAAAGCTCAAAAGAGAAAATTTTACATAATACAAAATTATATATATATATTTATATGTCTTACTATATGCAGATATAACTTTATATCTGTACATTACCGCAATCCCTTGCATGAATAATGTTTTCTATGATCATCAAGATTCCCAGAACTTCCTCGGAAGTCATTGTTTTAGCTGATGGCAGAAACCTTAATAATCCAGATCAACATTTTCAACATAAGGTTTCTTGTCAAAACATGACATGAAAAACTAATTTTTTATTTAACTATTACTAAACTTTAAGTAAAGTAGACTAATGATGTCTTATGTGTAAAAACTCTCTCAGTGTCCTGATTTATCACTGCAACAACTTTCTGTTTGCGCAAGAGATTTTCAAATGAAAGCTGCATGAACGTTGCTTTACAAACAAACTTGCCTTGCCATTGCTGGAGCTCAATTCATTTAGCTTTTACATGTGATTTATAAGTTTCTGTTGTAAATGTGCTGACATTGAAATCTTGAGTAATATTTTTAAATGTTCCATTTAAGGACAACATTCTGTGGTCTAAATGTTTGCAGCAGGCTCTGGAGCTGAGAGTGAGAGCAGGGGGTGAGGAAGGAGATGAAGGTTGTGGGAGTGATGAAAGTGTCTCTGACCAGCCACCAGATCAGGCAGCTCAAGTTGCTAATTATAGTAATTATGATTCATTACTGGCTCAGATTAATTTAATAAAGAGGAGGCTGAGCAGAGCTCGTTAACCTTCATTAGAATAATTGTAGACACAAGACACACACACAGAGACACATGCACACATGTTCAGCAGTGTGAGGCTTGGGAGTGTTCCTGCAGTAGCCACCTGCTGGATCTGAGAACCGCTGGGTGGGCACTGCGTGCACATCTGTGTGTGTGTACCTGTAGTTTTTTGCATCATTGCTGCTGTATGAGTCTGTCAGTAAGCACCCACAATGAACCTTGATCTGAAATACATTTTAGCCAAACTTTGTGGACAAGGATGGCAAGTGTTAGAATTTGAGTTTTTCTGCATGTTTATTTTAAGTTTCTGTGTCTAGTGCAGGGGTGTCAAACTCCAGTCCTCAAGGGCCGGTGTCCTGCAACTTTTAGATGTGCCTCTGCTGCACCACACCTGAATAGAATAATTAGGTCATTAGCAAGGCTCTGGAGAACAAAGAGGATGTAATTAAGTCATTTCATTCCAGTGTTTTGTACCTGTGGCACATCTAAACACTGCAGGACAGTGGCCCTTCAGGACTGGAGTTTGACACCCTGTGTCTAGTGAGTCTCCCTGTTGTCCTGTCTTCCCCTTGATTGTTCCCAGGTGTGTCTCATTCCCCGTTTACCCTCCCCGGGTATTTAAACCCACCTGTGTTCTTTGTCGGGTCCTCGTCTAAGTTGTAATTCCAGTCAGTCCAGGTATTTTATGTTTCTCGTTAGCCAGTGCTACCAGTGTGAGAGCTCATCATCCGCTCAACTGTGCTGCCTGTGTTTGGGAACCAGTGTGGATAGTAGTGATGGGTAGATGAGGACAGAGAATTTAAAACTACTACCTAACCCTGGGTTTGACACATGCACCGACGCATCAGTGTTGCGGACCCATCACTAGTGGATAGCATTTTTCATCTCTCAACCTGGTCCTACGACGTCTGACTCACCGCACCTCAACCCCGAATCATGACAGAAGGACCCGACCAGACAAGGTGAGAATCATGGCGTCAAATGAGTCATGAAGAATGGATCCAACAGCAGTTGGAGTTGGCACAGAGGGATCTCTACAGGATGTGGAGATCCTGCCTTCTCCGCTGCTGCTGGAGGAAATGGGAATCGAATCGGACTATTTGATAGCGAAACAGGATCGCTCCTCTCCGGAAACCTCCCAGACAGCTTCCAAGGACTATTCTGTTAATCTGCATAAACTTTTATGAAATAGACTCCGAGGAGGAATTAAATTTCCTATTCAAACAATTCAAGAGAGACTCAGTTATTTTGGAACTACTTTTGGAACTATACATTCAGAAGAGACACTCCTCCACACACGCCGCTCCAGCCTCTCTGCAGTCTCCGGGTCCAGCACCCACCACGTCTTCCGCTGGGGATGCAGAGTATTCCGTTTGATTGTTCCCAAGTGTGTCTCATTCCCTGATTACCCTCCCTGTGTATTTAAACCCACATGTGTTCTTTGTTCCTTGTCGGGTCCTTGTCTTAGTTGTAGTTCCAGTCAGTCCAGGTATCTTATGTTTCTCGTTAGCCAGTGCTACCAGTGTGAGCTTTACCGTTTACCAACTGTGCTGCCTGTGTTTTGGAACCATTGTGGATAGCTTTTTCATTAAAATCAACTTTTTCTTCATCTCTCAACCTGGTCCTACGATGTCTCACTCACCACACCTCAACCCTGAATCATGACAGTAAGTTTTGTAGTTACACAAATACAATTCAACAAATCAAGTGCGTTTTAGAAATATCAGTATTTAATGACAAATAATTCACTAAGTTACATTATGGTCATTCAGAAGTGGCTTCATAGCCCAAAAAGCATTAGAAATGCATTTTCCCCCAAATGCAATAAATGTTTTATAAATCTCAAACTATTTTATTAACCTCTGTTCAGCATAGAACACTCATTATCAATGTTTTAGATTTTGAACTCAAGTTGATCGAATGCATTCAGATTCCTTTTAAGGAATCAATGCATTTAATATAATCCATCACAGCAATGTCAAATCACACAGCAACTAGCAACCACAGCGTTATTAGGATTGTAAGCTTCACTTTCTCACAGCGACCTTCCCTTCTGACTGGACACTGTAAGAACCAAGAGAAAACAGACGGATGTTTATGGCTGCTGTTAGTCCCCAACAGAATGGCCCCCTGGGCAGAGAGCCACAATCGGTGTGTGTGACCAGACACATCACTGTGGCACACAGCTGATATTAAGACAACTGGTCAGAAAGGAGGATGAGGTGAGCTCATTTGGAGGATTTTCTCTTTTATGAGATTTTCTTTATTCACACTATTTTTATTTGTACATGCAGTAAGTTCCCTTGGCCCCAGAATCGAACCAGGGACCTGACCAGCGCTCAGAGGACTGTAGCCTCTGTGGTTCTGCTGCTGAGCCAGCTCATATTCAGCATATTTGCTCAAACTCTAATTTTTTAATTTTTTTTTCTACATACGCTAAATTGTTTAGCTTCCGTAATGTATTTTGGATCTTTAACATCACTGCTTGACTTTATTAAATCCTCCCCCAATGATCATTGCTTTTACTCATCTTATTTATGACCTGTCGCTGCTGTTATCTGCATTTTGTTCAGACTTACAAATTCAAGTAAATTCAGACAAAAGCAACGATTGCAGGTCCCCACAGAGGTGGCGGCTAAAATGTCCACTTTCTCTAAAGAACACAGCCATTGCATTTAATTAGGCATAGCAAATGTGAGATTTATTTGTGCAGAATAAAAGCCCCCAAAAAGCCTCATCTGCAGATAAACTGCTAGAAGTGCCGTTTAATAATCCTGCTTCTCTGGTTTGCACTTCTCTCCAGTCCCGCTGTAACAGCGTGTGATGGCAGTGCTTTATAGATCCCTTCCACTTAAAATGCAAATATTTCCCAAGGTGAGTAAGATGCTGGGATATTTAATGCACTTAATATAGACACAAAGACTGTTGTGGAAGCAGGAAGTAGATCAAAGAGGTGGGGCACTGTGATTGGCTAATCATGTCTCATTGTTTCGGCCATTATTTTCCTCAACTTTTAATTTTTCCCTCTTAAGGATCATTGAGCAAGGCAATTACATGGAGCTGACCTTGTGTATTAAAGCAGGAGAGGAGGACAGGGAAGATGTCCCATCACATCCTTCTTTCTTTTTTTTTTAATTGTCTCTCACAACAATATAAAAAAGTGCGGGCGTCGGAGTCACTACCCCTCTTCCAGCACCGCCGCCCCTTTCCCCTCCTCTGTGGTTGAAAATGAGTCAACGGAATATTAAGTTCCCGGCATTAGAATAAACACGTCGCGTGTTAAATCAAAATCCAATTCTGTGGTCTATTATTTTCTGGCATAGTAATGACTGCCAAGGATTAGGAATCAATATTTCACTGCAGCGGGGACATTACCGTCTTTATTCAGGCCGTAATTGAGTTTTGAGGAGAGGCCCTGCCCTGGAATCTGCATTAGAGATAAGGGCTGCTGTTCATGGAGGCCATTACACCTCGGCTTCAAATCCCTCAACCTTGCAACATATTAGCCTTACTACACTGTAACTAATACATACGCGCTCATAAGTTAGAATTGACTGTTGCTGACCTGGCCTAACTGTAGGAAGCACTCGCTCCAGCTAATCTGTATTTACACCTGTCAGTAAAGTATGAGTTCTATTGCTGAGCAGCTACTAACTGTGTGGGGTTAGCTATGTGTAAACAAATTAAAATCCGAAACGTTGAGCTGGCGCGTGCTTCCCGATGCTTTTCTCCTGCCAGGACAGAGAAATATCCCGGGCCGCACCGCCCCACGCGCGCACCAGCCAGATAATAGCCTATTAGCGCAAGTGGAATTAATTTGTAGCCAATTACAAGGCGTGAGTTGAAAGGGAATGCATAAATAAGGAGAGAGACCGGCGCACACACAGTGTGAGCGTGTGTGTGTGTGTGTGTGTGATAGAGGGTCCTCTAGGGGCCGGCTGTAAGCCAAAGAGGGTGTTGAAAGCTCGAACGGGGGAGAGAGAGCGCGAGAAACAAGAGGCGACGGGGAGGAGAGAGGGAGCTACTCAAAACTGAAGGAGCGGAAGAGAGCGCGAGCTGGTTCGAGCTGCTCGCGCAGAGATACATCAGCGTCCGTCCCGCCCCCAGCTACTGTCAGGCTTCCAGAGCGCGCGCCCTGCGGTCACCGCACAGAGGTCGAACTCTGTGTGCTGCCTATGCGTGCGTGTCATCACGGGCTAACTGCCACGCGCCGTGACTCTGGAGAAGTTCTGCTGAAGCGGAGAAGGATGCAGCCGAAAGAACCGGAGACACACGGGCAGAGAGAAGAAGTTTAAAGTTTGAGCGGACAAAAAGTAGCCTCCAGTCAGGCTTAAAGCTTCTCACCTGTCCACACTTCCGGACTGTCCATGGAAAACCTCCAAAAGCAGAGAACTCCACCTCAGGCTGGACGTGAACGGGACTCATGAGCTGCTGGCCTGTCGTGTGAAGTTTATCCTCTGAAATGAATATCATATAACCGTTTTAAATCCAACTGGACTCAATTTGTGTATTCTATTATTATTATTATTATTATTATTATTATTATTATTATTATTATTATTATTATTATTATTATTATTATTATTATTATTATTATCTTTTTCACTTGTTCCTCTTCTTCGCATTTAATTCCGGATTCCTAAATTCCATAAAGTATATGGGAAGGAGGGAGTAAAGTGATGAACCGAGACAGAGGCGCGGCATCCGGGCCTGGATCGGACGGGCTCCAGACGGTTATGGGACGGGACAGAGCCGCAGCAGGAGGGCCCGTGGTGGACACACTCCAGCCCGCAATGAGTCGGGACAGACCGGGGAGCGGGGACGGGGTTCAGACGATGGTGGGCCCAGAGAGCGGGGAGATGTTGGACGCAGGCGCCGCCGCGGAAAAGCGGCTCTTTTCAGTGGCCGCAAGCAGAGATCCTCAGGCCGTAGAGAACCACACGGAGCCCCCGCCGGTGCTAGCTCCGCCACAACAGGTGAGACCGGGGCCAAACTTTATGGAGGGTCTCTGAGGAGAGAGAGAGTTAATCCCATTGCATATTATTATTATTATTATTATTATTATTATTATTATTATTATTATTATTATTATTATTATTATTTAAGAAAGCTTCAAATGAGCCAGATTAGTGACATGACAGAGGAGACAGAAACATGAAGTGCACCGCCAGAAAAGTGAAATAAAACGGGGGCGGGGAGGTAGTTTTTTCCCCATTTGTAAAACGTGATAATGTTCTTAAATTATTTACATGCATTCATGTCTGTCTTGTTTTCGATCATGTTAAAAATTTCTCATAGTTTGGGTATGGTTACTTTCACTGTGCTTTTTTTAAAAAGTTGCTAATCAACATGCCGGCAACTGCAAAGCGCAACAACCAAAGCGCGCGCAGACACACACAATAAATTTAAGTGAAATTGATTTAAATTGCCAAACTAACAGAGAACTGTGAACATTTCCAAGATATCTGAATTATTTTTATTTTATTTTTTGGCATAACAAAAATTTGCTCACACTAATCGAGACAAAATAGAAAATATTGGTATTTTTGCTCGGAAGTTTTCATAAATGTGGAAAAAAAAATCTAAAAATGTTAACGTCTTTCTTAAACCTAATAATTAAAATTCAGTTATTTTTTTCCTCTTCATTTGTTCTTTATCGGCTACATTACGTCTAGGTTTGCCATAAACTCATCAATAGTAGACCATTCTGTTTAATCCCTGCTGTGATCATGCTGCAATAATCTTTTCATGTAATGTCAATGACTCTTTTCCCACTTGCTCATATTACTTCAACTGAGAATGTTGATGGTATTAATGTGGGATTGTTGCTGTGGACAGGCTCCAGGCTGGCCTCATTAATAAATGAACGATCCTTATCTGTAGCCGTTGTTGGGACTCTTATCAGCTCAGCAGCTTACATGCACGGACACCTTCTGAGCTCCACATAAATCAGGATGTGCAAATCAACAGTAAACACGTTGCGCACAATCAGAATCACAGCAAAAGGAGAATGGACGAATATTGTAAACATCATCCAAATTTTCAGCTCCTGTTTCCGCCATAAGATTAAGAATAACGTTTTGCCTTTATTCCCCACTCCATTTTGTACCACTCCAGACATGCAGAGGGTTATAAAATTGGATTGATTTGTCTTTTGTTTTTCTTTTGGGCACCCAATGAGACAAGATCCAGTAAATGTAGGTTGTTGTAAATGTCATATACATACAGTTCACGCAGAATGACTGTTATTCAAATCAGATCTGAGGGTCATTTATTTAGAAAAACATTCAGTGGAAAAATGTCTGATTTAATGCCCTATTATTATTATTATTATTATTATTATTATTATTATTATTATTATTATTATTATTATTATTAAGGAAATGAATGTTTGATTTTATTTAAATGTCAGAAGATAAAACCCCAACGAAAACTCACGTAAATAAAAGAAATTAAAAGAAAAGAAAAGAAGAGGAAAAGAAAGAAAAGAAACGGAAAGAAAAACTACTTGCTAACTCAGACTTTTCTTCTTCGCCAGGGCCTCGGCCACCGTACCACCTCCTTCTCAGTCCTGGACATCTTGGACCCCAACAAGTTCACGAGCAACCGGCGACACACGTCGCCGTCGCAGCACGTGAGCCACCACGTGGAGCGCGAGCTGATCGCTTGCGATGCGGAGAACCGGAGAGCAGGGCCAGGGGAGCGCGAGCTCAGCAGCCTGGAGCCCAGCAAGAGTTGCTACGTCGCAGAGGAATACCAGAGCAGTGAGTGGGATTCATTCTCAGCTATTTTAGCGGTTGCTTCGTGTTTTTGTTGTTGTTGTTGTTGTTTGTTTCTGGGGGATATATTTAAGGCAAACTATGGAGGCTTTTACTAAACTATTTTTAATTAGAGTGGTGATTCATTTTTATTGATATTTACTATTTAAGGTGTGGTAAATATTTTATCGTTGGGTCCCTTTATAAAATGCTTTTTTATTATTATATGCATTTTTAACCACTACTACAGTCATGTTGGGAAAGTAAACTATTATTAAGTTTCCCGTTCACACGGCTAAACTTCAACAGAAAAATAAAGCAGGACTGTCCATCTCATAGGACAGAATTGTGAATCCCAGCTGACAGCTTCAGGACGTGTCCGCTGCTTGTGCTGGGATCCGTCTAATCGCTGAGAAATAAATAGATTTTAAAGCTGGAACATGCCCTCAAATCCATCAGGAATGAAAACAGAGTGTGTTTCTAGTTGAAGACTTAATCATTCGTTTTCAAAAGGGGAAAAAAAATCAATTTGGCTTCTATTTAGAGCTCAGTTTAGAGAAAATAAAGTTGACAGGCTGCAGTGTGTGTGTGTTTAGATCTGATCTGATCTGAGGTGTGTGTTATTGATTGGCGAATATCTGTTTCCAGCAGCAGACTGAGGGAACTAATAGAACTCACCTAAACTGCAATCAGATCGCATTCTTTTATTTTTATTTTTAACATGAACATGCATTTTCCTTTTCTTTTTTTTAATCATGTTCGCGTTAACAGACGTGTTGCTGCGTCTTACAATCACTTAGTATATAATAATAATACAATCAGACACCCCGGCGAATTTAATCACTTTGGAAACCTGGCAAAATAAATAAAAACGTTTTCCAACAAGACGAACATAATGATTATAATTATGATAATGATAATATTATTGATTTATAATTAGAGGAGATTAAATTTTAAAAAAATCACGAGATATTTTACTAAATAAATAACGAATGTCTCTCATCTAATCTGAACTGTTGCAGAAGAATTCAATCGATAATTCGATGAAAATTACTCTAGATGCTGTTCTAATAAGAGTTGCAGAGCTTTGGAGATTAAATAAATAAATAATTTTAAAAAAATAAATCAGATTCCAGTTAAAAAAAAAACTAAAGCTAACATTTTAACTATTATATAATAATTAAACCCCGTAATAAAAAAATATTAATATAACCTTTGTTGTTTTTATTGATTAAACATTAGCTAATTAGAGCACGGGGATGTTTTAAAATGTTTTATTCATTCATTGTCACGTGCTCAAAATATCTGAATTGGTTACTCTAAATTAAAGTATTATTTTATAGCATAACTAATTAAAATCTGTGCATAATAATAATAATAATAATAATAATAATAATAATAATAATAATAATAATCCTATCTGAAAATGCTTTTCAGAGTCTGTAAGTCTGTTTTCTTTCTCAGTTTTCAAAGCATTTTTTCCATTATTTAGAAGAAATTCAGTTAAAATATTTATAATTTTTTTGAATATTGAAAACATTTTAATTTATATTTGTGTTGTGGTTTTACTGCCAGTCTGATCAGGCCTGCTGCCAGTCAGACGTGGTTACTGTGGAAGTGCAGCAGCTTTTCTTGCCTTTTAATTATTTTTCTTTAAATGTCAGTTTAATTTTTCAAGTTGCTGCAGTTAAAATTTCCATCACAATTTCCATATTTCTGTTGTATATTGCAATATATAATAGATAAATGAACAGAAGCTAACTCCTGGAGGCCAGAGCCTCCAGCAAACCTGAAAGCCACGTTTTATTTCTGTTTATGTTTTACTGCAATTCTATATTTGCTGGGCATAACTAGGATCAAACAAAAATTATCCAAATATTATTGGATATTTTTTAATCTGACAAACGAGACTCATTGGGACATATTCTAATTTCTCCTTTAACCATTTTTTTCATGTCAGGTGAAAATTAATAATGAATAAATATAGTAAATGACTAAGCCCATAATTCTTCATACCCTGGACTGATTCAGGTTTAGAGTTGTCTTTTAATATTGACCAACACGTTTCTTTTGACTGTAATATTCCTATTTTAGTGGTTCAGAGATACTCCTGACTTTGATCTGACAGATTATCTGTGCAGGGAGCTGATGAGGGTGATAGCAAAGTTAGCATTGGAAACATGCAAAAAGCAGCTTTATAACATAGATTTGACTGATTTAATGGCAATATTTTTTTCCTTTGATTATTGAAAAAGGTAATAATTTGACATTGTTTTTTTTTGTGTTTTTTTTTTTACAAAAACGTGAATGCAAAACTTTTCAGAATTGATGCTCTTTTCACAGTTTTATCATCTTTAACCAAAGCCTGACTCAGACCTGTATCTATGATTATAAAATAAATTGCTAAATAAATGGAATCATTTTAATCTGTAGCTGAGGCAACCAACATCTGCAGCCATTACTCAGATCATCATATCTGAACTGTGATGTCTAACTGCAGAGCCTGGCAAAAGTATTCACACCCCTTTAAATATTTTCACATTAGAGCCAACAAACCTCAGTCTAGTTTATGGGGATTGCCTGTAAATGACTTTGACTAGGCTACTCTAACAACCTAGTCAACCAAGCTGTTCAGGCTGATTGTCCTGCTGGAAGCTGAAGCCTCCAACAGCTTCTCCTCCAGGATTTTCCTGATTTGACTCCATCCGCTTTCCTCTCAGCTCTGACAAGCTGGTGAGAAAACGTCCCCACAGCATCATACTGCCACCAGCATGCTTCATCATAGGTGTGGTGTGCCACACGCAGCATGTAGCATTTAGGCCAAACACCCCTGATTCTGGTTCTATCTGCTGGCTCGTAGCAAACTTTAACTAGGACCTCGTGGAGGTTTCTGTCATCAAGTTTGAGCTAAAGTGTTGAAACAACAGCTGCTGTTAGCGATACCTCAACCAACTATTGAGGGGAAATACTGTAGAGTAGTCATATTCCGTAAATTAGAATATGTGTTCCAATGAGTCCCGTTTGTCAGATTAAAATCACCGCCTGAGGCAGTAAACGGTTTGAATTAAGCCCAGCCCACATTTCTGTGAAAAAAAGAAAAAACGTTTTTATATTGATCTGATGTAATATTCTAATTTTAAATGTCATGGGGTTTATTTTAGCTCTAAGTGAAACATAATAATTAACAGAAATAATTCAAACATCCATTTGTGTATAATAAATATATAGAATGTGTTTCACTTTGTGATAAAGTTCCTGAAATAAATGGGTTTTTCAGTAATATTCTGAGTTATTGAATGGCTCTGTGAACGTAACTTTCAGTAGGCAGATACTTATGTATTAAGAATCTTTTTTCTTTTTTTGGCCAATATAATTTTCTATTTTGTGATTCACTTCATTTAAATACAGATTTTAATGCTGAAATGAGATCTGTCTGTCTATCTCTATCTCTTTACTCAACCAAATAATCAAGACGTTTGGACAACAAAAAGCACCTGACTAGTTCTGAGAAACACAAAGCTACAATTGTAGCTCAGTTAACAATTGAGAAAAGGTAGAAACAGAAATCAGTAGCTTCATTTCCTTCCCTTCATCCGGCTAATCTGAGTTATTCCAGATTGACATGTATTTGATGATTTCATATCCAGTTTTGCTGGATTTGATTTCAGCCCAGTCATGAGCAGGACAGCAGACATCCAAGACAAGCAGACTTGTCTTGGATTCCTGCCTGAGGTGTTATCTACATCTGTTTGTGGCTAAAGGAGAACTGGTTGACTGGCATTACCACAGGTTCAAGCTTCCTGCACCTAAACTGTTGTTGTGTTCATCTTTCAGAGGACAGTTTTGTATACCGAAGTCCAGATGAGGAGGACTATCACCGCTCTGGGACTCCAGACTCTGAGGGTCCGGATGGGATCTACAGCAGCGAGGAGAGCAGCTCTGCTCTGCCTAGCAACGGAGACAGAGAGATGGGCCAGCACGGCCACTCTGACCCCAGCAGAGACACAAAGAGCCCTGGTGGAGGGCCCCCCGCTCAGATCAGCAGCGGTCAGACCAACGCAGGGCAGGGCACCAAGCCCAAGAGGAAACGCTCCGGCTCGGACTCCAAGTCAGGGAAGCCCCGCAGGGCCCGGACTGCCTTCACCTATGAGCAGCTGGTAGCGCTGGAAAACAAATTCAAGTCCACACGCTACCTGTCGGTGTGCGAACGCCTCAACTTGGCCCTGTCCCTGTCCCTCACCGAGACCCAGGTCAAGATCTGGTTCCAGAACCGCCGGACAAAGTGGAAGAAGCAGAACCCTGGAGCCGATACCTCAGCCCCCACGGCGGGGGGAGCCGGAGGAGCAGGGGGCGGAGGTGGGGGAACAGGGGGAGGCCTGGGCAGCCTGAGTCCTCTGAGCCCATCTCCTCCGGTCAGTGGCCACCTGGCCATGCACGCTGGCTACGCCGGACACCACCACCCCCCCACAGGAAGCCTGGTGCAGCTGCCTTTCCTCACCGCCAGCCATGTCCTGTCTCCATTCATGCTGGGAACTCAGAGCTACGCTGCACCTGCCTTCTACAGCACACACCTGTAAAGCCACACAGTGAACTGCAGAGCAGCAAACCTTTTTACTACCAATACCTGAAGACTTTAAATCAGTGGATTATTTTGATAGATTGTGAATATGAACCAGAACTTGTACATAACTCTATGTTGTAGCTTCCTCTGAATGCTATCTGGGCCTGCGTGATAGACCAAGAATTGAGTTCTTTCTTTTTATTTGATTTCACGTCTGTACAAATACTGAATGTTTATTTAAGATGTAAGGAATGGCTTGATCTATTGTCAGTACTGTGTAATTCCAGCTGTGATCGTTTTCATTTCCCTTATTTATTGAATTTGTTCCAGTTCCTATGAAATCCCTGGATGTACCAAATCCTCAGCCCAACATGACACTGTCCTTTGATATTAAAAAGATGAATAATTAAGTGCAGAGATGGAGGCTTTTGGATTTCTTCTGGGGGGGGGGCAAATAACAATGTTAAAATAAGGGATGGCTTCAGATTTGGGGTTGGAATATTCTAAAAAGTTTTCAAAATAAAAATAAAGACCTATACAAACTTTGGAAGCAAAGGCCAAACCAAACAGAACTTGGCCTAACCCCAAGCCTATAAAAACCACAGCAGGAATTTGGAGTTAAAAATAGACTGCTCTGTTAGGAAGAGATGAATAATCTCCAAAGTAAAATCAACACTTTACAGGTCCATCTGAGCATGAATGAACCAATTGGATTAAAAAAAGTTCCCCGGTTAAAGGAATTCCCGTTGACAGCTTCATAAACATTAGACAACTGTCGTTGTAAAAAGCAGATGTATTTTATTATTGCTGCCTAATAATCAATAGAGACACACAAATGGTTGTTAGTGGGTTCAGTCTGAGTAATTTCTAAATGTCTTCATGTTTACCTAAACATTCTGACTGACAGCGTGCTTCTATCATATTAGCCTAGATTTTTATGTACTGACTCCATAGATATGAAGTTCAGTCGCTGTTACAGAGTACTACGTTAGTTTTAATTCTGAAAATGACAACGTTTATATCTGCGATAGAAGTGTTGCTCCAACTCTGATCTGCTGAGTGGCTCCTTGGTTCAAACTGCTACAGTGGGAGGAGTTATCCTTAAGGGAACCTCATGCTGCAAATGATCAAATCTGGGGGGAAAAAACATTTCAGGATCTCATAGTTGAAATATCTATAATTATAGACCACTAACCTGGTTAGATTGCTCTTTACTTTTATTGGTAAATGTGGTAAAATATGTACAGAAACCTTTAAAATATGGATTTATAGTGGGCAAAGGCTTTCCCAACTCACCAGGATTCCAACCTGACTTCTGCATGGCAGAGTGAGTATCATCATTTGTGACAGCAGGTAGAACCTCACCTTCACAATCATGTTAACTTGATTCTGTAGCTTCTGAACAGTTAAACAGCTGAGGAAGCAAAATCATTTAGCAGTTTGTAGTGTGAATGTTACAAGAGCTACTTTAAACCATTCTTTTACTGAACTTTACTTTTATGATGCCAGTGCTTAACATTGTCTTACTTCTTTTTCCGTACTTGTTGAGTGGCAGATCCTAATTTATCCCTACTTGAAGCAGAGACAATAAGACAACAAGCCAAGACATTTCCCTATGGTACAAATGATTTTAATGCACACAGTAGTATTAAATCTAACTCACGTATTACCCCATAATACATAAATTAATCATTCAGCAAAAGTAGAAAAAAGTCAACATATTGGTATCTGTGTACAGAACAAAGACACAAGATCATACAAACATTAATGCAATATTTGACTGAGTATATTTAACAGAAATGTCATAGTATCGCAGGGCGTCCTTTTTGCAGTAATTGTGTGAATGTTAGCTTGGTGTTTATCAGTGGAGATAGATGGGCAGTATGTACTGTACGAAGGCTGCACCGACTGTAGTTTTCTGGCTGATCACTGATCTAAAAAAGTCTGATCTGCAGATTCCAATTTTGACTGATATTGATGTTTGTGAATATTTCAATTGAGAAAACATAGTCAAAGTGTAGAAATAAGCTGAGCTGCTGGTGAGATGTTAGCTCATTCAGCTTAAAAAAATATTTGCATTAATAATGTTTTTCAGTGAAATCATGCTTATTTTTTTTTTTTACCTCAACTGGGTTACATGGCCCTATACTGGCTCAAACACATAAATTATCTGAGAAACTTTCATTGTGAGAGTCCCTCCAAAAACATGAATATTGTGAATGTTCCTTCAGTCATGAAATGCAGGGACATAAACACACACATTAAAAACTGTTACTCAGTTTCTTTATGCAGATTTTAAGAGTCCCTGATTGTTGTGAAAGAGGCTGTGTATAGAGCACAGCGACAGAAACATGGTCAGTTAAGGGCGTAGTTAAACTGGTTGGAGAACTTGTCGTGTTTTCTCCTGTCGGCTTTACTTAACACCTGAGCCACTCTGCGCATGGTGCTCCTAGAGAGGGGAGGTGGACAAGAAAACAAAGGAGGAGTTTTACAACTTCCTGACAGGATCACATGGCTACCACTTAGCTCAGCTCAGTGAAGGCTTAGCCAAAGTTGAAGAGACATACTTGTTGAAGACCTTTCTCTCCAGTCTGGAGCGCGACGTGTTGCTGCTCTGCTTTAGATCACTGAGGTTGGGGTATTTCTTTTTTTTCCCCTTCCGTTTTTTATCTCTCACCCGACTGGAGCCCAGGTCCTCTCCTGTTGCTGCTTCAATGTCGCGCATCAAGTCCACATCACGCCACTCTGCAAAACATTTCCACACAACAGAGTGAGCATAATAAAGCTTGATGGGAGAGGAAAAACAAGACAAACTGGAGGTGTTGAAACATTAACACTTTCCACCGTTTCCTCTTTGTTTTGTGAATCCAATGCATCCACCTTCAGGACCTTCATTACTTCATTTACGCACTACTAGCTTAGCTTTAGTTATTTGGAATTTCCTTTTTGTTGGTAGTTTAATAAACATTATTTTATGTAGCTTTTGTCATGTCTTCAGACAGCTTTCTAACAGATGGGGTTTTACATCAGATTTACATCATAAATGAGACTGAGTTACTGAGAGTTAGCATCCTGGATCTTGCACACAGTGCTGTGGAAGTGACTGGTATGTCTAAACTCAATGATCTGGATGTATGAAAGTCAGTGGTGGGCACCATCAACTAAAAAGTTAGTTGTGCTAACCCTAAAGCACTAATTACAGGCATTAGTTCCACTAAAATAGTTAGCTTCTGCTAAATTATGTGTCAACATAGTATTTAGCAGAAGCTAACACTAAAACTCTACACTCAACAGCTGTGTCCGAATTCAGGGTCTGCATCCTTCGAAGGTCTGGTCTACCTAGGATGGGTCCTTCGAAGGCCGGTGTTAGGTCAATCCGCGATTCCCCATCAGATACGGTTCCGCCGGCGTCTTGCCGCTCCGCCCCGCCAACGCGGCAAAATACGCGCGTGCTCGTGATGAGCACTGACAAAGCACGCGCTTGTTCGGCGCGCTTGTCTGAGGAACTACGGACACCGTTAAAGCTCAAACAACATGTTTCGGCAAAGTTGTCAAACTCTCTTCACGTTCTTGCGGGAGACTAATAGTAATACTACTACTAATAATAATAATTAATAATTATAAGGGTTAGGGTAATGATAGTAATGATAAATACATTTCTGTCACATATATATATATATATATATAAAAAACAGGGCAATGCATTTTAATGCTCAAAATATTGAGCATTAAAATGCATTGCCCTGTTTTAATAACCCATCAGATATCATTCACCTTGTTTTACAGTGGGGGAACAATATCTGATGGCTATATTTTACCCATCAGATGCCGTTCCCCCTATGTTAAAACCACCCATCAGATACCGTTCCTCTTGTTTTACAGTGGGGGAACCCTATCTGATGGCCATATTTTACCCATCAGATACCGTTCCCCCACTGTAAAACAAGGGAACGGTATCTGATGGGTGGTTTTAACATAGGGGGGATGGTATCTGATGGGTAAAATATGGCCATCAGATATTGTTCCCCCACTGTAAAACAAGGTGAATGATATCTGATGGGTTATATTGAGCATTAAAATGCATTGCCCTGTTTTATATATATATATATATATATATATATATATGCTAGACATATATATACATTTATAATAATTATAATATATATGTGACAGATATGTATTTATCATTACTATTATTTTGTATTATAACTATTCTCTTATTATAATAGTCCATCCATCCATCCATCCATTTTCTTCCGCTTATCCGGGGTCGGGTCGCGGGGGCAGCAGCTTCAGAAGGGAGGCCCAGACTTCCCTCTCCCCAGCCACTTCCTCCAGCTCCTCCGGGGGAATCCCAAGGCGTTCCCAGGCCAGCCGAGAGACAAAATCCCTCCAGCGTGTCCAGGGTCTTCCCCGAGGCCTCCTCCCGGTAGGACGTGCCCGGAACACCTCACCAGGGAGGCGTCCAGGAGGCATCCTTACCAGATGCCCGAGCCACCTCAACTGGCTCCTCTCGACGTGGAGGAGCAGCGGCTCTACTCTGAGTCCCTCCCGGATGACCGAGCTTCTCACCCTATCTCTAAGGGAGAGCCCAGCCACCCTGCGGAGGAAACCCATTTCGGCCGCTTGTACCCGTGATCTCGTTCTTTCGGTCATGACCCAAAGCTCATGACCATAGATGAGGGTGGGAACGTAGATCGACCGGTAAATCGAGAGCTTCGCTTTTTGGCTCAGCTCTCTCTTCACCACGACGGACCGGTACAGCGCCCGCTTCACAGTAGACGCTGCCCCAATCCGCCTGTCGATCTCCCGCTCCCTTCTTTCCCTCATTCGTGAACAAGATCCCCAGATACTTAAACTCCTCCACTTGAGGCAGGACGACCCCCCTGACCCGGAGAAGGCACTCTACCCTTTTCCGGCTCAAGACCATGGCCTCGGATTTGGAGGCACTGAGCCTCATCCCGGCCGCTTCACACTCGGCTGCGAACCGCTCCAGTGAGAGCTGCAGATCACGTTCCGATGAAGCCAACAGGACCACATCATCCGCAAAAAGCAGAGATGCGATCCTATGGCCACCAAAACGGATCCCCTCAACACCTCGGCTGCGCCTAGAAATTCTGTCCATAAAAGTAATGAATAGAATCGGTGACAAAGGGCAGCCTTGGCGGAGTCCAACTCTCACCGGAAACGAGCCCGACTTACTGCCGGCAATGCGGACCAGACTCTGACACCGGTCATACAGGGACCTGACAGCCCGTATCAAAGGGCCCGGTACCCCATACTCCCGGAGTACCCCCCACAGGGCCCCCGAGGGACACGGTCGAACGCCTTCTCCAAGTCCACAAAACACATGTAGACTGGTTGGGCGAACTCCCATGCACCCTCCAGGACCCCGCTGAGGGTGTAGAGCTGGTCCAGTGTTCCACGACCAGGACGAAAACCACACTGCTCTTCCTGAATCCGAGGTTCGACTATCCGACGGACCCTCCTCTCCAGGACCCCTGAATAGACCTTACCAGGGAGGCTTAAGAGTGTGACCCCCTTGTAATTGGAGCACACCCTCCGGTCCCCCTTTTTAAACAGGGGGACCACCACCCCAGTCTGCCAGTCCAGGGGAACTGCCCCCGATGTCCATGCGATATTGCAGAGTCGCGTTAGCCAACACAACCCCGCAACATCCAGAGCCTTAAGGAACTCCGGGCGGATCTCATCCACCCCCGGGGCCCTGCCACCGAGGAGCTTTTTGACCACCTCGGCGACCTCGTCCCCAGAGATTGGAGAGCCCAGCCCAGAGTCCCCATGCTCAGCTTCCTCAACAGAAGGCATGTTGGTGGGATTGAGGAGGTCTTCGAAGTATTCCGCCCACCGGCCCACAACGTCCCGAGTTGAGGTCAGCAGCGCACCATCCCCACTATAAACAGTGTTGGTGCTGCACTGCTTCCCCTCCTGAGACGCCGGATGGTGGACCAGAATCGCCTTGAAGCCGTACGGAAGTCTGTCTCCATGGCCTCTCCAAACTCCTCCCACGCCCGAGTTTTTGCCTCAGCGACAACCCGAGCCGCATGCCGTTTCGCCCGCCGGTACCCATCAGCTGCTTCTGGAGTCCCACAGGCCAAAAAGGCCCGGTAGGACTCCTTCTTCAGCTTGACAGCATCCCTCACCGAAGGTGTCCACCAACGGGTTCGAGGGTTGCCGCCGCGACAGGCACCAACAACCTTGCGGCCGCAGCTCCGATAGGCCGCCTCGGCAATGGAGGTACGGAACATGGTCCACTCAGACTCAATGTCCCCCACCTCCCCCGGAACGTGTTCGAAGTTCTGCCTAAGATGAGAGTTGAAGCTCCGTCTCACAGGGGACTCCGCCAGACGTTCCCAGCAGACCCTCACTATACGTTTGGGCCTGCCAGGTCTGACCGGCTTCCTCCCCCACCACCGGAGCCAACTCGTCACCAGGTAGTGGTCAGTGGACAGCTCCGCACCTCTCTTCACCCGAGTGTCCAAGACATACGGCCGCAAATCCGATGAGACGATGACAAAGTCAATCATCGAACTGCGGCCTAGGGCGTCCTGGTGCCAAGTGCACATATGGACGCCCTTATGCCTGAACATGGTGTTCGTGATGGACAATCCGTGACGAGCACAGAAGTCCAACAACAGAACACCGCTTGGGTTCAGATCGGGGTGGCCGTTCCTCCCAACCACGCCTCTCCAGGTCTCACTGTCATTGCCCACGTGAGCGTTGAAGTCTCCCAGTAGAACAAGGGAGTCCCCAGGAGGGGCACTCTCCAGTACCCCCTCTAAGGACTCCAAGAAGGGTGGGTAATCTGAACTGCCGTTCGGCCCGTAAGCACAAACAACAGTCAGAACCCGTCCCCCCACCCGTAGGCGGAGGGAGGCTACCCTCTCGTTCACCGGGGTGAACCCCAACGTACAGGCGCCCAAATGGGGGGCAACAAGTATGCCCACTCCAGCCCGGCGCCTCTCACCGTGGGCAACTCCAGAGTGGAAGTACGTCCAGCCCCTCTCAAGGAGACTGGTTCCAGAACCAGAACCATGCGTCGAGGTGAGGCCGACTATTTCTAGCCGGAACCTCTCAGCCTCGCACACTAGCTCCGGCTCCTTCCCCACCAGAGAGGTGACGTTCCACGTCCCAAGAGCCAGCTTCTGCAGCCGAGGATCAGACCGCCAGGGTCCCCTCCCTTGGCTGCCGCCCATTTATTATAATAGTAATACAAATTATTATTATTATTATTATTAGTAGCTATTAGTTTGCCGCAAAAACGTGAAGAAAGTTTGACAACTTTGCCGAAACATGTTGTTTGAGCTTTCACTGTGTGCTTGCTACGCGCGAGCTTTCTCAGTGCTCATCACGAGCACGCGAGTATTTTGCCGCGTGGGCGGAGCTGAGCGAGCTGTGTGAAGCTGACACCCCACCCACGTCAAAAAATCCAGCAAATAGTCTGAATGGTTAGTGCTCCGTTTGTGCAGGTTTGTGCCGTTAAAATTTTCGTTTGTGCAGTTTTGGTTTCTGAGATATTAAACATTATTTTTTAGGTCATCTAGAGTTCATCATCCCCCCATATCGCTCCAAAACAAACCAAAGTGGGCTAGTTCGTTAGTGCTCCGTTTGTGCAGGTTATACACATTACGTTAGGGTCAGGCTGCATGTCCTTTATTAGCAGGATTCAATTATTGTGGAGAGAACGCTACGTTCGTGAAAAAACATTGCTATCTTAAAACATTTCTTGAAATGAGACACATTTTTTCTTGTTCTAAGTCTTTATTGAAGTTCAAAACAAAATGTACACATTGTACAACAGCTGAGAATCTGAAGAATTAAAAGAAGTAGCCCACACTTAGGTTTGATTTGGAACATGATAGGGTGACGGTGACGTCATTGGCCAAAATTATAACTTTTAATAAACCAAAACTGCACAAACGAAAATTTTAACGGCACAAACCTGCACAAACGGAGCACTAACGAACTAGCCCACTTTGGTTTGTTTTGGAGCGATATGGGGGGATGGTGACGTCATCGGCCAAAATTATAACTTTTAATATCTCAAAGATGAAAGCTGCACAAACGAAAATTTTAACGGCACAAACCTGCACAAACGGAGCACTAACCATTCAGACTATTTGCTGGATTTTTTTGACGTGGGTGGGGTGTCAGCTTCACACAGCTGGCGGAGCTGCAAGAAGACACCGGGGGAACCGTATCTGATGGGGAAACGCGGATTGACGTAACACCTGTTATAAGCTAAGACCGGGAGAAAAATATCCGTGGATTCGGACAGGTCTAGCCTTCACCAGCTGACCCCGGCCCCACCTCAGCGTAACTCATGTTGCCAAGCAACCGTGACAGCGTGAAGCAGAGAGCAGAGAAAGAAAAACGGAGCCGAAGTTTGTTTTTCAGTCATGTATTACTGATTTCTAAATTATTCTTCACCTTTTATAGTAAATGATGTTCCATAGTAAAAAGGAAATCTCTTAGTTTGATTCTAAAACGTTCAAATGTGTACTGCACTTTTCTACAAGGAATACAAATTATTCATTTACAAATACTCTCCACATCGCTGATAGGACATTACGGTTATATAAACCTATTATGTTTGAAGGCTTAACTTTAATTAATCAAACCGATGTGCTCTGCTTTGAAATACTTTATAAATCAAACATTTTCCAACCAGACCTGTCTGAATAATATCTGTGTTTAACACCCACTCATTGGGGAAAGCTAGGGAGTTTTTATAACAATGTGCCAGGAGTTAGGCGTTTTCTCTCCTGAACCTGAAGCGCCCGGTAAGCTGACAGTTGGCGAGGGTAGCTGGCTGTTAACGCAGCGGTAGCAGACACGTCCGAAAATGTCAGAGCAATATTGCAACTAGGTGATTTATTGAACCGAGCAGATATTTGAGATTTACACACTTACATTCTCGCCTAAAAACGTTGTACCAAATCACGTTGTGTCATTTAAAGTGTTATGTAGCTAAATGATTTGTCACTATTCACCGCCATTGACGCTCTGCCTGAACGCCCATAGACATCAATACTACTAATGTCTAATTAATTAGTATTGATGTCTATGTGAACGCCCAGTTGGAACCCGCAATGAATTATGGGATATCGTGGGCCGTGAAGGATACACCGGACTCATCCATAGACATAATATTAGAGTTAGCGTGGCGATGACGTGTCGCCACGCTATGACGTAATCGGCCTACAAATCCGTCCTTCGAAGGATGCAGACCCTGAATTCGGACACAGCTAACATCTTACTTAGTATAAGCTAAGGCTAAAGCTCTACACCAACATGTTATTGAGCGGAAGATAACACTAAGTGCTAATGTAACTGGGTCTACTTCCACAAAATGTGTTCTTTTATGTATTTGTCCGCTTATACTTGACTGTTCTTGTGTTCCTCTGTGTTTGGTCCTCCAACTTCGCCTTTTTTTCTTCTTCTTTTGATCAGGGTCCTCCAAGACTATTATAAATATTAAGTTAATCATTTCCTCTCTTCCCTTTTGTTATTCGTTCCACTGGGGAGAGGCAAGTTTTATAATCTATTCTAATCCTTTCATTTATATTGTTCTAATGTTTATTTTTTCTTCTGTATTAATGATAAGTGTTTGGATATTTTCATTTGAGTTGCTATTACACCTTTATATCATTTGATGCATGCTAACTATTATTTTGTATAGATCGGGTTGGAGAACTGGAGCACATGCTAGGTGCTAATGCTAATATCTCCCGATTGACAGATTAAATAAACGGAGACCGCCTCCAAATCCAGACTTGATGTCTTGTGGTTTGTCTGATCACCACACAACACACACAACGCAGAAATCCACCGGTCACACTATACTAACATGGTATTTATCAGTAGCTAATGCTAAGGCACTAAATTCAACCATGTCATTAACCAACATAATAGCTGTGTCGGAAGAAAAATATCTGTGGATTCAGACAGGTGTAGCCTTCACCAACTGTCCCCGCCCCCACCTCAGTGTAACTCATGTTGCAAAGCAACCGAAACGGGAAGACGGAGGTTAAAAAGGAGCTGTATGTGCTTCGTTCACTGGAATAATTTGTTGGAGGAAAATAATGCTGGAGAAAATCCACTGCTACAGGAACAGGCTGAGAACAGAAGCATCGATTCGGCACAAGGTAAGTCAATACGTGTGTTGATGCGTTTGTGCTATACATAGTATGAAATTATTTTTAGGCAACTCCTTAATTTTTGTTTATATGACGACTATATAAAATACATTTAACATGCAGTCGGAGCGACGAGCCCCTCCGATACCGAGCAGGTAATTTAAGAACAACCGAGAGCAGCAACGCTTGAGCCCCTTACAAACCACACAAGTAGTCGGTCAGATTAAGGTCCAAAACCTTCGCTTTAGAGCCGTTTAAGTGGCACCGACCCACATAAAAAACCCACAGAACAAATGGTACAAATCACGTATTTCTCGAATCCCGAAAATATGACATCTACCTTTGCTGTATCATAATTATAATCCACGTTAGAGTGAATTTTTCCACTTGGCTGCTATAATCTGTTCTTGCATCACACTAGTAATTTCTCTTTTTTTCCCTCTGAGATTCTGCTTAGAAAATGAGGTTGTTAAGTTACATTCATTCGCCTGCTTTTTGTTTTTAAAATGGTAAATTTAGGTTTGCCTAGTGCAGGGGTGCCAAACTCCAGTCCTGAAGAGCCGCTGTCCTGCAGTTTTTAGATGTCCGACAGGTGCAAAACACCTGAATCAAATGCCTTAATTACCTCCTCAGTTCTCCAGAGCCTTGCTAATGACCTAATTATTCTATTCAGGTGTGGTGCAGCAGAGGCACTTCTAAAAGTTGCAGGACACCGGCCCTCGAGGACTGGAGTTTGACACCCCTGGCCTAGTGCCTCTTATAAGCATCATTTTTTGTATTACTGTTGGTGCAGGTATTAGGCGAACACGGTGCTTTGCCTGCTAGTAGTATTCAGATTTTAACATGCATTTTCTAAGTAGTAAATATTTTAGTTCACTCTTACTAAGTAACTTCAGTGATGTTACACCTCTGAAACATTTTTTTTCAGTTTCTTTGTGATACCAGAACTATTTCACTTAAACATTTAATTTCCTGAGATATTGTCAATTTATTTTCAAGCAAAACTCTCAAAAAGAGCTGAGGATTTATTAGTTTTGATTATGTTGTGCAGCTAAATATGGACGCTTATTAGTTTTTTGATGTTTTTAATTTTTCAGGTTTGCATCGTAACACTTGCCCTGCGACAGACTGGCGACCTGTCCAGGGTGACCCCGCCTCTCGCCCGGAATGTTAGCTGGAGATAGGCACCAGCACCTCCTGACCCCACTGTGGGACAAGGGTGTCAAGAAAATGGATGGATGGATGGATGCATCGCAACACCTCGTGATGTGTTTCTGAGCCTTGATTGAGCCTCTGTGCCGATTACCTTTCCATTAGATCCAAGCACCTGGACCCGCTGACGGCGTCCATCAGTCCACGTCTGCCGGATCATCACAACGTGGACTAACTTTTTATTTACAGTACTTGACTTTTTATTTACAGTACTTGACTTTTTATTTACAGTACTTGACTTTTTATTTACAGTACTTGGTTAAACTATGATCTTGAAACCGGAGCACCAGATATGCAAAAATCTACCTGCAGACTTTGTTGGCTACCCTAACACTGCAGTCATCCTGGACGGGGCTGAGCCGGTCTTCCTCTCGTCCAGAGTGACGAGTTTTCATCACCAGTAAAGGCAAACAAGTCTGATGTCTGATTAGCTGCTAGGAAGTATATTATATATTCACTGTTCATTTTGCTATCCTGTTACAATAAAATGTAATCTACATTTCACAAACCTTTTTTCCCCTTTTCTCAGTGTTTACTGAGAAAAGGGGAAAAAAGTAATTTGCATGTAGATCAGGAATTCAAGTGAGATGTTATGATGCAACACTTTTAGGTTATACCCAGTGGCGCAAGAAGTGGGTCTGAACGGTACCCAACTCATAGGCGCGCAGCACCAGAGGGGGCGCCAAAACCCCGTCTGGTAGGCGCGGCGCGCCGACGATGGTGTCCCGCACACTAATCCGCGCCTTACGCTCCTTCACCTCGCACACATAACAAGGTAAATGTAGCGAGTTTTACCCTTCACGTATCGTCGCCTTGGGGGGGGGGTGCTGAGTGAGCGTCGCTTCTTCACCCTGACGTTCCGTCCCTCGGTCGGGGTGGGGGGGCGCCGATCTATGTTTTTGCATCCACCTGAATAATGTGTAGTTGCGCCACTGGTTATACCAGAAAAGAAATGTGAATATTAAGTAATATGTTGTTAGTCATATTATTCAATATACTGAATAAGGCTGGATGATACAAGATTTTTTTTCATACCAGATTTGATTTAATAAATTCCTCCCGCCCTCAATTTCTATAATAAAATCACAGAAAATACTTTAAAAAAGTGCCTTTATTTCAATCATCTGTTCTGTGAGTTGTATAAAGGAGCATTACGGTCAGGATACAAGAAATTTTAATTGCAAGAATGAGTCATTGTTACAGCAGAATAAAGATGCAATTTTATAACAATGTCTTAAAATTACAAGAAGTCGTTTTAATGAGAAATAAAGATTCAGATTAATCTGATGTAACCAGCTCAGTCCATGTGGTTCTGACATCTGTCAGTAATCAAGAGGATGTACACTTTCACCTCAACTGACCAGGTAAGCATTAAGGTAAAAATAAAAAAAATAGAGCAAAATGGAAACAGAGCGACTGATCTAAATACTTTCTATATAAAGAAAAGCAGAAACGTTAATAGCAGGAGAAAAGTTGTTGGCAACATTAGCTCAGCCAATCTCTCCCTCCAGGAAGCCATCAAACAGAACTCCTGTCCAACTCCAACTATAATAAAAATAAAAAAGACAAGAAAACGGAAAGTTAAAATAACAAATAATGCCAAATTAATAATTCAGATCTAATGCGTTCTGGAATCCATTATTGACATTTTACAAATTTCACAAATCAATTAGAAGGTTTCACAAATTTTTTACTTATTCTGCTGTTAGTACAGAATAATCTAGTTAGGTTTGAAATGTCTAGGTGTTGGTTTTAAAGTACAACACATTAAAAAAGCTCGTTAGTGAAAGATTAGCTATTTTCCGAATTAGATGCTACATTCTGAAGCTAACTTCAGCTTCGACTGATAGCTTGGGCACAATATAGACAATATAGATCTATGTTATATATCTATATCTATCTATACAGCATAGATATGTAGATTGTACACTGCACAGATAATCAAAACACTTCATATTTACATAGCATCTTTGTAAGCTTGTCCCTGTTAGCTACGTCAGACATATGAGGCATTATGGTGAATACAAACGATTTATTAACTTACCTTCAAAGTTATTGTGAAGTTTGACACCATCCATCCATCCATCCATTTTCTTCCACTTATCCGGGGTCGGGTCGCGGGGGCAGCAGCTTCAGGAGGGAGGCCCAGACTTCCCTCTCCCCAGCCACTACTTCCAGCTCCTCCGGGGGAATCCCAAGGCGTTCCCAGGCCAGCCGAGAGACGTAATCCCTCCAGCGTGTCCTGGGTCTTCCCCGAGGCCTCCTCCCGGTGGGATGTGCCCGGAACACCTCACCAGGGAGGCGTCCAGGAGGCATCCTTACCAGATGCCCGAGCCACCTCAACTGGCTCCTCTCGACGTGGAGGAGCAGCGGCTCTACTCTGAGTCCCTCCCGGATGACCGAGCTTCTCACCCTATCTCTAAGGGAGAGCCCAGCCACCCTGCGGAGGAAACCCATTTCGGCCGCTTGTACCCGTGATCTCGTTCTTTCGGTCATGACCCAAAGCTCATGACCATAGATGAGGGTGGGAACGTAGATCGACCGGTAAATCGAGAGCTTCGCTTTTTGGCTCAGCTCTCTCTTCACCACGACGGACCGGTACAGCGCCCGCTTCACGGCAGACGCTGCCCCAATCCGCCTGTCGCTCTCCCGCTCCCTCCTTCCCTCATTCGTGAACACGATCCCCAGATACTTAAACTCCTCCACTTGAGGCAGGACGACCCCCCTGACCCGGAGAAGGCACTCTACCCTTTTCCGGCTCAAGACCATGGCCTCGGATTGAAGTTTGACACATCCATCTTAAATCCTTTGTTGTTGTTGGAGCGTTTCAGGACGTCTGAATAATTATATAAGCATCATTAATAGTCCTGCAGCAACCGAGGAGCCACTGTTAACATACTGTTGCCTGTGCACCGGAACCATTCTATGTGCCCAAAAAATGCGGAAGTGCTAAAACGGAAGTCCGTGGCATATACACCATTGTTTAAAGGGCTGCTTTCAGTGCCGTTCCATCTTAGCCTTAACAGACATAAACATGCAGAAATGAATTGATTTTCAATCAGTTTTTTTGCACCAAAGCGTTAATAATAATAAACACGTATTATTATTATAAAACACAGCAAACTAATGGTGGTAGAAGGCAGCACTGGGTTAACTCGCACTGTAAAAAAAAAAAACGGGTAAATGTACTGTAGAAATTTGAAGGAATTTCTCAGTTTTTTAATTTTACAGGTATTTGTACCATATTTTCCATTTTACGCATTGCATCATGGGAACAGGAACCTTCGCGAAGCGCGAAAACTGGTCAGACGACATTTCAAGCTCGCTAACCGGACCCTGGAACATATATCTTTGGACTTCGGTTGGATTAAGAGATAGAGTTACCATTCTGCCACCAACCTGGAAAAGGAAAATAAACAAAAACACATTCTTTTCTGTGAATAATGTTTTGAAATATTTGTAGTTGACTTCGTGAGACTCCTGTTACAGTCTATAATTGCAGACTGTTTTGCAGTCTTTTTTTTTTTTTTTATAAAAAATGTATTATTTTTTTTACAATGCTGTGTTCGCTTGTGTATTATAAAAGTAAAACGCGGAGATTGCTGTATTACTATTAATGTATTTTACCGAATTCAACGTACCGGCCATTTTTTCAAGTCAAACTGAACTGGGCGCGTGAAAGCTAACCGTTTGTGGCGTCATACTACTTATCAATCAATTAAACAATCAATCAATCTTTATTCCAGACCAAAAAGGTCCATAAAAAAGGTAAAAACAAAATAAGAGAAAAATAATAATAATAAAAAAAAAATAAATAAATAAATTAAAAAAAGTCTCAATCCTACTTTTTAAAAATATCAAGCTGCAGTTGTCTTATTTGCCAACATGATTTGATGTCCCGGTTGTTAACATAAAAGCCAGGTGGCCATTTAACTTCGGTAAATATACTTTCCATGTCAAGTTTGGGGTTTTAGAATATGGGAAATGCCGCGGGTGGGGTCGAACGACGAACGAACGTAAACTTGGGGGGGAGCGGGAGCAGTCATTAGACCAGGGGAGAGTCGAACGAACGTAATGTGGGGGCGGAGGGAAACCGTTAGACCAGGGGACGACGGTAAGACTGGGGTGGCGACGGTTCGTGTTTCAGTCAGCATTAAATTTGTTGCATGTTTGGTGCTCTAATCAGGCATGTTGAGATCAGGTTATGTTGATAAACTGTTACAATGGGCCAGAAGATTCTTGCCTCATAAATTGTGGATTGTACATACAGATAGTTAATTTTCATATTTCTGAAATAGGAACAAACATCACTGAGAATAAATAAAAGTGACGTTTGAAAAAAAAAAATTCCAATTGGGAGTTTTTACTGAAATGCCTACTTGCAAACTCATGATTGGTTATTGTAGCTTAGCTTAAAAACTATATAAATAGTACTGTTCTAAATTTGTTGTCAGAACAAATTATTTCATTTTATTGTAAAAAACAAAAACAAAAAAAACTAATTGATTTAATTATTGGAAGACTTGCATGTTTTGGTGTTTATATTTCTTTCTCCTTATATGGTTATTTTGTTTCCTCTCCTCAACAGCTGCATCCAGACACTCCTGAACTTTTCCTGGAAAGCAACTAGGCATCTTTAAAATAAGTGTGTACATTTGTTTTTGTTTAACTCAACCAGTTAAACCTTTAGTTTAAATTAAGAAGTGTGTGGTGTTTTCTGCAATAACAGGCATAATGTTTTGTTATGTGTCTTTCTAATAATATCTAATGCAGCACTATGTAACTTATGAGATTTTTTTTACATATTTGTTGAAGCTGTCACTGTTGTGATATTGCATGAGAGATAATCTGTGAAAAAAAAGTAGCTCTTCTGTTAGCCAGTGCTCACTGGATTCAAACAGTTAGAGCCACGAGGCAGGTTTTAGGTGTCAATCACAAACTTTTGTGGTGCTGCTCATCCCACTTCTCCCCGATCTCTTGCATTTGGCTACGCTGCAGCTAACGGAACCTCTCATGAGGTTCCGTTAGCTGCTAGCCTTAGCATGGTGTTCATGCTAAGGCTAGTTAGCATGGACACCGATGACAGTGGATAAACGGTTTTCCTGTAATGGTAAGTTGATTGACAGCATGACTATCCTCCTGTCTTAGCATGGGAGGATAGTCCCGTGCTAAGATGGGACTATCTCCCAACCAACCATCACTTTGGTTGGGAGTGATGGATTTCTTCAGATGGAAATAGTAGCTCAGGGGGAGTGGAGGAGTTTATTTTCACAAATTATATATCTCATGACATAAAATCATGACATGGTTATTTTAACAAATATGCAAAAATCAGTGTATGTTTTTAATTTCAAAATCCTTAATTTTGATGATTGGTAATCCGCCAATACATGTGAAAGTGATTTCATCCACTGATCTTATCTACCCCAGCAAAGATCTAAAAATCAACCGCTTTCCTCTCCTGTTAGATACGTTTGACTGATAGACCGTTCCACCAGGTCATGTCTCTATGTTTGCAGTAATCAATAGTCACCCCACTGTTGCCAACCCACTGACGTTTTCTGCATTTAGCAATATTCAGACAAGACAATCAGTATCGGCCAAAATCAGAATTGACAAGTCAGATTTTTAAAGATTGGCCAAAAATGCGCAATTGACACACTCCTAGTGTAGATTTTTTTATCTGTCAGAATTCATCAAAATTACTCAATGTTGTTGTTTGTGAAAGAGGTATTTAGCAATTGGTGAGACGCTGATGAGAAAGGTGATGTGCTACTGTAATGTAATTTAGAAGCGTTTTGTAAAAAGTATGTTTATAACATGAAGTGTTATAAACATATTCTCAAGTGAACCCCCCAGTTTCATATGCGCATTCACCGAACCCTTCTTATTCACCGCCCACCCACCCGCGATCCCCCTGCCGACACACAAAATACTTTGCGGTATTCTGATTTAGTAATGTAATTATATTAGCTGTGTTACCACCCCCACACCACTAGAGGCAGTAGCAACCCCGAAAAGATGCGACTAAGGAGCAGATTTAGACTATAGAATTTGGTAAAAACGGTGAGTTTTGCTGAAGTAATTAAAGAGACAAGTTCAAATCCATGCTGAGAGTGGAGCTCCTTCAATCAGGGCTCCTCCGCAGCTCTGATTGGCTAAGCAATGTAACGTGATCCTCTGCAGCAAGTGATGGCAAAGCGGGGCGTCATCACGCTTTACACAAGTGTGTCTTTACCTCCGCGGCAGAGGCTCCGCCGAACCCCTGAGACCGACTCATCGAACTCCTGGGGTTCGATCGAACCCAGGTTAAGAACCACTGGACTAGAGGTAATGAGAGCACACACTCATGAATCCAGTGTCTTCCACTGGATTCACTGTCGGTTTATGTAGCATTTGATTTTTAACTAAATATTTATACCTGTATTTCATTTATTTTTTGGCATTTATTTTGAAGTATGTTGGTCCTGTTTACAACTATGATTTTCATGTTCCAAAGCAATTTTTGTATGTTCCATCTTATAGTAATTAACAAAACTGTTTGACTACAAAGACTAGTCAAGATTGCTTTACATTTAATTTATACGTTGAAATTTGTATAGTAAAATGCAATAAATTAGTTGTGATGTGCAGAAGATAAACATTAGCAAGCTCAAGAATATGTTTAACTCTTTATATATAATAGCAACGGTTAGTTATAAATACTAGATTACGTCAATTTATGGTCTTAAATTGCAAAATAAAATCTGCTAATTGTTTGTCGAATGGTTTTATCACTTTGCATGAGCTACTTTCAAACTAAGTGTTTCGTGTTCTACAACTACATTTCCTGTAGGCTTAGAATTTAGTTTTGTAAGTGTGTGAGTATATCACAAAAGACAGAGTAAAAAGACAGAGAATTTCAGTTTTGGGTTAACAAAATATTGGTATATTTGACATAAACTGTTAAATTATGGAAAATATTTTCATGGAAATTCTGGAAGAAAAAAAACAACAGAAAATGTCCTGGCAACTTTTTGCCTGGATATTTTCAGTTTTTTAACAGAATTTCTGTCAGAAGTTTCCCATAATTTAACAGTATTTTAGTACAACATTTTTCTGTAAAAAAAACGGAAAATGTCCTGGTAATTTTCTGCCAGTACATTTTCTGTTTTTTTACAGATTTTTTTTTTTTTTTACTGTCCGGCGAATCTCATCTGTCCGTGTATCAATCAACTCCAAGCCTCTTCTTTGTTCTGTCACAATTATCGATTTAATTTTGATTATCATGCTCCACTTCCTCATACACACAGAGCCAGCAGCACGCCACTAAACTTCCCATTCATACTTGATGACAGTCACGCCCACATCGACACACCCACCACTAGGTGCTTCTGTCATATCAATAATTATTTAATTCATATGGCTCTTATAGAGCTTCAGTGAAAACGTGTTTATTATTATTAACTCTTTGGTGCAAAAAACTGATTGAAAATCGATTTATTTACATGTTTATGTCTGTTAAGGCTAAGATGGAACGGCACTGAAAGCAGCCCTTTAAACCATTCAGACACGAACACAACAGAGACACAATCAGATGACTTATTACCCCGCGATAATAACTCAATAGTCCATGGGAAAACCGTACATAAGCTTGTATTAAAGCAGAAATTACGGCGGCCACCGTAAGAAAGGTTTACGCCGCATGAACTGATCAATAGATTATCGCGAGGGAACGCAAAAGTATTGCGAGGGGATGCAAAAGAAAAAAAAATCCCCATGTCCCTTGGAGGGCTCCGTAGGTTTTTTAATAATGTATTACTGATTTCTATATTATTCTTCACCTTTTATATTAAAGGATGTTCCATAGTAAAAAGGAAATCTCTTAGTTTGACTCTAAAATGTTCAAATGTGTACTGCACTTTTCTACAAGGTGAAAAGTATAAGCAAATAATAAGCAAATTATTCATTTACAAATATAATACTCTCCACATCGCAGATAGGACATTACGGTTAAATAAACCTATTATGTTTGAAGGCTTAACTTTAATTAATCAATCAAACAAACCGATGTGCTCTGCTTTGAAATACTGTAGTACTTGTATGCATCTGCTTATCTCTGCATTATTTCCCATACTAACTAGGCTGATCTAAGTTTAAATGCGTTACTGTTACTTTACTTTGTTAACGGAATTCTGCATGCAACGGTTGTGTGTTCTGGGGGAATGTTTTTGTTTTAGTTCTGGATGCTCGCTGACTCTGGTGTGGACGTGTAAAGTTTGTCTGCGTCGGTGTTAGAGCACGTAAACTATCCACTTGTACTCCGGTTCGGTTATCTTCATTAAAAAATGATCAGCATTATTCCCTCCTGGAGTGGTCATTATCCCGCACCTTTACAATCCATCCGTGGCTCCCGTTAACAATACGTATTGTTAACGTGGCTCCCGTTAACAATACGGGATAATACGGGAACAATATTACTTGTTCCAGTAATATTTGTTACTGGAACAAGGGGTCAGATTAGAGTAACGCATTACTGATGTGATGATGGAATAATTGTTTGACATTTCTGCTCAAACTATTTACTGATCTGTCAGGTTTCCGATATGCGTCCCCCCCAAAGACAGACTCGTTCCTACGCCCTTGACTAAGCATATTTAAATATGCTGAACTATGTATTAAACCATACTTAAAAATACAATTGTTTATAAATGTAGCTTTGATAGATTTTTGAATATGGTTTCCAGTAACAAAAAAGAGTGTTATGATCGATTAAATGCGCTGATACGTCATTGTGCTGCTAAACACATAACGCTGAGTGGAGCGGTGTACCGCTCCAAGATAGCAACTCTAAATCTCGTCAGAGACAATAGGCGAGAGCGGTCCATGAGGCGTCTATTCTTATATTATGTCTATGGACCTATCCTTCAAATCTCGGGAAAAGGAGGATGCATTTGAAGGAGTCTTTGAATCCTGACAGGCCTTGTTGCCATGCTATGACGTAATCGGCCTACAAATCCATCCTTCGAAGAATGCAGACCCTGAATTCGGACACAGCTAATATATCACCATCAACACAGCCAAGTTTGTCATTACACATCTACCTGTACGGTTGCGCTTCAGGAAGTGGTTTTGAGGAACAGACCTTTCACTTTTAGAGGTCAGTTTTAGAGTTGTTGAGGTTTGTTAATTCTGTTGCTGATTTTGCCCAATTCTTAACTGTCAATAACCAAAACTTCAACACAAATGTTAAACTTTATTCGGCTGAAAGTCACAAAACAGTCAAGTAAATTAATGTGTTTAGAATCTATCCGGAAAAAAAATAATCTAGAGGAAGTGAAGTGCACTCAGTGTTTTCAAAGTTAGCAAATATGCTAAAGTGCTAAACAAAAAAAATCTGCTTCGTTATTAGCAGATTAGCAAATCGGAGTCCACCACTGGTGAAAGCTTTTGCCGCCGAAGTCATCTTTTGTTTTTTATTTTACAATTTAATCATGACGTCTTCATTTAGCCAAGATTTGACAACATCTATGGCTTTTTAACATCCAATCAATCATTAGTTTTAATTGATTTTTCCATCCATTCGGCAATAAAAGTATGCAACACATCCCAAAAACAAAAGGTTAGCACCTGGGTATGTCTCCAGTTTCTTCTCATAACAATTACACAAAAAGCAATTTGACAGAGAAGTGTAATGAAGTTGCAGCTGATAAGGTAAATGAGCTCCGACTGCTCGGTTTCACAGAGCACGGGAAGCGAATGCCGCGTCCTCTGGGCTAATTTGGATCCTATTCTGGTGTTAATGAAAAGTGTAGTGCCATAATGCTGGCTGATAAAGTAAAAGCGGCTGGAACGCAGAGTAATGACGATCTAAACGAAGAGAAGCCTCTCGTTAATGATAGACCGCGGCAGAATTAGAGATAAACCTGCAGTAATTCAAAGTAATTACACTGTGATTGTGATGGGATTGAGGTCTGCTCACTGCTCTGTCAAAACACTGACCTCAGCTCATCAGCTGTATGACCCTGGGTCTGACTGGATCTTCAACTATTCCTCACACACGTACGCACACACACGAAGGCGAATGTAATTGAGTTTAAGTGAGTAGTTGCTAGTAAAAGAGGGGCTGCAACATACAAACATACAGTTTGTGTGCTGGTTTTTGTTGCTCAGGTCTAAGAGAAAAAGCAACAAAAACAAAAGGTCAGATGTGAGATGAGAGGGTAAAGGAGAAGAAATACGAAGAAAGGAAAGTGAGCCTATGAATTCAATCAGAACTGCAGCAGGGCTCTTTTCTCTGTCAACACCTTTTAACCCATCCAGATGGGGTCTGCGGGGGTTAGGGCAGGGGCCAACCCACACACTCATACTCTGAGGTATCTGGGGTCTTGGGTTGGTTCATCTCTAAGCTACACTCTGCTAAGCACAGGGGCCCTGCCTGTCTGTGTGTGGGAGAATAAATCCAGACCATCCCAGTGTAGAGGCGCATCCATTCCTCTCATCTCTGTCAGCTGGTCGGCTTCATGGATCTGACAGGCATTTCAGTGCCTGTCGTCTGTTAAAGTTGAAATAGACGGCAGCCAAGATCGTTAACATCCCAGCCTGAAATCTGTTTGTTTAAAATGTATCCTGAAAAACAAACCTTTCCTCATGAACCTGAGCAACTTTTACAACACAGATCACTACCTGTTTCAGAGCCTTCTACACAGTAAAACACCCGAAGCAGCACATTTCAGCATAAAAGCTCCTGGGACCAGCTGGAACCAGACAATACTCTTTGGTGTGGATGCTGTTACTAAATGCAGAAGATGAAAACATTTTCAGTCTCACAGGAAGTAGATAGGTAAGATTTTTGTTTTCTAGAACCAATTAAATGGTTTCATTCGCTTCCTCCATTACCATTGCCCAACTACATCCCTATATTGCTGTGTTTCAGATGACGTAGCACCAGTGGTGGGAAGTAACGAAGTACAAGTACTTCGTTACTGTACTTAAGTACAATTTTCGTGTATCTGTACTTTACTTAAGTAGATTTAATAATGGATACTTTCTACTTTTACTCCACTACATTTTACAGTAAGTATCTGTACTTTCTACTTCACTACATTTCTACAAAGTGTCGCGTTACTCGTTACATCCAAGTCGCGTTGCTCTTTTTTTCCGTTTAAAATGTGAAGTTCAGGGACTTAAGGTGGCGCCGTAAAATCCAAGCAATAACGTGACTTAGTGTCTGTTGTCACCCATCCGCTCCCCCTTTACCTGCACGCGGAGCTCCAAGACATGCGCAGTGGTTTCCTCTGAGCGTCAGTAATATAATAGCGCTGCATAAGTCATAAGATATGGCGACATGTAAAATCAGCCGCGCTTCGCTTTCACAGACAGTGGGACTTCGTCCAATTTTTAACATCACTTGGAAGGAAAGGTAAGCTCCGTGGACGTGATGCTAGCAAAGCTAGCTGTCTTGCAGTGGTGGAGAAAGTACTCAAAAAATTTACTTAAGTAAAAGTACAAATACACAGTCAAAAATGTACTCAAGTAAAAGTCAAAGTACCACATTAACATTTTACTTAAGTAAAAGTAAAAAAGTTCTGGCTTTTAAAAATACTTAAAGTACTCGCTGAATGCATTACCCAATCGCTAATATCATTAAGTGTACCGATCGTATTTAATTTTAATACATCAGAAATGTGCCATTTTAATTAACACTACCACAGATTAAACATGTTCTTATTGTGTTTATTCTCTGTAACAGTTTAGACTTAGATATGTGATTCTATGAATAATAATTTCAGGGATGGAAACATTTTGTCTCCTGTCCTAACATAGGACAGGATACATCCCCTTTCAGTTATTTAGAAAGAACTGAAAGGGGATGTAAAGAAGGTGCGGGCAGGGTGGAGGATATGCAACCAAGGAGCCATGTAGCAGAGTTGTAGTCAAGACCACCGAACCCAAGACCAGCGCCCCGCGCTAAGTGACACAATAACATTAAGTTTACCTATCAAAATTGGTTTTCAGATTGATCTGAAAGATCCACATTCCCATAAAAACACCTAGATATTAAATACTTAAGAGCTGAAATGAATTTAGCCAGTATCAATTAAAACTCACTTCATTCTGTTTTGCTTTCATCGCTGTGCTACAATCCGCAGAGGTCTCCTGCTATCCCTAGAAAAATAACGCCCTGGGCGGTTGCCCATATTGCCCATGTCAGAAACCACAACTGAAACATTGCAATTAACGGTAAATAAGGTTCAACTGTCCAACGGCGCAACAAGTAACCAAGCAGAAGGAGCATCGTGACTGTTTTCATCCTCCCTCCCACTGCGATGTTTACCACCATGACAGGAGACGAAATCAATCAATGAGCATGCTCTGTGTTCATACGTTCAACTTTTACTTATTCAGCGATTAAATAAATCTATATATATATATATATATAAAAAATTCCCTTCTCACCCTCCGCGGGTGGTCTGTTTCATCCTCTGAGCTCGGGTCCTCTACCAGAGGCCTGGGAGCTTGAGGGTTCTGCGCAGTATCTTGGCTGTGCCTAGAACTGCACATTTCTGGACTGAGATGTCTGATGTTGTTCCTGGGATCTGTTTGAGCCACTGCTCCAGTTTGGGGGTGACTGCCCGAGGGCCCCGATGACCACAGGCACCACTGTGGTCTTCACCTTCCAGGTCTTTTCCAGTTCCTCCCTGAGGCCCTGGTATTTCTCCAATTTCTCATGCTCCTTTTCCTGATGTTGTAATCACTTGGTATTGCTACATCCACCACAACGGCTTTCCTCTGTTCTTTATCCACCACCACAATGTCCGGTTGGTTCGCCATTACCATCTTGTCTGTCTGGATCTGGAAGTCCCACAGGATCTTAGCTCGGTCATTCTCCACCACTTTTGGGGGTGTTCCCCACTTTGATCTTGGGGCTTCCAGTCCATATTCTGCACAGATGTTCCTGTACACTATGCCCGCCACTTGGTTATGTCGTTCCATGTATGCTTTCCCTGCCAACATCTTGCACCCTGCTATATGTGCTGGACTTATATATATATATATATATATATATATCTACCGCAGTGTACACAAGAACAAAGAACGGCTCTAAGTGAGGCTTCAGTCCCTAGGACTTAGTAAAGATCCGTCCAGAAGAATCGGATCGTTCGTGAATGTTATATCACTATATTGCACTATATTGCAGACTTTGGTCACAGCGTTGTCCCAAGCGACACCTCAGTCAACACCTCCACACAATAATTCAGCGCATGAGTGACAACTTTTTTTCATCAGATGCAACATGTGTCTCTGTACAGCTAGCTTAGCTAGCATCACGTCCACAGATCTTACCTTTCTTTAAGCTTTCCTTTCAAGTGACGCTAAAAGTTGGACGAAGTCCCCACCGTCTGTGAAAGCGAAGCGCTGCTGATTTTACATGTCGCCATATATTATGATTTATGCAGCTATTATCGATTAAACAGACATCTTCTCCCGCTCGGAGGAAACCACTGCGCATGTCTGGAGCTCCGCGTGCGAGTAAAGGTGGAGCCGATGGGTGACAACAGACAGAGTCACGTTATTGCTTGGATTTTACGGCGCCACCTTAAATCCCTGAACTTCACATTTTAACGGAAAAAAAGAGCAACGCGACTTGGATGTAACGAGTAACGAGACAGTTTTGTAGAAATGTAGTGAAGTAGAAAGTACAGATACTTACTGTAAAATGTAGTGGAGTAAAAGTAGAAAGTACCCATTATTAAATCTACTTAAGTACAGATACACGAAAACTGTACTTAAGTACAGTAACGAAGTAGTTGTACTTCCCACCACTGATGTCTTGACTGAAACACATGTTGCATCTGCGATGAAAAAAAGTTGTCACTCATGCACTGAATTACTGTGTGGAGGTGTTGACTGAGGTGTTGCACAGATGGGACAACGCTGTGACCAAAGTGCAATATAGTAATATGACATTCATGGACGATCCGATTCTTCTGGACGGATCTTGACCAAGTCCTATAGTGCTGAAGCCTCACTGAGAGCCGTTCTTTGTTCTTGTAATTCTCTGCATACACTGCAGTAACTATTTTATTTCATTAAAATATCTTTATATTTAGTTGGTGAATAAATAAAACAAAAACATAAGAACGCAGAGCATGCTCATTGCTCTTTGTTTTCGTCACCTGTCATGGTGGCAGACGTTGCAGCAGGAGGGAGGATGAGAACAGTCACCTCCTCCTGCATGGTTACTTCTTGCTTATTGGGCCTTGGACAGTGTTCATAGTTGAGTGTTGTTAATTGCTATTTTTAATGGTGCAGACAATTATTATTTCTGACATTGGCAATATGGGCAACCGCCCAGGGCGTTATTTTTTTAGGGATGGCAGGAGACCTCTGTGTATTGTAAACTCAATAAAAACATGCTTTATCTGTGGCCTTGTTCATTAAAATGGCACATTACTGCTGTATTAAAATTAAATACGATTGGTTCACTTAATGATATTAGTGATTAGGCAATGCATTCAGCAAGTACTTTTACTTTTAATACTTAAGTATTTTTAAAAGCCAGTACTTTTTTACTTTTACTTAAGTAAAATGTTAATGTGGTACTTTGACTTTTACTTGAGTACATTTTTGTCTGTGTATTTGTACTTTTTCTTAAGTAAATTTTTTGAGTACTTTCTCCACCACTGTGTAGCACCGACATCACCCAATGCACATGGAGGGCCAGAAGTAAATTCAGCCCACTTATTTCTGTTGATCCAGCATCAAAATGTCTAAAGTCCGAGTCCTTTACAGTAAATCCAACCGTTCAAATAGAGAAAAAGATGAACGTAATTTTTGTGTTTCGAAAGTAGTTGGTCACAAGCGAGTTCATTTTAAACAACTTACTGAAAAAGAGGAGAAAATGGATCAATAATCTACAGCTAAAAGCAGGAAGTGTGAAAACTAACAATGCCAGAGTTTGCAGCACCACAGGAAACAATCGCATCATTTAAATTGTATTTTCAGATATTTATTGGACAGTTACTTAGAAAGACAGCATTTAAGCAAGGTAAGATATATTATTTTTATGCCCTAGTGTGGATGTCTTCAGAGTGCTAATGTTGTTAACAGCTAGTTCAGTGTCGAGTCACCAGCAGAAAATATAATGTTTATTCAGTGGGACTTTAATGGTAAAAAAATAAAAATAAAAAAGCTGAATAAATTAAATATAACCTATCCAGTCATACAGTTACCATGAGCTGTTACTATTCCCCTACATGCTTTGTGTCTGGCCATGGGGTTTCTGTAGATCAGTGCGAATCGTTGATCTACATTGGACCAGAATCCAGCCTCCTACAGCAACTCAACATTAATGTACAACTCTTGCATGAATTTGGGTTTACAGAAGCTAAATAAATTATTTACCAGGAGATTCAAGCTCATAAAATAGCATGGGTTAGTTTGTTGTTAGCAATAACATCCTTATTATAGACTAAAATTACTTAAAAGGTAGGATAAGGTAATTTTATTTATATAGCACATTTTCAGCTATATAAATAAGCTGATACACTCACTTTACATGAGTGTAAAGCACTCATGTAAAGTGCTTTACATGAGTTAAAAGGAAATACAAACAAAATAAACCACAGGAAAAGAGGAAACGATACATTAGGGCAGATGGCAACATTCAGACAAAACAAAGAGGCAAAACAAAGACATGAGTGAAGGCGGTGACGTCAAAGGGCCATGAAGCCAGGTGGCTGTGGTCCCTGGCATAGTCCGACAGAGATGTTTGTTATCGAGGAATGATGTCCTTAGGAACGCTCAGCTCCACAGCTCCATGGAAACAGGAGGGGATGAAGTGGGAAGGAGAGCTGTGTTTACATATCTTCAAGGAGATTAGAGATATGCAGCCCTTCCAAGGCCACATGGGGAAAGCCAATTCAGAAACAGAATTATCTTAGGTCGGGAAGATTATAAATTTCAATCTTCCCTAAAGTCTCTCTGATACATCTCAGTTCCCAATCATCGAAATTAGTTTGGTCGTTCCACTGAGCAGAAACTAGCAACTTCTCCAAGATCGATTCTATCCGGTTAGTGAGTCCTCGTCTCTGTCCACACCAACAGTCTGTTTGCTAGTTTGGCCAGATCCGTCACAAATTTGTCGATAATCCAGGAATCCACAAACTCCATACAGCAGAAATCCTGTTATCATGAATAAATCCAGGGTGAATCCTGTGTGTCCCTGCAGGACAAGAGGACTCTCCTGTGCACAGACTTCTCGTCAAAAATGTGATCAATTGCATTGAGAGATCGGTTGACCAGATCCATAATTTGTAGATTTGGATGATGTGCAAAGAAAGGCTCCAAAAATATAGAAAAAGACGGGACAAAAACAGAGCAAGCAGAGCAGACAAGGGCAGGGAGGGAGCAGAGGAAAAAAGCGTCCGCCTTCATCAAGAGCAAGAGAGAAAGCACAATTCACTACTCACTTGGCAGAAACAAGTCGACAGCCATCTAGTGCTGCTTTTGAACCTAAATGCTTGACCCAATTTGAAACTAAATGATTGTATTCTCCAGGCTTTTGAAAGCGTTCTTCTGGCTCACTGTATAATATGAACTCTGCAGCTCCAGGTGGTTAGTTATGTTGATCGCGTCAATGCGGATAAATCCTCAAGATTATAAGAGAAGTCTTTTTTTTTACCAAGATAATACAGATCATATCCTAAATATACGCAGATTTTTTCGAGATACCTCAGCTGTTCCAGCCTATTTAGGGCTTTAGCATACTGTTGTGATCAACTTTGCTTCGTTTTGAACCGGAGGAATCCCCTTCTGGCCCTCCATCTGAATTTTGTGCGTCATCCGGGTCACGTGACTGAAACCCAGCAATAGGAAGACTGCAATTCTAAAACAGAAAATCAACATCGTCGTTTACAAGTCGGCTGAAATTCAAACAAAAAAATCCAGCTCAATGGGAGAAATCCCAGACGGAGCACTGAAGGGTGATGAGAATCGAGCAGAACTTAACAGCAAGGCATCAGCCAGGCTAGTATTACAGCAAAGTCGCTCTGTTTCATCCTTTTGAGTTTTCAGCCTCAGTTTATCACTGAATAACCTTCATTTGGTTTTGAAAATGTCAATTAAGATAATGATGTGTTCAATTTGAGCTTAGTGCTTTCTAGTTGCGGAGTTAAAAAAACTAGTGTTTGCAATTTGTTGGGGTGCTAACTACTATTAGCACCACAAGCTAATAATATTTTTCTCTTTATGACTTCAAACAATAAAATCCCAGAGTTGCAAATCACTAAGAGTGCAAATAATTTAATAGGTAATTGTCAGAAGCCCTAAAATAATTTATACCTTTTCCTTTTACTGATATGAACTCGACAGTCATAGTGGATGCTAAACCTGGAGCTTCTCTGTGAAGTCCCAGTAGTAATTATCTGGAAGACAGTCTTGCTTTTTGTATTTCTTCATTGAAAGTGACCAGTGTCATACATTCACTCAAAGTAAAACCGCCCTATTGAGAAAAAAAAAAATCCATTCTATGCCTTAGCTTGAAACTTTCCTTGTCTAGTTTCAAGCTAGCTAAGGCTAGGTTTCAGCTCTTTCAATGTAAACTCCAAATTATTTAATCAATGTTTTAAAATAACTAAGATCCTCTTACAATTACAATGGTTAGGTTTCTCTAACGTCTAACTGCCCCATATTTTCTCCAGGTATTTGTAAATATTTCCACCTATTGCTTCTCATTGTGTATCTATAATAATATGGAGTTTTTTTGTCACCTTCTTCTGATCTTGTATGATTATCTTCTGACTCTTTGTAATACAAAAACATGTGGAGAACCTTTTTTCCCCAGATTTGTTTCCTCAAATAAGTTTGTTTTTAGGTAATTAATAAACTGGCTGATTAACAGAGGTGTGTACACTGTTCAGAACCACGTTCAGATCATGCTAGGCCTAGCTTTCTCAGTAACTAGCCATAACCTGCTAATCTGTGGCCTTATTTTTACTTTATAAATCTTTATTTCACTTTAAATTATATTTGTATTAACTGATTGTATAACACCATATGTCAGACAGTTAATAGTTTCAGTTTCCCTTTGTTCCTGTTAAATTAATTCCTAATCAGTGCCTGCGGCTGTTAGCTTGTCCTGTGTCGCTCTGAGGTCACGAGGAGTTTTCCTCTGATGGATTTTACCACCTGCTTTGATTCATCTGTCACCACAGAGCCTCCACATCAACATCAACAAGTTCTCCACATTCCTTATTGAGCTTTACTTTGGGAAACAAGGGTTAGGGAAAATTCACATTATACCACACAAGCTTCAACCAATATTGGCATCTGTGTTTGACTGGACGCTTTAAAGATCTAAGAATCAGCCGGAAAGAGTCCGTATGTGTCCACATTACGCACCATATATCGCCTTTCTTATGCAGTAATTAAATGCAACAGAGCCCAGAACAGTTTCTAACAGAGAAACGCAGTGTGACACACTCAGAAACATCCAAGCTGTTTAGGTCAATGCTGTGTCAGACTGGTGGAAGTGGCCTGTAGTAATAAAGAACTCTTAGAGTTTTATGGCGGCTTCTTTTCCAGCGCCAGTTGTACTGTTGAACTGCACTAACGAGCTAATTCGGGAACCAACTCTTCATTTAGCATTGTAGCATTTTTGCCAACTTTGAAAATGTAGTGCAATTGACATCCCCTAAATTCATTTTTCTGGATAAGCTCTAATTTACTCGGCTGGTTTGTAAACTCTGAGTTGAATAAAGTTCGACATTTCTGTTGCCAACTCTCACTTTACTGGAGTGAGACTTGAGCTTTTCTTCTATTTATCCAACAGCTCAACATAGTGCATTCGCTCTAACATCAGTAGAGTTTAGTACAAAACTTTGGTTTCCACAACATTAAATTTAAGTATTAACCATCTAAGTAGATTACACCCATTACTCTGTCTGAAACCAACAGTGTTGCTTCAGCTTCAGCATTCAGTCTTATGAAACCAAGCAAAACTATTGATTCTTTATTTTCTGTGCAAATGTTTATTGGATCTTTCAGTGACCTTAAATATGAACAGAACAAACCTGGAGAGTTTGATTTCTTGTCTTATGAGACGAGCAGCTCTCAGAGCTGGTGAAAACACACAGGCCTGACCGTGGCTCTTCTTCTGCAAATGAAGTTAATCTGGGAACTGAGTAAAACATTACAGAGCTTTGCTTTGATTCTGAGCAGATGGTGTGTTGATCGCACTATGAATGCTGCAGCTGTGTGCGTGTTCTGTATAAATTTGTGACCAAGGGAGCAGAGGCCAATGGTCCATCAGTTTCTGTCAGGCCACAGTCATACTGTGAGATTGATTTGTGTGAGTGTGTGTGTGCGTGTGAGTGTGTGTAGGTATATGTGCGAGATTGACTCACTGATCGATAGTGTAGTTGGTAACAAAAGATGCTATTTCACAACTCACTGGACTGCATGGCCAAACACACACACACACACACGCACGCACGCACGCACACACACACACACACACACACACACACGCACACAGAGGTGGCAATTAACAAGACACTGCAGGAACTGTATGTCTGAGCTCGCTCTCTCTCTTGCTCTCTCACACACAGACACAAACACTACAACTCTATACAGCAGAAAGTGGTAACATGCTGCTAAATATTAAATATGGGTAAAATGTGGAGAAAACATGATGAAGCCTCATCTGTTCGACTGAGACAGAAAGACAAACGCTTCACCATCTCCAGCTGATGTTGCTTCAGAAAATGGATCATGGTTGAAAAAAAGTTTCCAACACTGAACTTTTTATAAAAAGATCAAAATATGACTTTTTATTTCCCTTTAAGCTGTGCCACATTTCTAAAGCTTTGTTGAGCGTGTGGACTACAGGAACAACCTGCTAAAACTCCTAAGCCAATGAGAAACTGCTTCATGTGATTTTGACTTTAGCTTGGTGCTGTGTATTGAACTGGATGAGTGAGGGAGGATTGTACACAACCAAAACAGCTTGGGTTTGCTGGTCACACACTAATGTGGGACGTGCTACTCATTCTGCTACAAGCATTAGTCCAATGTTGGTCACATCAACACCAGAGCCACGCTGAGTTCAGGTGTGTGGCGGTGGTCTCTGGTAAACAATGCAGTGGGGGTCAGGATGGAGTCTGGCCCTTAGAGGAGAGATATGCGGCTGGTTGCCATTGGTTACAGAATCTCATCAGGACATTGTCCTGCACTTATTCTTAGGAAAAGTTCTGATAAGGGGCTACACATTGGCGCAGTTGGTAGAGCTGTTGCCTTGCAGCGAGAAGGTTCAAAAAATGCTATTTCACAACTCACTGGACTGGGTTCGATTCCCGGCCCCGGTCTTTCTGCATGGAGTTTGCATGTTCTCCCTGTGCATGCGTGGGTTTTCTCCGGGTACTCTGGTTTCCTCCCACAGTCCAAAAACATGACTGTCAGGTTAATTGGTCTCTTCAAATTGTCTCTAGGTGTGAATGTGTGTGTGCATGGTTGTGTGTCCTGTGTGTCTCTGTGTCACCCTGCGACAGACTGGCGACCTGTCCATGGTGACCCCGCCTCTCGCCCGGAACATTCGCTGGAGATGGGCACCAGCAACCCTCCCGACCCCACTGAGGGACAAGGGTGTTAGAAAATGGATGGATGGTTCTGTTAAGGTTTAGGAAAGCTAGACAGAATCAGAAGGTGAGCAGGAACCTATCAGTCATTTTTGTTGAAATAAACTCTGACAATAATCCCACCGATGTCAAATTCTGGATTCTGTTTAGTTTATCTCCTCTCTCACCAGCCTGCTGCTGCTCTCTCTTCCTCCGTTCCTCCTGCTCCTCCCTCTGCCGGTCCTCCTCTCTGCAGGGCTGTCCCTCCTGGTCGCGGGGGATGATCAGGCCGTGGAAAGGGCACTGAGGCCAGGCAGAAGCAGGTCAGGACGGTCGCAGAGCGCTTTATGAAACTGAACCGGAGCTGAAACCAGTCAGGTTTGGTACCTTAACGCGGTCCTGCCGCTGACACAGCGTGCCGTTGCCCAGCGGGGCTCTGCAGAAATGGCTGACGGGCACAAAGTTCCCCGGGAAAGAGATGTATCTGCTCTTACTCTGTGCCAACAGGTCCTGGTTCTCCACCTCCTCCTCCACCTCTGCAGGAACCCAGAACTGGTGCTGAGAGGCTGACCTGCCACAGGAAACAACACACAGAATTACAGCATTAGACCCTCAAATGAGTAGGGAGAAATTAAACACTTAAAAAAATAACATAAGCCAAGTATGGACATCTGAAAAGTCTGTTTGGACGGTGTTATCTGTTGGTTGTATAAAAAGTATCAGGAGTTCATACTTTGCAGCCTGTTAGACTGAGTCTCAGTGCAGTAGAATGGAGAAAATGTGGATTTAATACAACTGATATCATCACAACGTTCAACTAAAATATGATCATTGCACATTTTTCTAATATCTGCAGCCTATTCATTCCCCTTTTTCTTAGGAAGTATCCTAAGAATTAAATCTTAAAACATTAGATTTTACACTGTAAAAAAAAAAAATCTAATTTACAGTAAAATACCATCAGTGGTGGTGGTCAGAATTTACTGTATCAGTACAGTAAAATTTTACCTAGATTTTATTTTGTTTTTGGGGGGGGGAGTGATGGACCGAGTTAAAAACAGGAGGAGTCACAGGATATTAATTAGAAAAATAGGGTTTTTTATTTTAACCCAAAGATTATAAAATGACAAAATGATGAACTGAGCTCATAAAAGAGGTCAAAGAAACAAAACTGAACTCAGGCAAAAATGTAAACAAACTGGCTGCACAAACAAACATAACTGACCTAATAAAGAAATGATACACAGGGGTATATATACTGGCTGATCAGACCAATTAAGACACAATAGGGGTAACTAAACAGAATACAATTACAAACACAAAAACAAATAACAGTACAGCTAAGTTTGACTAAACTAAAGACTCACAAAAGGAAAATCAAAAATATTAAAGTTTAATACTAATATTTACTTAAACACAAAACTTATCTAAACAAAGAAACTACAAATTTTCCCTGCCAGCAGGAACTAGTGGTGTAGTCCAATCAGCATGTAAGCCTGCTGAGCACTGGCACCCATCTTTTGTCTGGCCACTCCAAGGCAGGTAAGTACCAGCAAAACACAGACAAAAGGTCAGTCTCAAGCAAACAAATTAAACTTAAGTTGATATAAATACACATGCTAACTAAATGTGCGTGCCAACATAAAGAACAAATGTATCCAAATCAACTAATAAATGTTTTACTGAAACTAAAGTTGTGGAAATGTGTTTGTGTATTACTTGAGAATCTTGCCAGCGTTGGGTTGCTCCTGGCCCCAGTAGTACAGATCCAAACCAAAAGGAACAACTGGAGCTTCAGCAGCATCCTGCGCTGAGTCCGGCTGAGATGAACCAGGGCCAGTAGTGCTGCTGCTGCTAAAGGCAAGATGCAAGGAGGAGAGTTTAACCATAATTTATAGCTTAAACAGTGGAGGTGAAACAAGTGAGAAGAATGAAAGGAAATGTCTAAAGGAGGAGAGTCAGGGGAGAAGTCACCACCTGGATTCTGGAAGCAGGATCTGCTGTCTGAGGACACGCAGTGTGGCTGCAGCAGAAGTTGGATCCTGCTCGTCCTCTAGGAGCCTCCTCATCCTCCTGGAAGAGGAAAATGAGCTGGATGGAAGAGGGGAAGCTGGAGGTCTTCTGACTGGGGGAGTTTTGGGTGCGAATGCTGCAGTTGAGGTGGAAGGAGCGGGATCCAGACCTAAAAGAAGGGTATGTGGTTCAGCATTACGTCAGTTTTTCTTAGAGACATACCAGAAGCTTCATCAACATATTCATGCACTAAAACATTAACCCGGTTATGCAGAATTACGTGAAAAGCGCAACAGTACCCAAAAAACTATTAAAAAAAAAAAAAGTATGGCTTTACAGTCATGTGTTAAGACTGAACAGCAAAGGACTGAACACACAACCCTGAGGGACTGGGGTACTCAATTGGGAATGTTTTTCAAAGCCAGGCTGAATGTGGTCTTTCAGTCAGGAACTTCAAAATTCAGAGTCAGGAAGCAGATCTTTCTCTATTAGGTCTCTCCCATACTTCATATGAATCCCCAAAATCAGCTCTCACTGTTGTAGTCGTGTGATGAACATTGCGTCATCTTGTTGGCAGGGAGGCGTCCTCCTCCCCTTCTCTATACCAGCCACGGGTCAATTACTTTGTATGGAGCTCTGTGTGATGTGTTGTGTGATTGGCCAGACATTTGTAGGTGTGTTTTGTGCAGAAATGTGCTCAGACAGATGTCGATATTTCGCTTCAACTCATTTGTTTTCACTATCCAGTTTTTGAGAAGCATTTGTCAGACATGTTGAGGAAATATGCAGATATCATTGTACTATGTGTGACACGTAACCTGTTCAGTTTAACACAACCTCTGATCAGGAATATTCATGCGTCGCATGAGCACCTGGTTCATCAGAGACGGGTTATTGTTTTCTAAATGAGGTGGAAGCTTATGGTCAAAAGCCAATGCACATTTCACCTGCTAAAATCACAGTGCCTTCTAGTGGCCTGACATGACAACTACAGCTGACTCAAGGTGGTCTGGTGGTGATCTTGTTTAAACGCGGAACTTTTCCCCAATCAACATCCGAAAATTCGGGCACTCTGTGTGTGTGTGTGTGTGTGTGTATGGCTGTCTGTCTTGTGTGTCTATATGTTACAGTCTTGTGACCAATTAGCAAAACCCAAAATACATTTTCATAAGGTTCCAATGTATTCATAATCAGGATAAAAGTTGCAAAATAGCATAGTGTTTGTTACAGAACATGGTTTATTTTTACACAGTTTACACTAGAAAGTTATAGCAAACACAGCATATATGTCAATGGTTAAGAGACTATCATCCCCACCTCAATTGTCCTTAATCCCCTCCCCATTCTCTCGCTGTCAGAGGGTAAAATACACACTCAATCTGCTCCTTTAAGAGCGCCGAATGGCATGGCTTTGACTGGATGTTGTGGATGTTAAGACGCACAGATCAATGTAGGAAATGTGTATTGTATGTGTGTGTGTGGGTATGTGTGTTCGCAAGAAGGTTGTCGAAGAAAAAAATTGGGAAAACGGGAGTGGGGAGCGGTGCTACCACAGCTCAAGAAAAAGCTGGTGGAAAAGCAAAAAGAAGTATTGATCTTCCAGGGTTAAGCAGGGCCTGTAATTAAAATGTTAATTTGAGAAAGAGAGCTAGTGTCCTGACAGCAGAGGGAGGGATAAGAGACCTGATAACCAGAAAGACAGAACAGAAAGGAAGGTAGAGAGAGAGACCGAGAGAGAGAAAGAGACTAAGGACAAGAAGGAGGAATAGTGAGAGAAGAATGAAATGTGCAAATATACTTATTCAGTAATAAATACAGAGATGAAAGCAATTAACACACTGATATAATAAGAAGCAGAACAATATTAAAGTGAGGATAATAGTAAACTCAGAAAACAGCAGCATGTTCACTGTCAGAGGTCTGAGAGCTCCACTATGTTCTCGTGACTGAATATCAACACAGAAATGTCAAACTGTAAACTGCACCAGAGTTGCTGCTGTGGGTTTCTGCTGCAGAGTCATGGAAAACAAAACAGAACAGCACTTCAGTGATAATGTGGCAAAGCATGTAGTACCAAGGGGGGAGTTATCACAGAGGCAGCCTCAGATTTGGGCTTCTTTGATTCTCATATGGGGTTCCTCAAAGCCTCATTATTGGACCAAGATCAGACTGTAGCCTTACAGCCTCCCTAAACCAATGGGGGCAGTCCACCTTTTTTCTGGCGAGATCCATGGCCTCAGGTTGGTCTGAAGTCAAACAGTCAAGATGAGGTCATGTGGTTGAATAGAATTTGAGTAGTTGGGGCTGTTTTCCACACAAACACACTTATAAAATTTTGACCCATCAGACAATAGTTTCCCATTCAAGTAGAGTCGGGATGTTCACCCGGGTGGCTGTGATGAGATTTTCGTCACGTAACTGTGACAATGAGAACTGATTGTGGCATGTCGACCTGATCATGAGGGCCTTTTACCAGACTTTTTCTACTCCAGTGCATGCTGGAGGTCATGACCTGAAGATACCAACAGAAACACATCATCTGCAAAAGGAAAGACGAGAAACGGATATTCTCTCTTCTCCGTGGCTACACCCTGACATCCTGCCCACCAACACCACAATCAGGACTGGTGACGATAAGACAGTCCTACATTAACTAGGTTAAGTTACTGTATTGGTGTCTTCATTGGCACTAGTAACAACAAAAATATAACAGGTGGCTACAAGTTTTTCAAAATGCTGGTCATGGCCAGCAGCAAGATGAAACCATCATAAAACTGACTGGGTTTTTGTCAATATTTTTTCAAAGCAATGGACTTATGAGCTACACAAATAACTATATTTGGTCCTGGATAAAAAAGTTTAATGAACAAACTATATATTTTATTTTTTTTAAAAACACTGACAAAAGCAAAACTCATGATGGACCTAAAATATTGTTCATAACTACATATAATGAATAAAATACAGGCAACAACGGAAAGGGCCATTCCTTGTTATTCAAGCAAAACAGCAACAGGATGGCATGTGAGAGTGGGTGGTACAACCTAGGTGCAGGGCTAATAGGGGCTCATTAAAGAGGTTGCATTGTTAATTTGGTATGGCCCCTCTAGATCATTACCTCACCCCACTAATCACCCCGACACATACACATAGACACAGCTGATTTGAGCCCAGCAGATACAATCTAATTACTCTGGCTTCTAATTGATTAGTAATGGAAGGAGAAGGAAGTGGAGAGGGGCGGGATCGCAGGTAAAGTAAAGTCTCGACCTGAAAGGAATGATTTGCTGAAAAGGAGAGGAGGAGTGTTTGCCATAGGTCGAAGGTTATCTGCCCCAGGACAAAACAACATGGCTGACCCAGCAATAACTGTAATACCATGCCATTAACACAGAATATATATATATATATATATATATATATATATATATATATATATATATATATATATATATATATAAAGGCCTCACAATTGAAAACATACAGGTTTCTATACAACCCATGTGAATGGTGAATGATGGTTCAATATGGCTGACACTGCAGCACCACAGTGTTTCCTGTTGCCTGGAGCTTCTACCTCCTTTCTAAGAGAAATAGTAAAGACTCTCCAACATCACCTCATACTTAGAAACAGCATGTTGTTCTAGCGCTGACATAGCAATTACATAAACACGCACTTGGTCATTGACCTGAACACATGACCTCTTACCCAGTATGTTGCCTGGAGGCTGAACATGCTCCATACAAGCCAGATTGCTGTGAAGGTGTATTCTATATATCGGTATTGTTCCGATAAACCTGGGCCAATATTAACAACTGAAACTTGTTGCCGTTTGTTTCTGGAGGGGGATGGGAAGACGTTGGTCATGTATTATCTGTTTGGTCGTGTTACAGTGATACTGATGCAGCAAAGGATTGTGGGGTGTTAAACTGAAGCAGAGAAGCAGTGGTGGTCATTTTTATTCAGGTGTCAAAAGGGTAATGAAATAGAGATAAAATCCAAAATCTATCAGCTACAGGCCATAACAGCAATATTGGTTTCTGATATCAGCCCAAATTTTTCACATCAGTGCATCTGTAAAATAAATGTTTAGAAAATCTGTTTTAGAGTTACTCCATTGTTCTGCTGTCTAACCTTTTGCTCTTTTGCTCATTTGTACGTCTGCTGGTCTCATATGTTGGAGGGAAACAAAACATCAAAAATATCAAATCTTTGTCTTGATTGTACCTTGACTGACTACGGATCAACACTGGTCGTTATGGCTAACAATGGCATATTATGTGATGTGCATTGTCCCTCTTGACTTTTAAAAACAACAACAATATTCAAAAAGTGATTAAAATATTAAAACATGGTATGAGGTTTCTGGCGCGAAGAAATCGTCCTTTATTTGTATGGTTAATTGTGATTATGAGGCCATAGAGCTGCTTTGTCCCTGGTTTTCAGACACTTGTGCAGAAACTTACTTAAACTTTTTACCTGCTCTCTGTCAGCTGCCTCTTTGAAGCTTGACTGAATGTTTGTTTACCGAGCGTGTGACGATCTGAGCAAATTAAGGCAGCTTTAGATCTCCTTTTGTAGCTGCCCCTCAGTGTTTATGCACGTGTGTGTGGATCAGTGTGTTTGTTTGTACTGGTAAACTGACCGTACTCTGCTCGGAGATGCTCAGGAATGTGTGGCTCATATCCTTCTTTCTCTGGAACCTCTTCAAACTCGTCTTCGTCATCGTCCTCCTCTCCGTGTGAGGTAGCCTTCATCTAAGGAAGAGAAAGAAACTGTGGTTTTTAACCTTACAAAGACAAAAGAAAAAATGCTGCCATTCAAAAGGAAAAATGTGTAGTGTACATCAGTATAACAATGCCCACATATCAGTAACTTAGCTTCTTACCACTGACTTTGCCAGGTACAGTATAGCATGTTTTAGAGAACTCAAGTGGTAATGTAAGAATTATGAATATTTAATAAGAAGTTTAGATCAGAAAACTCAAACTCTGAACTAGAGGTAAGATATTACTGATCTGTTACTAATAGTAAGAGATGTTTTATATATATTTATACCTGTATATGTTTAGCTTTTACAATCTATCTCTTTTCTTTAATCCACACAGGGTCAGAATATACATCCACTGATCCCTCAGTAGGATACAGATACGCAGCATTCTTTTTGCAGAATACAACAAGCTTCTGGCTAAATATTGGAGCTCTCTTCTTAGTAGAACTGAACCAATCCTTATTGTACAATAATCTCTGGGGATTCTAAAGCAATCCCCCAAAACAGAAGCAGACTTATTTATCAGTTTATAGGGGTGCACCGATAAATCAGCCCCGATTTTCCTTCATCGTGGGAGATCTTATCTAAAGGTTTGAAAATCAGCTACTGCCAACATTTGCTCTGCCTTGAGACAGACAGACAGACAGATTGACAGACCGCTCACCAAGTTATGCATGCTGTTAACAAGAGTTATCCCACTGTAGCCAAATTAGTGACTCTTTTCCTATATTTAGCAACTTTACAAACAAAAAAAATGGTATTGACCAAATCAGAACCTTAAGGTCAGGCTTTTTAAAGATTGGTCAGACAACTACAGTTGGTGCCCCCTTATCAAAGTGCATTCAAAAAAGTAGATATTAATGTTAAAACAAATCCAATGTCCGATTTGTATTTGAGATGTTGGACTGTAAGCTCAGTGCTGGTTGTGTAAAGATGGAGGGTTTCCTCCTTCAGAAAGCATGGAGTGGTGTAATGAAGGAGAGCAGTTTCAACCCGTTTCCAGCAGATCATTCCACCTCGGCCACCCTTAAAGCTCGCCGACTGACAATAAACTCTGTTACTGTAAGTGTGAGTTTTTATGGTAATGAATAACAACCCTGTGTGTCATTGATTTATTCTTCTTTCAACAGCCTCTGGCTTCAGACAGACATGGTGGTCATTTCAGGAAGTTTGGGCACAGTGAGGAAAATGCTCCAACTTTTACTTCTAAATACTCACAGCATCAAAAAAAAAGGAATGGAAATCCAAGCTAAGCAGATGACACAGAGAGGGCTGAACAAAAACAGGACATGTGATGTCTTTGTGTTAGAGGGGAGGGAACAGGGGGGCGGTAATGATGTCTGAATGTGTGTGAATGTGGGTTTGATGATCAGCCATCAGCGCGGAGCTAAATTTATGGTTTTTAATTTCCTGGTGTGGTTGTTAGCCGATGGTTGGGCTACAATGCAGAACACAACACTCCTGTACAGAGAGAGGGTCATTTTCATTACACAAATGTCGTGCATGTGTGTGTGTGTGTTTGGAGAGGGGTGTGGTTGCTAAGGATGCACACACATCACACACACACACACACACGCTTCAGCTCAGCAGCATCATAATCACGGTGATTAGTGTTATGAGGAGCAGTAAAACCTAACGTCAAACTAACATCTTATTCCCACAGGCCCCTTTATCATTCACTCATTCCATTTGTGTGTGCATGTGTGTGTGTGTGTGTTACAGGGCTGCTGCGTTTCTGCAGATAAAGACTATTAACATGTTTGAATTAGTTTACAAATGATGAGTTTGTGAATGATGACTAAAAACACCCTCCCCCACCACACACACACACACACACCCCCACGCGCACAGAGTCAGCTAACCATGTCACCAGCCTGGATCGGCAGCTCTCGAGGCGGCATGCAGAGAACAATTAAAACCGTTTATATTACAACACTTGCTGTTTGGTTAACAAGCAACTAAACAATTAAAAGCTAATTAGCACTCATTAACGCTCCCACAACACACACTGAATGAGGTCTATGAGCCAGAGATTTTATGACATGTGAAGTGTGCACACACACACTCACACTTACACACCATGTGTAATTCTCTGACAACTATGTGCTTGCTGTTCAGTTGTTCACTCATTTGGCAGGCTTGTCTGTAATCATCATTTGACAATAAACATCATATATGATATATAACAATCTGCAGCTATCAGACTGGAACTGGAGGAAACTGCAGCTAATTACAGCAATAGCTCTGAAATAGCTCTTTACCATAGAGTCCCTTTCCTCTCCAGGTTGTCCTGGTTTTAGCTCCGCCCATCTTCCCAACAACAGACCAGCTTCAGCACGCCACTGCAGGAGAATGTTCTCACAGCTTGTAGTTCCATCTGAGCAGGACAGCAGCTGCATTGCGTTTGGTCATAAATTTGTCCAAACTGGAATTACAAAAATAAATTTGCGTAATGAACACAAGCCAATGTTGGAAAAAGTAAAAGGTTTTTTCCCCCCATCATGACAATTTGCATACAGCAGCAAAGTATTTATTTGTCGGCACTGGCCTCCTTGGACAAGGCGCTACTGTCTCCATCAGAGCTCTCACAGCAGCAAAGTTTAGTTTGTCATTCAAAAGTGTTGAATCCACAGCTCTTCTGTAAAACTGCCAACTCCAATTTCCACTAAACGCCACCAACGTAGCCCACTGCAAACATAGGACTTTTTTTTAAAAATGGCTCTCTTCTTTTAAGGTGAACCCTACATTTGTGGAATGGAGGGGTGCACCAATCGCATTCTTCTAACTGATCATTGATCTTTAAAAAGCCTGATTTCAGTTTTGGTCGATAGTGATCCTTTTTTTGTCTTAAAAGTCACTAGAGAGAGCAAGTGACTTGCTCTCTCTAGCAAGTCACTTGCCATTGTCATCCCATTGTTGATAGTCATCAACAATGGGATGACTATAGTTAACCACACATGCTGATGTGACCTTGGGGGTCAGTCCTCTCTCACAATAGAGCAAAAGGGGACAGCAGCAGACCATTGCAGAGGGAGATAGTATCTATTTCACATGTAAATATGGGCTGATCTTCTAAAGGAAATCAGGGCCGATTTCCACCCGCAGTGGACCGTAAACGGCTACCTTATAGACAGATTGGTCTAAGCTCAGGATCTGTTCAGCTCATCCAGAGTTGTCCGAGTTGGACCTCTCAGCCCCTTTTCTCTCGTTCATCTTCTCTTATAGTTAGGCTGAAGCCCTTTTATGCCTCATTTTGCAATGATTTCTGATGCTGTGTCACATAAAATCCTTCACCAACATTCACTGAAGCTTGTGCACAAGTTTAAGAGTGTGGGTGCGTCTGCACGGCACCACATGTTGAACTCCAATTGTCTGTTTGGTATCTTTCCTCAATAACTTTCAAAGTTTTTCCAGTTTCAGACCGAACGATCTTGTCTGATATGGGCAGCTCAAAGAAGCAAACTCCATTTCTGCTGACTCAAACAACATCAATACAAATGATTCTTTTATTTCTGGAAAAAAAAGATGCTTAAGTGAATGAAAGTGAGGTTTGAGATACTGTGCCTCCGTCTTATTTATTCTCCTATAGAAAGAGCAGACAAAGCTGTTAAACAACGTGTAACATTTTAAACACCAGAGCAAACTTTCTCCATTACTCCATGCCTCTGCAACAATTATTCATCCTCAGAGAGCAATGGATTCACTTCCAGCACACGTACACAGCCATACACACTGATATAGTCTCTATAGGTCTTGTGCTTGTCTACTTTAATCCCAGCTGGTTTATTCTGCTCTGATCAATGACCTAAGACTAAGAAGTGATCACCCAGCTGGAGGAAAATCCTGCCCTAACATCATCCCTTTTCCCCTGCTTTTCTGCCTCTTTGTCTCTAATTCACCCTAATTTAAGCCTGATAGCATCGAGTGCTGTCGCGCGTCCTGGCAGAGCTGTAAGTCTTACAGCAGGATTAGCTTTCCTCCAGAAACATTTTGCTGACGGCCGGCGCAGCTAAAATATGGCCTCTATTCCTCCACATGGCTGCGCGAGAGGCTGCTTTGCATTTTAACGAAGCTTTGGTTTATTCTCCAGGACACGAGCGCGGGAAGAAAACCCCACGCAGGAGATAAAAACTGCTGCTGTAAATGAAACTCAAGATTCAGCAGACAAATTAGAAGTGATGCTTTGGGTAAAGCAGAGCCATGAGTCACTATAATAGGAAAAGGACAGAACAAATATTGGTTACTCTAACATTAAAAACCAGGCCAGGTAGAAATAAAAAGAGTTCCAGAGTCCAGCTGAATAAATCAGAAAAGTTGTTGAAGTAAAACAAGATGGTGCGTTACTGTAATGGCAAAGATAAAATGCCATTACAGTATTTTAGAGAAAGCCAATCAGATCTTCAGCAGAAAATTCTAAGAGATTTGCTGGAGTTCAGGGTGAGACAAGACAGGCCAGTTAGGCCCCAGACCCTGCAGAGTGGAAGGGCTCTGCAGGGTCTCAGAGGTCTTCTGGGGGTTTGGACTCCACATTATGAATAGAGGAGAGGACCTCCATAAGTGTTTGGGGTAAACACAAATTCCCCAACTTTGGTATGAACTGACACATACGTTTTCCTGAAATTTATTCAATTACTCTGATGTGAGCAAGAAGCTGAGACCAAATATCTGGATGTCACAAAGAGACCATGGTCCAGTATGACAAACTTCCACCTATTATAACACCATATAAACACTTTGCCTGCTTGTCCAGCTGCTGCCTAAATACAACAAGGTGTCCATGGATCATTAAAAAGTCTAAACTCATATATCTAAAATTAAGCCTTAAATCCAATAAAATAATGTAAGTTTGTTATAAATACGCTAACTACAGGTGATCCATTTTGTTGTGACAGGTCTATTTAATCGAGATTTATTTTTTATAACTGACAATTTTCTGTCAGGTATAAGTTTGAGTTTTGCGTTGTCAACTGAATTCTGTGTTTCAAGTCGGTTCTGGCAACTGGTAACTTGCTGCTAATATACCATTGACAGGCAGCTAGCTAGGTCTACGTTGAGGGGCAATGAACAGCAGTGACAGGAAAACACAACACACCATAAGTGACATATAATCTTTAGACTTTCTTGCCTTGCGACACCAGCCCATGTGTGCATGACGAGTAACGAGCCCAAAATTTCACATGCGAGTTCACATGCGTAATGTCATCGGTTGCTTGGCTGGAGGAGAACAAGCGATTGTCGCCTCATGGTGGAAGTTCTATAGGAAATGAATGAAGAAGGAGCAAAGTCGCCTCTCGCGTGTCAAGCCTTTAAGCGCGTCAATTCATTTGTCTTTGCCACTGGTTCACTTTAATTGCCAGCCCGTTCCAGGATAGGTGTATTCTGTGGAAAAACGATTTCAAGTTTGGCACTATGCTAAAGTTGTTGAGGGCAATATAGCAATGCATAGGGAGAGCAGTGACTAACTTGTCTTGGAAGTCAGTCACTGCCTCCATGCATTGCATGGCAGGCACCTATTGTTCTACACCCAATAGAATGTCTGGATTATTTATTATTCTTTTGTGACCGTTAATGCGGCCCGAACCGCTGCGTGGAACCCCACAAATGTGGTATCAAAAAATGCGGCTCGATTACGGCATTAGAGCTATTACTTTTGGTGGGATTCGGAGTTACCATGGCAACATAAATTGCAAAAAAGACATTGATATGCCTGCTCCAGTAAAATGTTTTCAAAATTTACCTAGGGTTTTCTGTCCAGGTGCTTCAGACCGATGTGGTGCGACAGGACAAACTCACGCTCAGACCCATGTTTTTCCATATATTTCTGAAAAATGTCAGACCTCAGCGCACATCATCTTTCTCTGATCGCTGTTAATACTGTGAGTGAGGTAGAGATATGAATTGGGAGAATATTGGAGACGACAAATAGCCCTCTCATACGCTTCAAACGGTTTTCGAACACGTGTCACGGTTCCTGAACGGGAAGGAGTTGTTCGAAGTGCTCTTTTGGGGACAAACAGGTTGGTTTAAACATAAATTTCCCACACTTTCTGAGTCAAACAGCTGCAGGGGATTAATTACCGTAGCAACAGAACAGAGAGCATGGCCTCTGCCATGCTCTCTGTTCCTCCTCTGTTTCTAGTCCTAAGTAACTCCTCTGAGTTACTTAGGACTAGAAACATAACTGTAGTTCTATCTATGGGAAAGACTCAGTTAAAAGAGGCCTGAGCAGCATGTCAGAACTACAACATGGCGGAACTGTCAGTTAAACAGAAATTACTCTCCCCCTGTCTGTAAGTGACAGCTGAAGTTGGCAGGGAATTAGTTACACAGAGCAGGGCAGGGCACGCCATGTCTGGAGTTTGCCACAGTAGTTCTAACTGTGGCAAACTCTCACTTAAAACAGAGGCCTGAGCAGCACATCAGAACTACAACATGGTGGAACTGTCTGTTACTACAGAGAAGAACTTAGCTGGTATTCACAACTACTTGTGTTTTGAGCATTATATAACTGATTTAACACTATCACTATTACACATGGGATTAGTGTGGCCATTAAAAATTAAGTTTACTGAAAATTTCAAAACAAAAGCCTTGAACATTATTACATCATGTAATTGCTCAGTCAGAAAATCAGAACCACCGTTAAACAGCCATGCTCTTAGAAAAAGTTTTGATTCAGTAACTTAGGTTTGTTTATTTTGATGCACCAGCATTTGACTTTGAATGAATGTTTCCCTCTTTTACTAGACATTATTTGATATAGGCAGGGTTCTGAGACTTACTTGACTCATAATTTAGGGTACAGAGAACCTTAATGTTAAATGTTTAACTGGTTGCAGGTTTTTCAGTTGTTCTTTTGACTGAGTAGCTCAGGGGTGGGCAATCCTGCTCCTGGAGGGCCGGTGTCCTGCAGCTCTTAGATGTCTCCCTGGTCCAACACACTTGGATCCAACAGCTGAATAACTTCCTAAGTGCAGTCAAGTTCTCCAGAATTCTGCTAATGACCTCATTATTTGATTCAGGTGTGTTGAAGTAGAGATGCATCTAAAAGTTGCAGGAGACCGGCCCTCGAGGCCTGGAGTTGCCCACCCCTGGAATAGCTGCTGTATTGTGCCTGCAAGTATCTTGCATGTTTGTATGTTGCATGTTTACATTAATTAGGGGAATTTATTACCAGATCATTTTTTAATTTTGCCAGATAGTATCACTTATAACTAACGCAAAAAAATAAACAGTCAATACAGGTGATCGACAAAGATCGGCCTCATAGGTGATCGGTTTCGGAATCGGCAGCAAAAGAACCTGATCAGTTTTTTGCTGCCGATGAGGACAAGCCCCTACATGGGATGTGAGACATGTGGTCATCAGGGCCCTCGGGGCAGTCACCCCCAAATTGGAGCAGTGGCTAAAAAAGAACAACATCAGACATCTCAGTCCAGAAATGTGCAGTTCTAGGCACAGCCAAGATACTGCGCAAAACCCTCAAGCTCCCAGGCCTCTGGTAGAGGACCCGAGCTCAGAGGATGAAAGAGACCACCCGCGGAGGGTGAGAAGGGACTGAGATGTCTGATGTTGTTCCTGGGATCTGTTTTAGCCACTGCTCCAGTTTGGTGGTGACTGCTCCGAGGGCCCCAATGACCACAGGCACCACTGTGGTCTTCACCTTCCTTGTTTTTTCCAGTTCCTCTCTGAGGCTCTGGTATTTCTCCAGTTTTTTGTGCTCCTTTTTTCTGATGTTGTAATCACTTGGTATTGCTACATCCACCACAACGGCTTTCCTCTGTTGTTTATTCACCACCACAATGTCCGGTTGGTTCACCATTACCATTTTGTCTGTCTGTATCTGGAAGTCCCACAGGATCTTAGCTCAGTCATTCTCCACCACCTTCGGGGGTGTTCCCCACCTTGATCTCGGGGCTTCCAGTCCATATTCTGCACTGATGTTTCTGTACACTATGCCCGCCACTTGGTTATGTCATTCCATGTACGCTTTCCCTGCTAGCATCTTGGAGCCTTTGCTTGGCAGCCTTTTCCTGCTGTTATGTGCTGGACTGTCTCAGGGGCCTCCTTGCACAACCTACACCTTGGGACTTGTCTGGTGTGGTAGATCTGAGCCTCTAATGCTCTGGTGTTTAGGGCCTGTTCCTGTGCAGCCAGGATGAGTGCCTCTGCGTTGTCCTCGAGTCCAGCTTTTTCCAGCCATTGGTAGGATTTCCTGATATCAGCCACTTCAGTTATTTGTCGGTGGTACATCCCATGTAGGGGCTTGTCCTCCCATGATGGTACCTCCAGCACCTCATGCTCTGTTCCCCATTGTCTGAGACATTCGACAATGGCTCTCACACTCGCTAGTCCTCTGCCTCCTTCCTTACGGCTCGTGTACAGTCTCAGGGTGCTGGATTTGGGGTGGAACCCTCCATGCATGGTTAGTAGCTTCCGAGTATTAACATCCATGGCCTTTATCTCTTCCATTGGCCAGCTAATTATTCCAGCAGGGTATCTGATTACAGGTAAGGTATAGTTGTTTATTGCACGGATCTTGTTCTTGTTATTGAGCTGGCTTCTCAGGACTTGCCTTATTCGTTGGAGGTATTTGGCTGTGGCTCCTTTCCTTGTGACCTCATCGAGGTTGCCATTTGTTTGTGGTATTCCCAGGTACTTGTAACTGTCCTCGATGTCTGCTATTGTTCCTTATGGGAGTGAGACCCCTTCTGTGTGGACGACCTTCCCTTTCCTTGTAACCATCCAACCACACTTCTCGTCCGAATGACATCCCAATGTCAGTGCTGTAGATCCTGGTGGTGTGGATCAGTGAGTCGAGGTCTCGCTCGCTCTTGGCGTAAAGCTTGATGTCATTCATGTAGAGGAGGTGACTGATTGTGGCCCCATTCTTGAGTCGGTATCTGTAGCCAGACTTGTTGATGATTTGGCTGAGAGGGTTCAGGCCTATGCAGAACAGCAGTGGGGACAGAGCATCTCCTTCGTATATGCCACATTTGATGGACACATGTGCAAGTGGTTTGCAGTTGGCTTCAAGGGTGGTTTTCCACAGCCCCATCGAGTTTGCAATGGAAGTTCTTAGAGTCCTATTGATGTTGTACATCTCTAAGCATCTGTGTGTGGCATTGAGTCAAAGGCTTTCTTGTAATCAATCCAAGCCGTGCACAGGTTGGTGTGTCGGGTTTTGCAGTCTTGGGCGACTGTGTGGTCTACAAGGAGTTGCTATTTATGCCTATGCCCTTCTGTGCCGTGCTCATGTATTTATCCATGTGCCCATTAATCTTAGCCACTATGATGCCTGACATGAGCTTCCATGTTGTAGAGAGAAAGGTTATTGGCCAATAGATGGATGGGACTGAACCCTTTGAGGGATCCTTCTGGATCAGGATTGTGCACCCTTCAGTTAACCATTCAGGGTGAGTCCCATTTTGTAGCAGCTGGTTCAGTTGAGCTGCCAGTCGCTCATGGAGGGCAGTGAGTTTCTTCAGCCAGTAGGCATAGATCATGTCAGGTCCTGGTGCTGTCCAGTTTTTCATACCTGAGATTCTTTCTTGGACGTCTGCCATTGTGATAGTTACCAGGGCTTGTTCAGGGAGGTTGCTGTGGTCCTCTCGTAGAGAGGTTAGCCACTGTGCATTGCTGTTGTGGGACGTCTCCCTTTCCCATATGCCTTTCCAGTATTGTTCAGTCTCCAGCCTTGGTGGGTCTGCTCTGTTGTTAGTACCCTGCCATTGGGAATACACTTTAGCTGGTTGGGTGGAGAAGAGCCGGTTAATCCTCCTGGCTTCATTCTCTCATTTATCTCTTTAGGCAGCTGGCCAAGGCTTGGAGCCTTTGCTTGGCAGTTTTGAGTGCTTCAGGTACGGACATCTGGCTGTATTTATTGGGTACTGATCTTTTCATTGCACCCCTTTGGAGCTCTGACAGTTGGCTCACTTCTCTCCTAGTTATCTTGATTTTAGCCTCTAACCGTCTTTTCCATGGTGGGTATTGGGTCTCTTATAACCAAGCATCTCAAGGATCACTGATGCTGAGCTGTATATCAATAAGACTTTCTGATGGTATTGCCCACAGCCATTGTAATTGGCGTTGGGTTTGCCTGGTGTTCATTCGGGCCACGATCCTCTCTCTCAGGTCAGTTGCTGCCTTGTTCAGCTTTGATGGTTTGTTTATTATTGTGACTACATACACAGTTTCTGGCCAGGTAGTTGTAGTTAACTCCCCTCTGACCTGGCATCCTGGCTCCTCCCCCTTGCCATAGCATTTGTGTTGTACCTCGTCAATCTCAAGTTGTGACAGCAGTTGCTGTTTGCGGCTGTTGGAACTGAGCTGCTAGTTGTTTGGCAGTTAGTGTTGACTAGGGATGTCGAACTAACCGTTCCTCCCACATTCTTTGCATGTAGCCTCTCTGCCTAGGGTTACTCGAGTAGTAGCATTCCAAAAGATCCATGTTTTCACTTCTCGCTCATTTCCGTCTTGTTCCAGTAGCCCATTTTTCACCAAGGTGCTCTGGTTATCCAGCACCTGACGCAGACCTTGTTTGGCTGGGCGACGTTTGAGCCGGCATGTCATGCTTATCAATGTCTCTCATGGTATGAGATAGGCTATAAAGCTCAAAGGGTCTTGCCTAAGGACCCACACTGGATACCTCAATTTCACTGTTCTATCTTTTTTTGCCCCAGCCTGGATTCAAACCCGGGTCTCCCGGGTGAAAACTAGGAGACCCGTCCATTGAGCTATATCTAAAATGATAGTGTATGATCATCATAACAAGAAGATCTGATTAATTCATCAAGCTTTCTTAGGAATGACCTTAAAAATGTTCATACCTTGACTATAATTATTTTCCTAGGCTAGTGAAAAGTGTAGCAGCCTTTTGCGTAATAGTGTGAGGGGAGGGGCATCACTGTATGATCAGAGGAAAAGCTCACTCCCATGCTGTGTCACAAATATCCTAACGTCTAAATTTGGCCTCCACAGGTGTCTTCCTCTCAGCACCACCTCACCCTGCCTCTGCCTCCACCCTCCCCCTTCAGTAAGCTCTGTGCTTTACAGAGCTGCTGTCAGGGCGCCACATCGGACAACTGCTTCCCTGACTTCATTTGTCTCTTGGCAAGTTTGATGGCACTGTGTTTAAAAACCCATTCAATCTTATAAACCAAAAATTAAATGTAGTCGACTGTGATGGGCACTCAGTGCATCTGCTATTTATATGCTAATGTACACTTGGCCTGCCAAGGTCTGGCAAATTATTACTGCACAGCCATAAGTCAGGTGTATGGCAGAGGGGGACGGGGCGGGGTGAGTGGGCAATGCATTGCACAGGCAAAAGCAGATGAGGTGTGGAGGAGGAGAACAAGGAGTAAGTAAAAGGAGAGGGAGGAGTAGGAGGAAGGAGGAGAGGGATGGAGAGCATGAGGAGGTGAAAAAGACATTGGAGATGTCTCCATTGTCGATTCTGACAAGTTAATAAAGCTCTCCACCTGGCTGAACACACTAACACACACACTCAAGGCCTAGATGATTTAATTTCACATTTAAAATCTAAAATGGAAAATGTCTTTTTGGGAAACTGAATGTCTGAATGGGAGTCACCATTTCTAAAACACAGGAACTCTAGAAAGCCGATGAGCTTAATAAAGACCTAGCACTAGTAACTCTGACAGACGACACTCCCCACAATGCCATTCAAAAAAATCAATGATACACATATAATGTATAGAAAGTGGCTCTGCTTGGGACACTGGTCATGGAAGGACAACGAAGAAGGAAACAGCTAAGAGGAAGTGAGGTAATCATTATTTCAACATGAACACTGTAATAGTTATTTAGTGAAGATTTATACAAATGTACATAATTCCTTTCCACCTCACATAAACATTCTTCAAAAGTATTCATGTCTCCTGCAGATAGAAAACCAGATAGTAGAAGTGGACCAGTTGAAGTGAAATATCAACACTGCTGTCTGAGTTCATTTCTGCATAAAATATGTCCACAAACTTCTGACCAATCACACAACACTTCATACAGAGCTCTACTGAAATAGTTCGAGAGTGAATGGCTCTCTGCGATCAAAACTATGCAGTTTTTGTTGCACGTCTACGTCAATGAAAGCCGATTCCAACACTTTGGATGAAGAATGTGGGAGCCTTTAGTTAACCTAGTTAACACTTTCAGGCACTCCGTCGTATCTATCTGTTGAAACTCCTCTCTCATCTTAACCTACACAGATTTCACTCCCTGACCTGAACTCTGCCATTTTGAAATATTTGTTCTATTCATTAGGCTCGAGGTGTGCTCTATGCAATTGATTTAAACATATTTACAAACTAATTAGGCCCATATTTACAAACTAAAGCTTCCCGTGGAGTCTGACCTATTCAAGGCTTGATTTGCCACAACATCCCACATCTCTATTACCACCTTGCACTTCTATTCATTACTACCTTGAAAAGATCCCCTGGGATGTCCCTCTAATGAGAAAAAGCTCTGCACTCCTCGCTCGCTCTTTCTCCATCTCTCTATGTAACGTCTCCACATTATTCCTCTCAACCCCCTCTCTACCTAAAACACACTGAAGAGGCCTTTGTCTCTGGGGAGCAGTCAGCTTATATGATGTATAAGGTGACATCTTTATTTCACTAACCTATCCTGGCAGGTCTATTAGCCGGCTCAGAGCTTCCCAAACCTTTTCCTGTCAAAGAGCCTATTCTCAACTGTCTGCTCCACTTCCCCCTCCCAGTCTGTCTCAATCTGTGATTAAAACAGTCGTTATGATACATTCTCGCCCCCCTGCCAACGGGAGATTACTCTGTTTCATTTCAACGTGCATTCTGAGCGACACCTGAAAGGTCAATCATGCCACACAGAAAGTCCTGAGGCCCAACTGGGCGTCTGAAGCCCACAATCCCAGTTTAGCCCTGTGGTAAGGGATAAAAGACTATCTCAGCGATAGCCAGTCTCTCCTCCTTCGTCCTAATTCCCCCAAGTCAGTCCCAGTGGATCCATCAGTTCCAATTTGGAAACAATTTCTTTCCCACTATCAGAGACCTCTGACGGAACCAGACTGTGATTTACCTTTTTAGAACTCTAACAGCAGAGCCAGCCTTTATTCTGATCCCATTTCCATCCACTCATGTTAGGCATATTCTAACTCTATTTAACAAACTCCACGACACTACTTGGATCATTTTTGTGAATTACAGAAAATCAACCCAAAATTCGAACCTGTGAACCATTGGGTTCACAAAAACAATAATTGTATTGTTTTTTAACAATGCTGCAGTTAATTGCTGCATAAAGTGCCTTCCAAAACTCCTCATGACTAGGAAATGTCTACATTGTTATGTGACCATTATGTTAAAATAAAGAAAATATAGACATGTCTTAATTTTTTGTGTGCATAAAATTGTATGCATCCCCCCGGAGTTAATACTTCGAAAAATTATCTGTTACTGCAGTCACAGGTGAATGTGCTTTGGTATGTCTCCATCTCTGTAGATCCAGAAATGTTGCCATTTTTTTGAGGCAAGAGAGGAGATAATTTATTAAGCTGAGACAGACTGTAAATTGAATATATGAGAACAACAATTTTCAGTACTACCAAAAGACTGTATTTTGAACTTTGACTGTGCCTCGCCAACACAAGATCTAAACCATTCTACTGTAGCCCCGGTACTGTTCTTAGAGGTTCTGGAAGATGATTCTTTGCATCAATCTCCAGGATTATCCTGGTGAAAGACTAACCATTTGCTGTTACATTGTTGGATTTGTTGCGTTGTGGCTTTTTCCTATTAGTTTGTGGCTGTGTGCTGTTGCTTTGCAACTTTGTGTTGTTGCTTTGTGTCTTTGTCCTGTAGCCTGGTGGCTTTGGAATTTGTTGTTGTGTTGTGGCTTCTGGATTTTATTATCCTTTGTGACCTCCATACACACCAATAGAATGGGTTATGTAATCACACAAGATAATAACTACCCTGGAGCTCTTCCATCAAGCACCACATTGTGTCCAGGTTAAACTGTCATTATCCCTGCTCAGTGACTGAAACCTCTGATTGGCCACCACTGTGCATCTTATTGTCAAGATATTTTAAAGTCTTTCATTACATCCCACAGATAAAAATAAAATAAGTAATAAATCAAGTCGCTAAACTCAAAGAGACTTTCTGTAAACAAGCAATCCAATGAAAGTAAAATCAAGAAAAAATGTACATTGACCCAGGAAAACATGTTATTCGTATCCAAGGTTCATTCAGGCAATAAATGTACATATGAGAAGGAGGGAGCACTGGAAGAAAGAAATAGAGGAATAGTCTTTCTTTGTTTATCTCCAGCGCAGAACGAGTGACCACATCCATTGTGGTGCGATAAGATGGGTTATCAGCAGTAAACAAGGCCTTGGCCCATATGAATGGAGCCCAGAGTGACTGAATACACTCTCAAAAACAGATGTGCTTAAATAAGTCTGCACATCTTATCCATTCCTCAGAAGAAGTCCATGTGTTCAGTTAGCAGCACCAATGGATGCACGCACCAGTCTGCCATAACAAACCACCTTCCAATAAATATCTACTGGGAGACAATTCATGTTCAGAAAAGAGCAAGTGAAGTCTTTCCACATGAGGGGCAAAAATCAATATAACTCATAAAATCAAGATATGCCAAAGCATGAATTGAAAAGTGTAGAACTATTGTACAGGGTCAAGATACATGGATACTACCTCACTATCAAGTTGCTGTCGCTCACACACTTTTTGTAGCCATCAAAAAGTTCCTGCCATTATTCTAACTGCATATCTCGCCAGTCCTTTTGCCACTCCTGGTATCTTTTAAGCATTGTCCCTAGGTTTACTATAGGACAGAGGTCTGGGCTCCTCCACATGCTGCCTCATTTATTCCCAAACCACTTCTGAGATCTATTTTTGGGATCATTGCCCTGCTGGAACATCCTATTGTATTCCAATTTAGCATCCTTTATGCAATGCTTCAAAGTATTGATTATGAAACCAGAACTTGTTGAGGAATATAATTATGTTAATAGTTGGAAGTTATGTGGATTCACATTAAGATATGTTTTACTGAAAAGGAATGTATTATATTGAATGTGCTGGGTGAATCTGACCCAGTAAGTGTTGTGCAAGAAATTCCTGGCAAGTGTCTTGCATGCAAGGAACTCGGCCAGAGTCTCTGTTTGGATATATAAGAACTAACAACTTGACTAATGGTCCTCTGAGGGAGCAGATTTAACTTCCACGAGGTCAGCCCTGAATTCTCGGAACTTCCAACACACACTCAATGTAAAACAGAGCCAGAAGCAAGATTCAGAACGCCATTGGTCAGACGGTTTCCAATACACAATAGCAGACTGAAAACGGTATAAATGCTCGAAGCCGGAAGCAGGAGACAAGACATTTTGGATTCTGAGACGGTGACCACATTGGATATTGTGTAAACTGTTTTCTTTTTATCAAATTCCTTTATTGTATTGTCACAGGTTTTGATAGTGCAAAACCTAGAGTGCAAAATGAGATGATGAAAATGTAATGTGTGATGTCGCAGATGTGCATTAAATGTCTTCCTGTTTGCCTGTGAGCCGGAGAGAATGAAGTTTGTGTATCGTCTCTTAATTCATGAGTTTAGCACCTTTGAATTCCTCCATAAAGTGGAGACCCCAACGTGAAAGCGGCCAGGACACGATAGCATCAACAATCTGAGACGAATTAGTCTATTTGGTAGTTCTGAGAAGGAGCAGATGATTAGGTCTGTTGAAATCTTGGAGTCTTATGACTTTGTTTGGATGTCCAAAAGTATTTCAAATGTCGTCCAACACACACTAGTGAAAGGCACGCCAAGGATCTGCTGGCAGGAACAGCGCCTTTTCTCCATTGGTTGAAACTTTCCAATACACACGAATGAAGAAACTATACCCATAACGACTGAAAGTTAGAGACTATGTAAAAGAGTCGATTGTAGAACAAAACTGCAACAATCTTATTTAATTCCAAATCACGAACCAGTTAAATTTAAATTGATGGGCTTGACATAAGACCTGTATGCGATCTAATAGGAAACAAACTGCTGACAGGTACAATTTTTAAAACAAAATCTTTATTTAGCCTTTAATAAATAAATGGACATATGATTTTCTAGATGAGTAGCATAATGTTGAATTAAAGGTGAAATCAGGAGAAGAGACTTTATGACAGTTATGTTATAAGTTTTCATCACATTTGTAAAACTAAATTGGGACCTATCACTAATTGGTGGTTGTGACACTAAAAATAAACTAAATAGTTGATGGATATTTGATTTGGACATTTAAATTGACAATTTCCTTTTTCATAGTGGGGTAATTATTACCAACTGTGAGCCGGAGAGAATGGCGTTTGTGTATCGTCTCTTAATTCATGAGTTTAGCACTTTTGAATTCCTCCATAAACTACTTTCTTGCTCAGCATCCTCTCAATTCATAGAGATGGTAAACTGGGTTCACTCTGAACATGGAAACTGGTGTACCTGCAGTTTCCAGTACATGGCAGGCTTAAGCTTTGGTGGTCATTGGGTAATTCCTGAGTATCTTGATCAATTACATTTCATTTGACTGAAATATTTGGTGTTTTCTTTAAGAGTTTCCAGCACAGAAGTGACTTAACTAGACCATCTGATCTGATCTTAGAATCTACAGTTAGGAAATACTCCAGAGTTGTCCTCAGGTCTTCACTAGGTTCTATGAAACGTCCCTGGTGTCCTGAGTTTTGGTAGATCCAGCGAGGACAGTCAAATCAATTGTTCTTATGCTGGCAAAAAGAAGTGACCAGCTGCAGTGGTCTTGAACTTGAATTTATCAAGAACATTCAGCTCCACTTAGCAAAACATTCCAGGTATTTGCCAGAATGTTTAACTTGTGAATCCCGTTCTAGTTTTGAAAATCTACCAGTTGTTTGATGTCTCAACATCAAAGCCCCAAATGTATGCAGCATTCATGCATGTGAAACTATTGGTAATAAAACAATACCTATATTAATCAAGGAACAGAAAATGACAATAGTGTTGATGAAGCTGCCCAATAGGCAATATGTGAGGCCATCATTACTGAGGAACCTTGTCAAACTGGAAAAGGGACAGTAGTCAGTGTAAACCTGACTTACTTTTTTTAAGGCTTGCATCAAGTATTTGCACTCTAACTTTTATACATCAATATATTTCGAGTTTAGAAAGTCTTTTTTTTCACTTGTTTATATGTGAATGATGTTATCTTAGTTTAGCTAGCACCATTTTTGGAAAATAAATCTAAATATTGCTTGTTTTCAGTCTGTATCAACAGAAATACTTAGATTCATAGGAATGGTATTTTATGAGCTGATGAATCTGAAGATGATGTAATGTTATTGTACTGAGTTGTACTTACTTTCACTGGATTAATCTGGATTCTGTTTGGATTGTTGTGGAAGGAACAGAACACTAAGCCTGTCACAATGATCAATTAATCAATAATTTTTATACTGATTATTTTTTAAAGGGCAGGTTTCTTTACATAATCCATTTTTTATGGTTTTAGCTGTTAGTGTATTTTCATTTATGTATTGTTTTTGGTTGTTGTAGTTTATTTTTAAAATATTTTCCTGTTCCAGTGTGGTGTGCTCTTTACAAAATTAACGTTTATTGGTATTTAAAACCCTCCTGTTGTCCTCATTTTCTGTGTATAGGGAAAACACATACAAATCTCGGTCATTTTGACCCGAGGACAACAGGAGGGTTTTAAGGGGGTGGAATGATAATGCAACCCTGCTGTCATCAACATATTACTTGAAAATAATTGTCTCAAAACATCAATATTATTGTTTGTCACAATAATTACTGGGATAATTTATCCTTAAACAAAATGAGTTATGTCAGATCTACTGGAGCCTAACTCTGAGTTACCCTAGGTATAAAAAGGATGGAAGGAAGAACTGCACAGAACCTAAAGTCTTCATCCTGTAGTAGCTAAAATCACTGTACTAATATGAAAACGATACAAAAGTAATAAACCACACCCTTATTGAAAAGTCTCCCAGCCTGATGCAGATCTCTTTCGTCAAGCTCTCCTACCTTTTATTCTCTCATTCAATAAACAAGCCTCCATCTGCATCCATAATGCTGCCCTCTCTCTCTGGGCTCCCCTGGTACGCAAGTCTAGATTGAGGGGCCCATTGAGACAGAGAAAGCAATCGTGTGGCGTGTCAGTGGGCCGATAGAGAAGGACCCAGTAATGGAAGGCCTTTTAAGGCTAAAAAGGAAAAGCTAATTATGATAAAGGGGCTGTAAGTTGTGTGGTTATCGCAGAGCTGGGCCTGCTGGTGCAGCAGACTGGTCCCTGACAGTGATAACCAGGCGGCGCCAGACGCACGCTGCTCTGTCACTGTCACTCCTCCTGCTCTCCCTTCAGCTAAACATGAATTCACACACCACTATTTTTTAAAAGCGTAAAGCAGTTTGCAGCTTTTTTTTCCCCCTCTCTCACTAATAGGAAAACCATCAGCTCCCTCAGATATTTCGCAGTTCTTGCATGTTTGTCTCTGCAATGATGCTGCATGCCTCTAAAACTCTACATAGACACCTGAAGTTTTATTTGGGACAGCCCAGAATGGAGGCGCACGCATGCATATGGTAAGAGGCAACACTGTGATGCTGAGCTCGATACGAAGGCACCAAGATAGACCTATCAGCTGTCAAGCCATAGGGCACATTAGTGCTGCTGGAGCAAATGAATGGGTACATCCTCCCTCTTTGCTCCCCAATTTCTCCTCCCTGCCTCTGATGCATTATGCATTCAAGCTCCTTTGCTCTCCTCACCTCTCCCAAACGTCCTGACCTTCAGCACATCCATCCCATGTTTCTCTGTCGCTGGTATGATACTTTGCTCCTGAACAACACAGGAAGATATAAGAGCTTAAATCGTTACTAATATTAGGTTTATTGACGTATCACCAGGAAGTGATAATTTTCTCCTATCAAAATGTTCTATCTATCAAAAAGAGGCCTTCTGAAATCTTTTTTTTTAAAACATTGTGCAATGTGTAGCTCAAAATGGCACTTCTAAAATTTAAAGCCTCTATTACCAGCTACCCACATGTTTTTAATTTTGGATCAGTTCTCAGGACTTTTTGCTAATCTCATTAAGCTTAATTCAATAAGAATAATTTTTATAATATGTCACAGAAATTAGTCTTATAGATCATTCTTCTTATGGTCAAATTTGATGTTGTTGCATTTTTACACTGTTCTGTTGTTGCCAGTTTAATTGTTAGAGAAACTTACTGAGGGTAGAACATTCTTATATCCACATCAGATATACATATATATACATATATGTATATGTATACATATGTACAAGAATATCCTTGTACATTGGTACAGCCTGCGCAGATAAGCACGATGGAGCTAAATAAAAGTGTTAAGTTTATTTCAATCAATTAAAGTTGGAAATGAACATTTTAATTAACAGTGTTGGCTGCACAATACTGGAAAACACACAACTCTGTGTGAATAGTTGAGTTGACTTTTCCTCACTCCTCTTGAGCACCAGGTGTAAAAGTTTGCACTACTGTAAACTTAAATGATTGTTCTGCAGCATATAAAGTCTGGCACTTAAATCCTAATGAGTATTCAATGCAAATAGTATTTCATGATTGCCTCGCTGCACAGGTTCAAATTGTAATCTTCCATATATAGATACAATACAACATTCAGCTATATTCCAGAACAACACTTGACATTCAGATTCATTGTGTTTATAGCTTTAAATAATCTTTATGGTCTTGTTGGTTCCATATAGAACTCCCTGGTTGGCCTGTTCTGACCTCAGGCCTCAGTAGCAATGTGGAGCTGCATTTCTGCCAACAACCACTAGATGGTGCTGATGAAAACCGGGCTTTTAAAATGATTTCACATTTTTCGAATGTGACCACATTGCTATTATTCTGATTAGGGCAAATAAGTGCATCTCCTCCTGCCTTCATATGTAGTTATATTTCCTATGGTATATATGGTTCAGTGGAGCTTTTTATGTTCAAATGGACTGGGTGTTGTTCCGAGGCACCAGTTCCACATATTCTTTATTTTACTACAACAAAATTGTATTAAAAGGAAACAAACTGAAATAAGTTCTCTGATGGTACAGACAGCTCTCACCTGATGAGAGGACAAAGTCTGGTGTTGTGCTCATCACATCAGTAATGTCAGTAATGTCTTGTGGTAGCTTAACTGCAACCTGCTGGACATTTTTATACTTCTTAAGGATGAAAGTATACTGGGGTAAATGGAAGCTGTTTCTCGTTCCGTTATATGTTTATATTTCCCCATGTATCAGTGCATGTCATAATGTGTGACCTCTCTGAGTATGGTTTCAATTTCATTCACAGGGAGAAGTTGGAGGAGTCTCCCAGAAATCCTCAGTTATTTCTCTGAGTGGCTGAGGTTTAAGTGATGTAATAAAATAATCAAACCAGTGTGCTCCTCTGCTCATTATGCACAGACTGTGAAACGTTTACACAGTCAACAGATTCAGTGAAGCAGCATCAGAATCCCATCCCTCAGTGCCTAAATGAGGCAGTCTGATCCGGGGTCAGCGGTTAAAACTCACCACTCTGCGTACTCGAGTCTTACAGTCGATGTGAAGTTCTCTGTGTTTCTGCAGTGCAGCTTCTAAAGACTTCCTGAGACTCAGCGCTCTCCTCAGCAGCTGTGGCTCAGCGTGGGACTTGGTGAAGACCTGCACAGATGGAGGAGAGACAGAGGAAGCTGTCTGAGGACCACATCAGCAGCAGGAGGAAGCTATGAAACCTGTTCTCATCAGATTAAGAAGACACTCTGCTGTTACCGCTATCACTGCACCATCTGCAATTTTCTAGCCAATCACCGAGATTTAAAAATCTTTGTTTTCGATACCAATGTATTGTCTGAAAACTCACTACGCATAACGACCAACAGTGAGCATTAATGTTCCAAGTGCTGCCAGGATTCTAAATTTTCAATTAAGGTCTGGATTTTACAACGGCATATTACTGCTAATGCAGATAGTAAGAAGGAGGACATTTCTGCCAAAAAAGAAAAATCTCAGAAGTTTTCTAGAAAAAGTTTCAAAAGCAAAAAATAAAAATCAGCATTTGAAACTCAAATACAGGGAGGTGAAACTTATGAGTTTTTTCTAGAAATGTTCTGAGATTAATCCTAAAATGTCTGTTTTTTGGCAGAATTTTACTACTCATTTTGTTTTGTGTCTATAAAGGCCGTGTTCCGCCATTGTAAGACTTTGATTGGGACATTAAAAGACCTAAAAGAGAGTTTGAGGATTGTGAATACTGCAAATGTTTTTCCAACGATGCGTTTTTCCAACTTCCATCTTTGTCAATGTTAATAATGACATTGTCCCTGTTTTAAATAAATAAACTGTAAATGGTATGAACTCCTGTGCTTTAATGTGCTGCTGGTCACCACAGACGCGTGTGTGCGTGCGTGCGTGCGTGTGTGCAGCCAGCCTGACCTGGACCCAGCCTTGGACGGCAGGAAGGTGTTTGGAGCTGATCACCTTGTGGAGCTCCATCATGGTGGAAACCACTGGCTCGTTGTCTTCTGTCTCCTTCACGTGAAGAACTGAGGGGAGAACATGGAGGAAACCGTCAGAGGGTCTGGCTTGTTCCTGCTGCTTCATCAGGACTAGATAATCCCACCGGACCCACCAGAACTGAGGCTCACGTCCAGGCTGTAGGTGTGAGAGATGAGCCCAGAGTTCCTGATGAACGAGTCTTCTTCATCCGACTCTTCTTGGCTACTTTCCTCCGCTCCTTCTCCATCTTCCTCCATCTCTGCTTTCATCCTTCCCTCCTCATTCTCCTTCCTCTCCTCTTCAAAGCTTTTCTCTCTGTTTTCCGTGTCAGAGTTCTCCTCCTCCTCCCTACAGTCTCTCCTCTCCCTCAGATTTTTACTACAGCAGGGCTCATTTTCATCGGCCCGGCAGTCTTTGTCCGGCTGTCTGTCTGAGGGATCACTGTTGGCTGCTGGGGAACCTGCCAGGCCAAACTCAGGGAAAAGCAGCTTCATGCAGGACTCCATCTCAGTCAGCGCTGCCTCGATGTCTTGGTAGGATTCTGACACAGAGCCGGCGTTAGGCATTACAGTTACAGCTCAGAAGTGTGCGTGCACCTTGTGATGCAACGTTTACCCTCCATTTCCTTGGTTGCTGCTTCCACTCTGGCCTTGTAGATCCGTTCCATCTTCCTCTGCCGCTCCTCCTTCCTCCTCCTCTCTGTTATTGTCCTGGCCTCTGCGTCCTGGAAGTCCACCTGAACAGACAAACAACAAAAATCCAGAAAACAGTCTGTCATGTAACTTAACCCAACATCTCCAGCTGAAAACGGTAAATATGAGCAGCATGTTGTTGTGAAAGTGCTGCTGCTGTCACCCGCTGACATCGGATTTAAAACCTCATGCCCTCACTATAGAGAAGCACAATTAGGTGTCATTGTGTAGTTACTGGAATTTCATGTGACAGACAAACACAGAATAGTGGACAGGAGGTCTGATGTAGTAATTACTGAATGTAGCTCAGGTCAATGACCAGAGACACAATGGGATGAATTCAATCAATGCATAAGCATATGCTAGAATGGTCTAGTCAAAGTTCAGTCCAAAATTCAATTGAGAATCTGTGGCAAGACTCAAAACTTTCAGTCAATCACCTCTCTCTCCACCTAGTCTGACTGAGTCTGAATTATTTAGCAAACAGGAATGAGGAAAAACACCTCCAGTCTGAAGATGGACGATCTGGCAGAGATGTACCAAAAAGCTGTGCAGCTGTACACATTTTATGCTGTTTGTGTCTTTAGATATACAAGTCAGTCAATAAATAACACACATATTTGATCTTGCCTCCTCCACTGATCTGACTCTAATCATACTTAGCCAGTAGCCAGGGAAGCATGTCAGTGAGCAGCACAGTGTTGCTGTGGCGATGTAAAACACCTCCAGATCTTTCTCACCTTCTTAACCTGTTTGAGAAAGTGGTAGCCGAGTTCCAGCTTCTTATAGGCCGAACCGTACGAGGTGTGCCAGGATTGGACCGTCTGGATGGCCAGTGACCTCAGCTTCCTGGCAACCTCTTTAGGAGGAGGGAGGGGCTGCTCCGAGTCCGTCTCCACTGTCAGCTCCAAGAACTCCTGAGGAACACAGAGAACGTTTCAAATGCCTGGAGTTAGAGGAGCAGAAACAGGAGCTGGGGTTTGGGGAGTTGGGGGGGATTCACCTGGAAGTTATCCACCAGCAGTGTCCGGAAGTGATGCGATCTGGAGAAGAGCTCACTGGCTATCTGGAAGGCCGACAGCCGGATCTCAGCGTGTTCTTGGTTTAGCTGGGTCATCACTGAATGGTACACATGGTCTATGCAGTCATTGGACGCTCTGGCAGGAACAAAGAGCCAATCAGTTACTGGCACCAGATTTATTCAATGTACAGTTTCTAATAAAAGTATTAACCAATCTCATGTCTCCCTCAGTCTCTAACAGGTTCCATTCATCTCTCCACTTCACTTTCCCTGCTGAGGATAAGCAGCACCATGGTGCTTATCCTCAGTTTTACCAATGTTTTACCAATAGATGCATTCAGGTTATTGTTTGGAGCAAACTCCAGACAGTAACTCACTTACATCTCTTCTTGCTTGTTTTGTACAGAGTTGCTATTGGTTTGGAACATAAACTGGTTGCATGAACTAGCCAGGCTGTGGAGATGTGGGACCTGGGCATAGGCATAACTTCCCAAAGGACTGGTGTGGACATGTCCCCACCAACTTTGGCCTGACGGGGACAGTCCCCACCAATATTTCCTCCACCTTTTTTTCTTTGTGTACCTGCACCTATGTGCGGACAGTAACTCGGCAGCAGCTGCGCGCTGTATTCAAAGCATTACTTTGCAAAACGTAAATGGCGAGTCTGCTCATTGACCTAGTGCAGGAGTGCCCAAAGTTAGGCCGGCATCCTGCACGCTTTAGTTCTCTCCCTACTGGTAGAAACAACCTTCTCAGCATGTCAGTATTCTTCTTAGGCCTTCTAGTGAGCCATCATTTAATCCAGGTGCATTAAACCAGGGAGAGAACTAAAACATGCAGGATGCCGGGCCTCGAGGACCGACTTTGGACACCACTGATCTAGTGAATTGGACATCGAGACTTGCAGTGCACGGCAGTGCGCCACATGCGCTGTTGTTTTACTTTGAGTCAGGAATGTCACTCTGCACGTGAAGTTAAGCTGACAGACTGGGAAAAAATAATGTAACCACCCGTTTTTCTACATTTTTCCTCTGGACAAATTGCATCATTTGTTCGTAGGACGTGGAAATATTCAGAGCAATCATCAAATAGAATTAAATATTTTATAAAGCATAAAGAGCCAAAGTCTGTTAAATTTTAAATCATGACTCCTACAACAACAAGTAAAATTTAATTATTGGTCAATATAAAAGAAATTCGCTTTGTTCTCTCTTGTATCTTTACAAAACTGACAGAAACCAAACTATGTGTAGATTTACAAAAAAAGACAATATATATCTTTACATATCCAAACATCAGCATCTCAGCTTTAAGCCACATTTCTAGAATAAAGCAATACTGATGGTCACTTTACTCACCAACTGCTCCAACCAGATCCAAATAATTTATTTTGCCTCTTTATTATTTGCTATATTAAAGCAAATATATTCAGCAAGTACACACTCTTTCCGTGAATTAGATTATGACTAAAAAGTTATTTTGTAATTCCATCACCAAGTGAACGACATTATATATCGTACTTTCCGGACATAAGCCGCACCGAACTATAAGCCACAAGGTTCAAAGCTTAGGAAAAAAGTAGCGGCTTATAGTCCGGAAAATACGGTAGATTTAGATTACTTCAGTTTTAATATGTTTATATTTTGCAGTATGTTTAACAGCTGCTAAAAGGTTCTTTAAGAAAGTTACCATTAATCTGACAGGCCTGCTCAGGACATATATCCTATATCCATTATTCTTAGCAGTAAAAAAGAAAAGGCCTTCCAGTAAGTGGGTGCATCAGCCAATCCCCCCCTTTCCTCCGCGTCCCCACCAACTTGCAACACAAAGTTACACCCTTGGACCTGGGACTGTACTTTACTCACTAAAGCAGAAGGTTGTTGTTCTACAGTAGAGTATGTGCACTCCTCTTATTAACAAAAGCAAATGCATACCAGTAACAATAAATAACTTTTATAAGCCTGTGTATGTTGGTATGAATTGAGGATTAAGTGGGTGTTTTAAAAAGACGAACACAAATGGAGGAATCAGTCAGTAAAGCTTTCCAGAGGGTCTCCTCTCCTGTGTGGCTCATACTTGCAGATCTTCTTCAGCTCCTTGACATTGTCCTGGTTGAGCTGCGGCTGTCCAGATGTGGTCAGTTCCTCCACCAGCTGGGACAGCCGCTCCCTCTGGGACAGCTCCATCCCTGTCACTGACACGGAGGACAAGAGAAAGGCTGCTGCTCTACATCCTGCCAATACTAGACAAAGTTGGTTTCCAATTCTAGCTTCCAATAGCTAAAGGGCGATTCCACCTAATTTTTCACTACTTTGCACATTTTTAATCAACTCTAGTTTAAAAACTACAACACCTAGACACTTCAAACCTGGACTAGATTATTCTCCTCTTCAAGTTGGATATTTAAAACCATGTTTGGGATTTGTGAAACCTTTTTTTGATTTGTGAAACTTCAATAAAGGTGATTTTACCACTTCTTTGCATCTGGATCACACTAGATCTGCTCTAATTCCAAAACTACAACACCTAGACTTTTCAAACTGCACTAAATTATTCTCCTCTTCAAACTGGATATTTAAAACCATGTTTGGGATTTGTGAAACCTTTCTCTGATTTTTGAAAACTCAATAAAGTTCAATTTTCACCATTTTTTGCATCTGGATCACCATAGATATGCTCTAATTAAAAAACTACAACTTCTAGACACTTTAAAATTGGACTAAATTATTCTCCTCTTCAAGAAGAATCTTTATAACCATGTTTGGGATTTGTGAAACATTTTTCTGATTTGTGAAACTTCAATAAAAGGGCAATTCTTGCCCTTTTTTCTGTCTTGATCACACTAGATTTGCTCTAATTAAAAAACGACATCACCTAGACACTTCACATGTGGACTTTATTATTCTGCTCTAATAGCATAATATTTAAAACCATGTTTGTGATTTTTGAAACCTTTTTCTGATTTGTGAAACTTCAAAAAAGGGCGATTTCACCACTTTTTTAAATCTTGGTCACACAAGAACTGCTCTAATTCCAAACCTACGACACCTAGACTCTCCAAACCTCGACTGGGTTATTTTCAATATTTAGAACCAGGTTTGGGATTTGTGAAACTTCAATAAAGGTTGATTTTACCACTTTTTTGCATCTGGATCACACTATAACTGGTCTAATTCCAAATCTACAACACCTAGACACTTCAAACCTGGATCAGATTATTTTCAATTAATAGAATATTTAAAACCATGTTTGAGATTTGTGAAACTTTTTTCTGATTTGTAAAACTTCACTTCACAGAGCCCTGCAAAAGATCTTTCCTAATTAGAGCAGATCTAGTGTGATCCAGATGCAAAAAAGTGGTAAAATCAACCTTTATTGAAGTTCCACAAATTCCAAACATGGTTTTAAATATCCAGTTTGAATAGGAGAATAATCTAGTCCAGGTTTTAAGTGTCTAGTACAGTGGTTCTTAAGCTTTTTTGAGATACCGAACCCCCCAGTTTCATATGCGCATTCACCGAACCCTTCTTATTCCTCCTACCCGCCCCTCACCCCCGCCGACACACAAAATACTTTGCGGTTTTCTGATTTAGTAATATAATTATATTAGCTGTGTTACCACCCCCACGCCACTAGAGACAGTAGCAACCCCGAAAGGATGCGACTAAGGAGCAGATTTAGAAGAACATCGAAAGCTACAGAATTTGGTAAAAACGGTGAGTTTTGCTGAAGTAATTAAAGACACAAGTTTAAATCCATGCTGAGAGTGGAACTCCTTCAATCAGGGCTCCTCCGCAGCTCTGATTGGCTAAGCAATGTAACGTGATCCTCTGCAGCAAGTGATGGCAAAGCGGGGCGTCATCACGACTTTGCACAAGTGTGTCTTTACCTCCGCGGCAGAGGCTCCGCCGAACCCCTGAGACCGACTCATCGAACCACTGGGGTTCGATCTAACCCAGGTTAAGAACCACTGGTCTAGTAGAAGTGTGTAGTAGTTATAAACTAGAGTCGATAAAAAATGCGGAAGGTAGTGAAAAATTAGGTGGAATCGCCCTTTAGCTATTGGACGCTAGAATTGGAAACCAACTTCAACTTCGTCACCAGTTCGAACCCAAACCTTCCGTTTAGTTATAGTTTAGCGTTTCCTCCCAGTGGGGAATCAGACAGTGGATACACGCGCTGTATAATGCACGGAGCAGTGCGCGTGAACCGCAAGGAGACGTTTACAGCCTGATTTTATCTTCAGTCACTCACCGATGCCTGGGAATCTGTCCAAATGTTACAGCGGCTACTTCCGGGAAATATTAACGGTTATTTTATATACAGGAATGATAATGTTCATAAGGACGGAGCCGAAAAGACGTCTTCTTTTCACAATACCATTATTATAAAATCATTTCATACAGATTTTAGAGGAAAGTAACAAACACGTCGCCATCTTTGTCCGTCAAAAACAACTGCCGGTTTAACTTTTCAAAATAAAAGTGTCGTTAAGCCTCAGCTTTTTTAGACTGCGGGTACAAATGAGAAGTTTCAAGGATTAAAGCCAAATTTGTATACGAGGGGTGATGGTGCCCATCTCCAACGGTCAACGGTGTGGAGGCAGAGTCACCGACAGGTCACCAATCCATTGCAGAGCAATACAGAGACAGGATTAACAACCATGCACGCATACACACCCCTAAGGACCGCCGAACTTCTATACCTATATTAATAGCTCAAAATTTTTAATTTCCTCTTGCATTTGTAATATTTTCTGCTTTATTTTTCTCACACTTTTTTGTGCACTATTCATATCCTTTACTTTATATATTATCTTTGTTTTCTGCCTAGCTTATAAAGAACTTTTTTTTTGTTCTGATGTGACATACTGGATTTTAAATATTTACAAAAAAGAAAGAATTGCTAATTTTAGAAACGTAGCATCTGAATTGGCAAACCAAATTTAGGCTAGTCTTAAATTGTGATCTCAAAACTGTTGCTAATATTCACTATTCTGCCATCCCATTCTTTACCCATAAAGTTGATCACATATAGAACAGCTCAACTCAGAGTTTCAGAGTGTTTATAGGAATTTCTTTATATACTTTCAGAAGTGATTTTTGAGATCAGACACTGATGCTGGATGAGAACACCTGGGTTGCACTCCAATGCATAATTAAGTTCTAACACAACAAACTTATCTTCAAGGCTGGCAGCATGAACATGAATCACTAAATAAATTAATGTTCTTTTTACTGGCAAGAAACGGGTGAAGCCAAACTTAAACACATAAATAATAAAGCCCCACACCATAATCCCCTCTGCAAACCAGGCTACTGCCAAATCCAGACAGAACCATGATTTGTCACTCCAGACATCTCTACTGCTTTACATCATGCACTGCAAAAGTGGCAAAAGCACATTAGTGTTTAAACTATTTATTTATTTATTTTTAAATAAAAATAAATATTTTCCATAAGATACTTCAGTTACCAACAGACGAGTCCTCATTACTTTTTGGTTAGATACTGAAACAGTTTTCAGAGTGTAATATCACCATCCAGAGAGAAACTTGAGGTAGAAGCTCTTGGTTTTGGTGGAGGAAGATGGACGGATGCTCTGGTTTGTCTGGGTGGCCCAGCAACACCTAGCACCAACGGATACAACGCAGGTAACTGAGGTTCTCATGTCATGGTTGGACCAGTCAGTTTAGATCCTCATCAGCCAGGACTCGTGCTGGAACAGGAGCTCTGTGATTGCAGCAGCAGACTCACAAAGGATTTAGCTCCTGCTGGGTCTAAAATGTATGAACTGGACCATTTTTCGCTGCATTACAGAATGCATCCCAGACGGGAGAATTTCCTCTTTGATCTGCATCCACAGATCATGTTTAAAAACTTCGTAAACCTGTGAAGGATGTTAGACTCCAGTACTGGTTGTTTTATCCTGACGGTGCGTTTACTTTCCTCTCAGCAGGACGTGCTGGTCATTTCACTTTGACCTGCAGAGAGTCTATAAGCTCCACCATCTCTGTGAAGTAGCTGGTCTCTTCTCCTAGGATCATTTCTGACTGGATTAGTTCTGAGTACTGTAGTCTGAGGGCGAGCAGAGAACCCAGCAGAGCATCGTCTGAGCGGTACTGATCCAGACACACAGGAGTCATTGCCAACAACGCCCGCAGAGCCTGCAAACAAGACGGCACCAAGTAAGCACACAGTTCCACTGTTTGTACTGGATCTGTTAGTTGAAGCTGCAGAGGGGCAGAGTGGAGGCTGGGGATCGTCGACCCACCTTCTCCCTGTAGTCATGCTCAGTAGACTGGAGCAGCTGCGGCACCAGAGAGCACCAGCCCTCCTCCATCAGCTCCTCCTGCAGGGACACCTGGGAGTACTGACGCAGCCGCTCAGCATGGGCCGGGTCCTGGACTGGGTACAGGCCGACCTGGGAGATCAGCTCCTGGAGGAGCAGGACACAGACACCAGATTCAGCCACTCCACCATTACAGAACTGTTTTATAAACTAAAAACCACGAGTTTTGTGGGGCCTTTTAAGAAATATTTGCAAACTCCTTCATTTAAAAATCTACATACAGAAGAAAAATATTAAGCAGGCTGATTGGACACAATCATTTTTATTCCTTATGGAACTTAAAGCTGCAGTAGGTGACTTATTAATTTTTTTTTCTTTTTTTACATATTTGCTGAAACTATTACTATACGGTAACTAACGGGTGCTGCTCATCAATTATGCATTAGCAAAAAAAAAAAAAAAACTGCAGGAATCCGTTTCTGAGCACAAATATGTTTGTTTAATAAATTCAGTAAATGCAGGTTTGACGGCATCCAGGTCCAGTAAAAGCTGCTGGATATTTGTGCTCCTGTTTACTATAAAACTAGAAAGCATGCTTATTAAAAGATGACTACTTGGTTTGTACCTTCTCGCTGATCATGTCGTACAGCATGGTGACTATGCGTGTTTGCAGGATTCCGCCAGCGTCTGCCCTGAAGAGCTCCGATAGAATCTGCAGCCCGCCGTGGGACAGGAAGTGGCGCTGTGCGTAGGGGAAGTGACGCAGGAGGCATGCCAGTGCAAACAGGACCTAAAATCACAGAACCATAAATTTAAATGATCTCTGTCTGGACGGCGGGGTGTGCAGGCAGGAAGCTACCTTCTTCTTGACGTTGAGTGGCTGAGTGGTGGCCAGCGTTGTTAGAAGGGTCTGCAGAGCCCCCCCCTCCACTGCTTGGACCTGGACCACCGGGTTACTGCAGGACCAACACAACAAAAAGCTGAACACAATTTCGTCCTAAGATGTGCTGAGAATGGAGGCATGAGTCCGGCTCAGCACCTGGCCACAGCGGAGCCCAGGACCAGAGCAGAGTTCTCCTGGAGTCGGACATCAGAGCTGTTCAGACCCTGCAGGATGAAGCTCAGGCCCCCCATCGCACACAAGGTTTGAGCATTATCCACCTAAAACACACACACATACACGCGCACACACACACACACCAACATCAGGGTGACATGATAACATGCAGTGAGCTCGTGGGGAATGTGCCATGCTACCTGATGCACCAGGTACTCTAGCTCCTGAAGGATGCTCAGCTTCTGCTCCGCAGTGGAGTTGCTGCTGTTGAACTGATCCAGCAGGCGCCTCATGATCTGCAAACACAGGAAACAGCATGAGATGAAAGGAACAAACTGATCCATCATCTGATCTCCAGTTGGGAGCCAGCGAGAGAGAGCAAGACTTCCAGCAGTGAACAGGAAGGCTGACTACAGAGTGTACCTGGACATCCGTCTCTACCAGCAGGTCCAGCTCAGCCATATCCTTCTTTAACTCGTCCAGCGGCCGGAACTCGGACGGCGCAGAGTCCTGCAGACACAGTAAGGGTTGGGGCGGTGCTGAGCAGAACCCGGTCAGTACGGAGTGCTCTGCAGCGCCTCACTACCTGACTGCTCTGGTCCTCCTTGATCTTCTTCATGGCCCGCTTCAGCTCATCGGGATCAATGGAGGACCAGCTCTTTTCCTCTTTCCTGCCACCACAGAATGACCATTTCTATCACTGACCTTTGACCACTGCTCTTCAGCCTTGAGGAAAGCATTTCCCAATGCATATGTGCTAGCAGGAACCCACCTGTGCTGCTGGGTCCAGTACTTGAGTTGTTCCTCCCCCAACCTGACCTCCCTCTCACCGGTCTGCAGGTTCAGCCTCACATGGGAGCCTGCTGGAACGGCCTGGCCTGAGTTCACACACACACCCCACACACACACAACAACGTTACGACTCAATGGCCATTGGTCAAACAGACACAGACTGAGTCGCATATGTTTGTATGGACAGTTGACGTTTACTAGAAGACAATGAATGCTTGGATGGTCAAAGACTAAATATAATGTAATAATCTATATTTTAGGTTATACTTTCTGGCTTTCCTGCATAATTAACAGAATCTCATTATACTTTGTACAAATATCAAGTTATTTTTGAGGTATGTGCATTTCAAAGAGTGCTTCACCATAACGAGCTAAAAGCAGCTGAACAGACGTGGGTACTTCACCTGGTTTCAGTGTTTGCCACTGTTCATTAGGCTGAACAACCTCAAAAACTCCATCATCATCATCAACTGTCACCTCCTCTTCATCAGCACCCCCTCCTCCTTCAGTGTTCTCCACCACAATTAAGGCACCTTCAGACTGCAGACACAGGTAAGAAATGTAAAATCATCATTTAGTAATACCCAATTATGTCCAAATAAATACAAAAAACTACTTATTTTGGCATTTAAGAAATTAGAACTCATTTTGGTAATCCTAAGTGACCAAAAACAGGAACAGCTCAATCTGATTTCATGTCAGATAGTGGGGGGAAAAGGTCTCAATGTCTTTTTTTTTTTTTTACAATTCCTTATTTCATTCATGTGAAACAGTTTAAATTTATTCTGCAGTTTATTCTCCAGCTTCTCCTTGCTGTCTGTAATCTTGACTTTGAGCTGCTTCTGTATTCTCCACCACAAAATTCTGTCTAGTTCCCTAAAATATATTTTTGTTTAAAAGTTCATTTAGGTCACTGGTGATCCAGGATTTGTTAACGGAGAAGCATCTCACTGCTCTGGTGGGGATGGTGCTGTCCACACAGACGTTTATGTAGTCAGTCACACACAGTCCTGGTATTGATGTCATCTCCATGCGGCTGGGAGAGAGTAGCCCAATCAGTTGCTTCAAAACAACCCTGGAGAGCCTCTTCTGCTTCCTGTGACCACTTCTTAACAGCCATCTTCCTAACAGGTAGTCTCTTCACCAGGGGTTTGTATTCAGAGCAGGGAAAAACAAGATTATGGTTCGATTTTCCCAGAGGAGGTCTTGGTTTGGAGATGTATCCTTGACATTAGCATAAAACAAATCCAAAATCTTGTTTGCCCCAGTGAAGCAGCTGACAAACTGGTGAAAGGTTGGCAGTGCAGAAGAGAGTGAGGCAAGACCAGAAGAGGGGGAAAGTGGTGACAATTGCAAGGGCCCTTGACCACAGGAGGGTCCCCACAATTTTTATTTATTTATTTATTTTTACAACAAATAGAAAAAAAATTAGGGCCCTGTCAATTACCGTTATTGTGTTTTTTTTTTTTTGTTTTCAGCAGTAAAAATTAAATGTTACCTTTCCCAGACCAAAAGGCACACATCCTTGAACCCCCCTGTATCTGCATTAAATGGCTTGTTCCTGCTTGACGGTGAAGTTTTCAGCAACATTCAGTATGACAAGAACGACTGTGGCAGTTACTAGGTTGCCACAGTCAAGTTTAATAAAGTCAAGTTTAAAAAAAAAAAAAGATATACAAGAGAGAGAAAAAGACAAGAGTGTCTATTTGTAACCCAGTTTTTCTCCAAGAGGTGGGTAGACTGTGAGATTATCAACCATTTAGCATAGTTATCTTAGCTGCAGACTACCGTTTGCCTCCATAGCATTTAATGATTTAAGGAAAAGAAATGCCAAGATATTCATATATTTAACTTGTCCCTGTACCTCTTACCATACTTAACAGTCAGCAGCAGCTCTAATCCCCGAAACCAACATAAATCCCTTACCCCTATCCCAGTGAAAAAGGTGAGCAACACTGTATCCAATGACAACCTACTTGGCATCCTTCCAGGGAATCCATTGGGATTTCTCAGTGTCTTTGTTCTTTTAACAATTACACAACAAAAACAATATATTTGTTGCTGACAGAAATTCAAACAATCTTTCTAAAATGATAAATAAAAAACAACGTCTTGTCTGGACTGCAGCCAGGCCAGTTTTACCTTAGCTTGCATTTAAATTACACACATATATACACTGCTCAAAAAAATAAAGGGAACACTCAAATAACACATCCTAGATCTGAATGAATTAAATATTATTATTGAATACTTTGTTCTGTACAAAGTTGAATGTGCTGACAACAAAATTACACAAAAATCATCAATGGAAATCAACGTTAACCAATGGAGGCCTGGATTTGGAGCCACACACAACATTAAAGTGAAAAACACACTACAGATTGATCCAACTTTAATGTAATGTCCTTAAAACAAGTCAAAATGAGGCTAAGTATTGTGTGTGGCCTCCACGTGCCTGTATGACCTCCCTACAACGCCTGGGCATGCTCCTGATGAGGTGGCGGATGGTCTCCTGAGGGATCTCCTCCCAGACCTGGACTAAAGCATCCGCCAACTCCTGGACAGTCTGTGGTGCAACGTGATGTTGGTGGATGGAGCGAGACATGATGTCCCAGATGTGCTCAATCGGATTCAGGTCTGGGGAACGGGCGGGCCAGTCCATAGCTTCAATGCCTTCATCTTGCAGGAACTGCTGACACACTCCAGCCACATGAGGTCTAGCATTGTCCTGCATTAGGAGGAACCCAGGGCCAACCGCACCAGCATATGGTCTCACAAGGGGTCTGAGGATCTCATCTCGGTACCTAATGGCAGTCAGGCCACCTCTGGTGAGCACCTGGAGGACTGTGCGGCCCTCCAAAGAAATGCCACCCCACACCATTACTGACCCACTGCCAAACCGGTCATGCTGAAGGATGCTGCAGGCAGCAGACCACTCTCCACGGCGTCTCCAGACTCTGTCACGTCTGTCACATGTGCTCAGTGTGAACCTTCTTTCATGTGTGAAGAGCACAAGGCGCCAGTGGCGAATTTGCCAATCCTGGTGTTCTCTGGCAAATGCCAAGCGTCCTGCATGGTGTTGGGCTGTGAGCACAACCCCCATCTGTGGACGTCGGGCCCTCATACCATCCTCATGGAGTCGGTTTCTAACCGTTTGTGCAGACACATGCACATTTGTGGCCTGCTGGAGGTCATTTTGCAGGGCTCTGGCAGTGCTCCTCCTGTTCCTTCTTGCACAAAGGCGGAGGTAGCGGTCCTGCTGCTGGGTTGTTGCCCTCCTACGGCCTCCTCCACGTCTCCTGGTAGCGCCTCCAGCCTCTGGACACTACGCTGACAGACACAGCAAACCTTCTTGCCACAGCTCGCATTGATGTACCATCCTGGATGAGCTGCACTACCTGAGCCACTTGTGTGGGTTGTAGAGTCCGTCTCATGCTACCACGAGTGTGAAAGCACCACCAACATTCAAAACTGACCAAAATATCAGCCAGACAGCATAGGTACTGAGAAGTAGTCTGCGGTCCCCACCTGCAGAACCACTCCTTTATTGAGTGTGTCTTGCTAATTGCCAATAATTTCCATCTGTTGTCTATTCCATCTGCACAACAGCAGGGGAAATTGATTGTAAATCAGTGTTGCTTCCTAAGTGGACAGTTTGATTTCACATAAGTTTGATTTACTTGGAGTTATATTTTGTTGTTTAAGTGTTCCCTTTATTTTTTTGAGCAGTGTGTGTGTGTATATATATATATATATATACATATATATAGCCATGTCCCTCCTGACCAGTCCTCTCCTAAGTGAAATTAAAGCTGCAGTATGTAACTTTTATTAAAAAAAAAAATATTGTTTTACATATTTGTTTGAACTGTCATTGTGTTGTGACAGTGTGGCATGAGAGATAATTTGTGAAAACATTATTTCCTCTGCCTTCTCCCAGTGCTATCTAGAAACAACCAGAGACAGGAGGCGGGTTTTAGCACTGTCAATCACAATCTCATGCGGCTGCTCATCCTCCCAAACTGTGAATGCTCAATTTAGTTAATATAGCTACTAATCATGGCAGATGTACAGTTTTCCTGTAACAAGTCGTTTCTCCACCATTAGCACATTGTGAGTGAATGAAGTTGATTAAGAATACTAAATAATCCTCCTGGTTCTTATTTATTTTAGGTCAGAACGGTGAATTACTTTAGCTATCAACAGTAGTTCAGGGAGCAGGTAGAGGAGATTGATTTATTTCACAGATTATCTGTCTCATAGCAAACTGTCGCAACATTGTGACAGCTTTAACAAATATGGAGAAAACATTTTTTATTAAAGTTACATACTCCAGCTTGAATAAAATGCAACTACATAGCATTTTTTTGAGAAGTCTGGATTGTTTTATGTATATTTTGCACGTTTTTTTATTTTTTATTTAAGCAATTTATTTGCTGTATTGTATGTGGACTGTTGCAGGTAAAATTCACTAGCAGTAAATACTGTGCTAGGATCAGTATTGGACCAAAGAAAGCAAGGCAGTTGCAAGTCTTTAAAATTATGATGCTTTTGATGAATCAGATAGACTCAAGAAACTAACAGTAGTTGCGCGAAGTGGGGTGGGGGGGCCCAATATTCCTGTCAGCGCCCCTGGGCATGACTAAAATCACTACATATTGCAATAAACGCATTGGGGTGTTGTGTCCGTCTTGGCAACAGAACAAATGACGTCACATGCATTATCAGCAACAGCTGAAGGTGGCACGTCAACAGCTGCCAAAATAACACTTGTGAATTCATTTGGTAAATAATATGGATGGAAACTTAATGGCAAGAGTTCAATGTCTGGACTGCAGAGACGAGGCTTCACAGTAACATGTCCTGGATGACAGAAGCACTGCTAATCCACCTCCTTTCTTTTCCTGCTGCACTTTAAATCTGTCTGCTCGTATAGCCGTATAGACAGGAAGCCTAGCAGAGGGATGCTGGAGTTGGGGATATAATCCTGCAGCCATGCATCAATAAAATATTTATACTGCATTCTTTCTGAGTCTTTGCCAGGGTTGCTCGTTATGATGGATGGAAAAGATGATTTGAACTTCCTCCTCTCTGCTCCCCACCACGCCTCCTTTTCAACTCCTCTGAGATTTCTGGCTTCAGTTGTGGAATTATTTCAGCTTTTCCAATATTAATTGCTGTAAGCCACCCTGTTGTTATGGTTACGCATCATAACAAAATAGCAAAGTATAAAAACGACTGGCAAAAATCTGCCCAGCTACACCGCATCCAAATCAAGAAAGAACGGTAGTCCAAAAAAAGTAATTTTCCCCAAGAATTTTTTTTGACATTTGTCAGAAATTAAAGTTTGAAAAAAAAAAAAAAAAAAAATTCAGTGACAGAGCTACTCCAATGTGCCACCCTGAGCGGCGCAATACTAGAAATATACTGCTCAAAAAAATAAAGGGAACACTTAAACAACACAATATAACTCCAAGTAAATCAAACTTCTGTGAAATCAAACTGTCCACTTAGGAAGCAACACTGATTGACCCGACGAGGGTCCCCGTTGTCAATCAGTGTTGCTTCCTAAGTGGACAGTTTGATTTCACAGAAGTTTGATTTACTTGGAGTTATATTGTGTTAAGTGTTCCCTTTATTTTTTTGAGCAGTGTATATATGTCAAGCAATTTCTGAAATTCTTTTTAGTTTGTTTTTTACCCGAGTTAACAGCTCTACACTGTAACCTGGAGAGGTTCATGATATTCCAGATACTGATTGGTTAAAACTCACCTTTTGGCTGAGAGAGCAGTGCAGCTGCAGGAGAACCAGAAACAAGCAGCTGAGAGAAGCTCCTCCAAAGTAACAGAAAATCAGCCTCATGATGACTGGAACAGGACAATATCAGGACAGTGAGCCTAGAGACACATGAAATACGTTGGACTGTTCCCACGTTGTTTTAATGTTGGCAGAAAGCTGACAGTGGGAGTGAGTTCAGCTTTCAGCTCCTTATGCTGGACCAACCTGGAAAGACTCGAGGCTCCTCGGTGGGTTCTTACCAAGGCTGGCCTCGTAAGCAGCTCTCTCGAACACCGACTGAAAAATGTGACGCAGATGTTACTCTGAACTCACCTGCAGAGTCGTGTATCATCAAACTGTCACCACGTAAACATCAACACAGCTGTCTTTCACCGGAATGATTCCAGTGCTCTCATTGGTCCACGTAGTTAAAACGTACCCCCTCTTCAGTTGGTCAGCAGTAAAGCTACTTAATGGTGCCCTCTGCCGGCTTGGAGCGTTATTTCAGCAAATAAAAATGTCAGTAGGCGCGCGGGGTGGCTTTACCATTTCGGTCTCGGGCCATTTCTCTTCCTTAGGGGCGGACTGGGACAATGTTCCTGTGGGGGTTCTTGCATAAACCAGCCAGAGAGACGCTGAATGGAATCCAAAAATAATCTTAATTTATTACAAAAAAGTTCAAAAATAATTAAACAATGAAGAACTGGGCCCAAAAACTGAGGTCAACATAACAAACTCCAACTCGGGTAGTAACACAAAGAACTCGAGCACAAAACTGACCTAACAAACAAGACATGAGGGGAGCTTAAATAGTGGCTGATCAGACCACAGCTGACACACAAGGCGTAATTTAAACATACAAAAACTTAAACAAATACTAATCAATACAACACCAAATCTTTAAATTAAACAAACATTAGACTGAAACTACCAAATAGAAGAAACATTAAAGAAGTGGTCAAATTAAATTAAAGAAAACCAAATTTCCCTGTCCCCTGGCAAACAAATGGAACGGCCCGCCGAGGAGGTTTGCCAGCCATATATGGATGTCAATTAGCTGGAGCTCTTCTGACCCTCCGGCAGCAGCTCCAAAGGAAACTGGTAACTTAAAACAAATAAATTAATTTGTTGCTTTTAACAAAAATATAAAGAACTGACAAATAAAGTTAACTAAATGTCATTAGTTTGACTTTGTAGTTAACTACAAAGTCAAACTAATGAAAATAATTTTCAAAAATAAAAATCTAAACTATTCACTAATGTCTAAATTAATGTTAAGGATGAACAAAACAAACAGTTACCATTCAGGTCTGTGTGACAGTAGGGTCAGCTGTCACAGAACGGGAATGTGATCCACTTTAATTCAGGTCAGATTGTTGCTCCTGTTGTCCCTGTATACATTAAGTGTGTACCTGATCTTCAGCATCACATGAGACTTGAGATGACAAAACTCTCAGTTTATTGTAATACAGAGGATGATTTCCAAATTTTTCTGTAGTCAGGTTATCATTGCACAAAGCCAAAGAAACAGAACAAGACATTTATTTTTCTGATCTAAAGCTAAAGAATTTAGGAGAAAGTAGCATAAGTTCTTTGTTAATGTTAGCTTCAGTTTCTTATTTGAATCACAATAAAGAAAACAGAAGCAAGTTAATTTCAGTTCATTATCAACTGATTTAAACAGGATCATTTTCCTAAAATAACTGCCCAAGTCATTTTTTGCCAAAAGTTTATTTAGGCAAAAAAAATGATTTAGGCCATTATATTAGGAAGGTGACGATTTGAACTATCCTCAAAGTTCAGGCCCGTGCCAGCAAGGCAACTTCAGTGATCAACTATTGATAAAAACAAGAGATCAAACAGTGGATCATTCCAGAAGCTTACAGATGGCTATAAAAAGTGTGTAGCTCCTCTTTCCGAGATCTATTTAAGAAAATCTAGTTCATTTAGAAATGAATTGTCATGATGTCAAGTTTTCAAAGTCACAGTGAAAGTGGAAAAAAGATTTTATAAATATCTAACGGTTCCATGTGTTATAATAGATCCAAAGGAGTTCCATGTTTCCAGGAAGGAGAGATGCAAGTCAAAGTGTTAACACCTGCCACAGTGTTAGAAGTTGTAATTTCTTTAATATGTAAACACAGAGCTAACAGCTAACAGTAAAGTTCTGGAAAACATGGTTATAACTTAGGAACAGAAATATCAAACATTTTAGAGCCTCCCCAGCGTTCCACTATTACACACACACACACACACACACACACACACACACACACACACACACACACACACACACACACACACACACACACACACACACACACAGGTTTAATGCGGTGGTGGAGACCTCTACTGCTGGGCGCACTGGTTCTCCATGGTGTCATTAGAGGTGACGTAGATCCCCTCTGTTTTTGGTTTCTTTCTCCTCACTTCGTGGTTGTTGTGCTGATTGTTTTTTGTCTCTTCCTTTTGGTCTGTCACAGGCCAGCTGAGGGTCAACCATAACAAACACAGAAATACATATTATTAGTCACTCAGCAGGACAATGTTTGCATCATGGTGTGTTTGGTTTAATGTGTGTATTATGCGGGGGGTGGTAGGAGGGGCTCAGAATCATCACCACCCCTTACAGGTGCCATTTTATTAATTTACATTTCTGTGAGCAAATACATCCATTTGTCTTAATTGTGGGATCTGACCAAAATTTTAATTGAATTAATTGCAGGTGTGTTTTCTGCTGGGTAAAACATCAAAGGGATCCTTCAGATGTATTTTATGAACTGCAGTCTTTCTCTGGTTTATATAAACTACAATGTCACAAGAATTTACCCAAGACAGGATGAAAAAAACAGATCTAGACTGGAAATATGTAATTTGACCCAATTACATTATGTCATGCCAGATACTTAGGAAATAATAGTGACCTATTTATACAGCCTTTAGGATTGATTGTTTAAACATGTCCAATAGAAACAGCGACAAGTAAAGACAGCTACAATCATGGGGGACTCTTAGGGTTTATACATTCAAAGCTGCAAATGTTCCATACTGGTTTAAAAACGTTTTTATGAATGTAACTTGCTCTGTGTTCTACTAACATTTGAAGATAAATCATAACATATGAAGGCCATAACAATATTTACTCCTCTGGTATGAATATGAAAAGCACATTTGTCATTTGATAAGTTCACTCTCTCCCATAATTTTAAATTTTTAGAAACTGAACTGAAAACAAATGTTTTTCTGATTTCCTCGTCCATCCCAGTCCGCTTTAAATAAAGATTCACGGATCTGATATTGAAAAATATTCTAGATCAGGTATGTGCCAGATCTAGTCTGTCCAGTCTAGATCTATGCTTTGTACTCTGAGTGACATCATGGGTTATTATTTATTTTACATTACATGTAGAATTCCTAGTTTCACTTTCTGAACCATTTGAAGGTTTGTTGTAGTTTATTTTTACCTGTTTGACCAAGATAGTCAGCCCATCGTTATTGTCAGTTTCAAATTCTTTATTATATCTTTTCCATTGGCTGTTCTACTCCTAAATGCACTGACTAAACAAATGAAAATGGTTTTAACATGTTTTAACCAAACTCATGAAGTTACTGGTGTATTTTAGTGTGCTTTGCTAGCATAGAGTGTCAAAATAAATTTATAATTCAGTACATTTTGTTGTGTTAGAAAAAAAATAAAGGTTTAAAGTCAGCACTGTTCTTCTGTACCGGATCGTATTGGCCGGTGCATCTGTAGCTCCCAGCAGCAGTAGAAACCTGAGTTATGGCTCTGAGCTGATGTTGTATGATGACAGTACTGACCTGGGACTGGGGATCACATCAGGCTGAGCAGAGCTGATCTTCACACACTTGGCAGGTTTCAGCTCAGGTGCTGGAACATAGAGGAAATGATGAGTAGCTGCAACACATGATGGCCTGAGCTCCACATGATGGTTACACTCTCCTCTCTAGGTGTGTTTGGGGGATGGAAGGTGACACGGTTCACCTCTGACCCTCCCTTCACTTTACTACATACCAGCAGCTGTCATCTCTGCAGGGCTGTTTTCATCTTCACGGCCCACTTTCGTATTGTCCGTCTTCTCAGTCTCTACAGCAACAACCTGCTCTCTGTGAGTGCTCCCGTCAGGTTCAGGCTTCACATCGACAGGAAGCTTTTCCTTTCTTTTCCTCTGGACAGGGTTCCTCTTCACCTCTGCAGAGATTCCAGGCAGCAGCAGTGTTACGGAGCAGCAGACAGCAGAACAGCTAACAGACGCCGGAGGTTTGCTTCACTACCTTTGGGTTCATATTTCTGCTGAAGCTCCTCGACACGCAGCTGCAGCTTGATCTTGTCGCTCTGCGTCTGCAGGAACAGAAACTCAGATCTTAAAGGTGTCGCAGCCTGAGGAGAAGATCTGTCCTCCTCAGATTATATACACTTAAGGGCTGGGCAAAATGGACGGAAAGTTTCATCAAAATATTTTATAGTACTATTGTGATAACTACTTATTACTCCTTTTTTAGTTAATTTTATGTGACTGAATGGTACAGCAGTCAAAGTTCCACAAACACAAGTACTGCTCTTAAAAAAAATTGTAATACATTTATTTAGGACATTAGTCATATGAAGAAGTTTGATTTGTATCACTAAGCTGCTCAAAGTAACTACATTTAATTATACTTTCAAATGTATTGATACTCTCAATTTAAAGAAGAGCGGGAAAATTAACAACCCCAACAATACGGACAGTACTAGGTGATTTTAGACATTAACTGAAATTTCTAGTGACAACAATAAATCAAAATTCTTCTCATGATAAGAAATTTATCACTGTAAATGATAAACGATGCAATAAATCCCCACCACTGACTGAACCAGCCACCCTCTACCTGTTTGAGCAGCCGCTCAGACGTAAACAGCTTCCTCTCCAGCTCCAGTACTCGCTGGCTCTCTGACAGAGACTTCATCCTCTGCAAGGACAGCTCATCTCCCAGTCGCTCGGCTTCCTTACTGAGCACACACACACACACGCACACACACACACACACACACGTTAGCACAAACTCTTTCAGTGTGTTAAATTGGGACAGTGTTCCTCTTCTTTTGAAACTGCCAAATTTCCCTAAATTTCCACAATTCTATATTTTCAGCATAATTATTAGGGATGCACAGATATGAACATTTGGGTCAAAATCATTAGCTGGTATCAATACTGCTGTTATGGCTGATAACCTATATATATATATATATATATATATATATATATATATATATATATATATAGGTTGAGAGAGATAGAGAGATAGATAGATAGATAGATAGATAGATAGATAGATAGATAGATAGATAGATAGATAGATAGATAGATAGATAGATAGATAGATAGATAGATAGATAGATAGATAGATAGATAGATAGATAGATAGATAGATAGATAGATAGATAGATAGATAGATAGATAGATAGATCCCTAGAATTTTGAGGCCTTGTAAAAGCAAACACTCTGCCTACATTGTTTCTCTGCTCCAGTTAAACATCTCATAATCCTTTACTGCGTCACTATCACTGAACTGAACAAAAGGCAACAAGATGAAAAATAAACAGAAGTTGTGATTCGAACATTTGCCCAACTTTACTTCATACCAATATGTTAAAAAATAACTCAAGTTGTTTAACAGTGACACGTTTACAGACTTAGTTTAATTTCAGTCTGTAAACATCAAACACTGTAATGATGATGATGATGATGATGAAGGCTGAACTCACACAGAGTTGTTGAGCTTGAGTTGGAGTAGGTCAGTGTAGTACGTTTCATCCTGACCACCAACTGCTTCTGCTTGGACGGGATTGGCTGGTTGAGACTTCAGCAACGTCTATACACAGGCACGCACACACACAATATATATATATATATATACATACACACACGTTTTTAGTAAATAAAGCTAAAGTAATCATTATCAATACAAATTCCTTTGTACGAGTTCTCATATCGCCTCCTTATGTCTTGCAGGAGTTTTACTCCATCAAAGTCGCAGATGAGGGACGGAGCTTTACTGATCATTTGAAGTTGCTCTTAAACATTAGTGTCGTAGCGTTAGCACAGCTAGCATGAAGCAGCCTTCAACATTTCAATTATTTCCTGTCCCTCAACCAGAAGAAGTGTGACAGTTTGGGCAGATATGAATTAATCAGTTTATACCAAATTATTCTTTTAATTAAGTTTTTAGAACTTATTATATTGAAAGTTTGAGAATCATAGTTAAATGTAAAGGCAACATTTAACTTGTAGTGGTTGTTGTCACGGGCTGCACAGTGGCGTAGTTGGTATAGCTGTTGCCTTGTAGCAAGAAGGTTCTGGGTTCGATTCCCGGCCCCGGTCCCTCTGCCCGGTCCCTCTGCATGGAGTTTGCATGTTCTCCCTGTGCATGCGTGGGTTTTCTCCGGGTACTCCGGTTTCCTCCCACAGTCCAAAAACATGACTGTCAGGTTAATTGGTCTGTCTAAATTGCCCCTAGGTGTGAGTGTGTGTGTGCATGGTTGTGTGTCCTGTGTGTCTCTGTGTTGCCCTGTGACACACTGGCGACCTGCCCAGGGTGTACCCCGCCCCTCGCCCGGCACGCCAGCTGGAGATAGGCACCAGCAACCCTCCCGACCCCACTGAGGGACAAGGGCGAAAGAAAATGGATGGATGGTTGTTGTCACTAGCATATACCGGACATCTGCAGATGTACTTGTAATCAAAACCTTTTTTTCACATAGTTTTAACTTGAGGCGCTGAATACTGATCCACCCCACACTTTTCAGACTTATTTGTAAAAAGAAAAATATATATCATTAACAGTTTTGTCTGCTCTACTTTGTGTGTCGGTTTACAAATTAAAATCTCTCCTGCTGATGTTTGTAGTTGAAATTTGAGCAGGTTGAAGCTCTGTGCTCACCTCCATCTTCTCCAGCCTCTGCAGTTTGGTCATCAGACTCTGGATCTCTGTGTTCTTCTCCAACAGCATGGACTGCAGCCTCTCCAGCTGAGCAGGGTCAGCCCTGGAGCCTTGCAGCTGCATCAGAGTGGCAATCTGGACCTGCACACCACCTTCATGGTCATTCCATGAAAAGCACCAATCCTATATTTGCAGCTGGGTGCTGAAGAACCAAGCTGTCCTCTGTCACACACTCTACCTTCATACGCTGCATCTGCTGCTTACTGAAGGCGTGCATTTTCTGCAGCGACTGATGCTGCACCTTCATGCTGATGAGCTGTCTCTCCATTGCAGCTCTCTTGTCCTCCAGCTGGAAAACAACAGACATGATTCAGTTGTTTATTTTCCATTTTGAAGCACAATTAAGTAACTATGTTACCTTCAGTTGCTATAAGATATTGCACATATCAAATTTGACTTCCTAATTTAAAGTCCATGAAATTGGGCCTTTGCCTTTTTACAACCTTCTGCTCTCTCTGAAGCTCCGCTTTCAGGAAGTCATCACAAAATGGCTCCTTTATTAACCCTTTAACAATGTTTTTACCAGCGTTGCCATGGAGATTTCTCAAGCATGTATGAAACAATCAAGGCAACACTACAGGTATGTGCTTGATGAGGGAATAGCATTACAACATATTATTGATTTTACACGATACTGAACCTTTAAAAGTTTGCTCAAAATTCCTGTGATACTTGGATAGGAACACAGTGAGTGTGTGCCATCTCTGTGTTTACCTCAGCAAACAGAGAATTGCCCCGGCTATTTGGATCCTGGGCCTGCTGAAGAACCTGATCCAACTGAATCTGCAGATCCCGGTTTAGTTCTCGAGATTTCTGTTTAAAAACAAAGCAGACATCTGACTGAGGGACAGAAACAGATTCACACTGCTTTACGTCTCATCACATCAAGCTGACAGATCCAGAACAGAAACACTTTTTGTTGGATTTTTACTAGAGATGCTTTAATCTGTAATATTAATATCTGTATCTATTTTTACATGTTTGGCCAAAGTAGTGAGCCTATTGATTTTGTCTGTTTCAGATTCTTTATTATTTATTTTACACTCAGTGCTATACTCCTAATTGCACTGACTGAACAAATGAAAGTTGGTTTTACATGATTGACCAAGCTTTGAATTTATAGATGTATTTAAATGTGCTGTACTGGTGCACAGTTAACAAATTAATTTGTAAGTCAGTACATTTTTGCATGTGTTTAAAAAAAATAAACTTTTTAAGTTAATTCAGCTATATTTCTGTATTGGATTGGTATCGACTGATACTACTCCTCAGATATCTGTATCGGTTCTGGAAGTGAAAAGTAGTGGATCGGTGCATCCCCACCTTTTATAACAGATTCTGTTTTCTCTTTAAGGTCTAAAACTCATAGTCAGTTGGACCTAAGGAAGAGAGCAGATGAGCCAGGCAGAAAGGTTACCTCCAGGGTGTTGAACCAGGACACAGCTTCCCTCTCCCTCTCCTCCTTCTCCTCAGTGAGGCGCTCCAGCTGTCTCTGCAGACGGCTGTTGCTCAGCTCCAACTGCTGCTCTCTGTAGCGACTCTCCTGCAGGGTCTGCTCCAGCTCCACCTGGACCAGCAGGAGTCTGTCTCAGGCTCGGTACAGAGCATCAAAACCCGTGCTCCGCCGTCCAGATGTGTCTCACCTTAGCGCTCTCCAGCTCCATGGTCTTCAGCTGCACCTCCATCATCTCCGTCGTCATGGAGCTCTGGGTGTTTTCGTTCAGTGCACGCAGCTCCTCCATCTTGCTGCTCAGCGTCTCGGCCTGCACCTTCAGCTTGTGCTTAAGCTGTTTTTCACTCAGCTGTAACTCCTCCACAGCAGACTGCAGCCTCAGGATCTGCACACAGTGGTTAGGACTCAGATCTCCCATGTCTTCCGTGGGCCTGTAGAGCAGGAGTGTGTGATGGTTTGCTTCGGCCTCACAGCTCTACCTTGTTCTGGTGCTCAGTCAGAGCCACGCTGTGGCTCCTCTCCAGATGTTCCTGAAGCTGCTGTTTCTGCAGGTTCTTCATGCTCTCGTATTCCGACTGCAGAGACTCCAGCATCCGGGTCTTCAGCCCCACCTCCTTCTGCAGGGAGTACTTGTCCTGCTCCAGAGCCTACGGCACACACAGCTGCTCACAACAGAGCTGAGAGGTGGAAACTGCATCCTACATTTTGCCTATTACTGCAACTTTCTCACAAAAAGTGAAATCAGGGCAACAACTAACGATTATTTTATAAATCCCTTACTGAGATGACTCATCACATAAAAGATTTGCTACATTCTGCAGATGTTTCATTTAACCACTTAAGCCTGTTTTATACAATTGGAAATACATTAAAACTATTCAGTTCTGTTTTAAATAAGAAAATTAGCATTTTACTGTAGAAAACGCTTTAACACAATATTTCTTCACTGTATGCTTGATTATTTGTAGAATTTTTTTTATCAACTAAATAATAATTGGACAGCAAAACATGGGAGATGTTTTGTTTTTACAGAATATAAAGCAGGTGAAGCTTAATTATTAATAGATCAATAGATCGATTAGTAGATTGCAAAATAATTGGTTTTAATAATGTATTAATTACAATTAATCTGATTAATCACTTCAGCTCTGGTTAAAATATCTTAAATCTACATTTTCAGATGCAGACATCCCAGACTTCAGACTGTGTGGACCAAGTTCCACACCTCCAGAGCGTTGGTCATCTCCACCCTCTGCTCCTCCAGCTGCTCCTGGAGCTCGTCCTGCTGCTTCAGCAGGTCCAGGCCTGCCTGGGCGGCGCGACGAGCCTGCTCCTCGCTCTCCTTCAGCTGGCTACGCAGCAGCTCATTCTCCTCCTCTGGAGGCATCTGAGAGGTAAAACACTGATTAGTTCAGCAGTGGTGTTATTATTATCCTGTCTTTGGCAGCCACATTTCACTTTGTCTCATCAATTCACAGAATGTTTTCCAACAGGTCTGAGGATAGAGAGGCTTCTTGACAAATATCACCTGACTTTGGTGTTCTAGCAGTGGTTTTGACCTTGAAAGCATCAGAGAATCTGTTTCAAAAGTACAAACATTTATCCTTCCTATCAATGTCTTAGATACATATTTAAAGTAAGGTAGAGAAATATCGCATAGCGCAAAAACAAAACATTTACTTTATTCCTTTTAAACAAATCAAACTAAACGTAGCTCTATTTATGAATGGTTACAATAGATGCATTTTTGTTCATATTGTTTGATCCCTTCTTAGAGATAGTAAGCTAATACAATTATTTTTTGCTCTACTGAATATGAGAATATAGGCTTCTTTTTATTGGTCTGCGTTACCAAGGAGATGTGACCTTTTAATTGACCTTCTGTTGTTGTCGATTCAATGCAGTAGAACTGATTAAAATGTGTTGTTTGTTATCAACTTGCGGAACTTTACTTCAAAACAGCAAGTAACATACTTTTTTCTGTGGCAGCCATGGACGGACTCACAGACAGTAACAAACATGGTTTATAATGTTTACCATGGAAATATTACTGAATCCTCAGGAAGGTTTATGAACCCATTCAGCAATAATTAAGCGTATAAAAATGTCAACCGCCGAAAGAAAGCAACCCTTTCACGTAAGACACTAAACACATTTTCGCCAGCGGTTGTCGGTTAGCATTTATCTTTTTTTAAAACTGGTAGCCGTATTATTATGACAAATACACTGAGCATTATTATTTACTGAGTACAAAAATCTGCTATTATATTGTTTTTAAAAAGCACTGTACCTTCTCGTCCGTCTCAACCCGCCGCAGTTTGAATCGAGTTCCCGTGACTTATCGCGACAAACCAAACCAAAGGCGATTAACATTAGCCACAGCGACATCTAACGGTCAACTTTCAGTTCCATCACTGTTAATGAAAATAGTTAAAAACAAATCCCATTGCTATGTTGTTACGGTCCAAAAACATCATGTATAATAAAAGTACTCGAAGGCTTTCCCCACCTTGGACAATCATTCAACTAAAATTTTAATATTTTTTTCTATTTTTTTCTTTTGTTTTGTTGTGTCTGTCTACTTTCCATTATGATTATTTTTTCTACTATTAATTTTTTTATGGTGTTTTATTCCTTTTCTTACTGTGAAGAACCTTGTGATTTATATATATAAAAAGTGCTCTGTAAATTACCTTTCTTGAGTAAATGTTACACTTTAAATTTCTTATTTATTTTATTCAAATGTCTTACTCATTAACCCTTAATATTCTGTCCTACACACACTGGCCACTTTATTGCCGTCACCTCCATAATGCATATTGAGATATTTTGCAGCATTAAGTATTTGAACATTCAGACAGACACGTTTTTTAGATAACTTTGTTGTGATACCCAAAGAATGGACAAAAATTTTACCAGCACCATGTGAATGAAGATAAAAAAATCAAGAAACCCCACATTTGCCTAAATCATAGAGAGAACTTCTAAGCATATCTTTAATCGTGCCATTTCAAAATACACTTTGAAAATACAAGGGAGAAAATGAACGTGGCAAAAATGTCGCAATAGTGCTTTGAAGAAATCCAGAGCAGATGTGATTGAAACACCAAGATCAACACATAAATGGGTCTGTAAATGAAGTTTTTATAACTCTGTGAAATGACACAGGGGAGACGTATTGAACATATGAAGTACAGAAGCTGCAAAAAGCGAGATCAGACATTTAAATACTGGAAATATAGTCTGGTCAGATGAGACAAGGGTTTAACTCTCTGTAACACACACCAGGCTTCTAACTGACCTAGAATAACCCACAGTGGCAGCATGTTGGAGAAACTTTACTTTAGTTCAGATTTTTTTTCCTTAAGCTAGACTTGTGCTCATAATTGTGGGTTGAGATATTGAATGTTTGGACAATTATTTCACATGTTTTTGGATGCTGGAAGGATTTCTGCTTTTACCCTTTACTTTGGGACAGTTATGATGCATAACTGTGGCAACAAGGTCTTATTTTAACAATTGGGAGCAGGCGATGGCATCCCCAAAAATCAAATACCAGAACTGTTCATACTGGACAAGGATCATATCCCCAACATCACTCTGCTTGGCTTCCTAACAGCACAGCCTGACAGATTTAAAGTGGCAAAAGCAAATGAGTTGGACTAGCAGTCATCCAGGTCATGATGCTGGGGAATGTTGTCTCTGCTACATGGAAATTGAGCTGTTAGCATGTCTCAGTCAGAGGTCTCTTCAGATTAATGGTAATATTGACTTTTACAGGTTATTCTTCCTTCCCACAGCTTCACCATCCATTCAAGTACACTTGAGTGACATTAGTTCCAACACTTAATCTCCGTTTGGGATAAATTACAAATTTTTTAATTGAACTGAATGCTAGGTAGGAAAATTCCAGATTGGAGGTGGAACATCATGCTTTTTGCCATATGACAGACTTTGTATATTTAAAGTTAGGATGGAAAGGCCCAGAGATATTCCTGATAATTATCTGGAAGGCCCCTCGCCCGGAACGTTAGCTGGAAATAGGCACCAGCAACCCTCCTGACCCCAATAAGGGACAAGGGTGTAAAGAAAATGGATGGATGAATTATCTGGAAGTAAAACCGGAAATCTAAGGAAAGAGCTATTCACAGAAGAAACCCTACCTTCAGAATATGAAGCTTGTTTTTCTGGAAAAGTGGTTCAAAAACACCTGAGCCAAGCACGGCCAATCAGAAATATATTTACTGATAAAAACATGGATGTGTTAAATATTTATTTCCCCCACCATAGCCTTAATTCTGCAAACATGCAACAATAAGACATGCCAAGTTTTCCATTACTTCAGTATAATCACTCCTTCAGCACATTCAAGTCATGGATTAATCTTCCAAAATCAACACACAGCTCACATCACACCAGATTCCTCCAGGATTCCCTGGGGTAAGACGACATCAGCTCATGTTTTTGCTGCTTACACAATTCATGTCATCACTTTCACTCGCTGGAAACAACCGCCTCCTAATGTTTGGTCGACATTTTTTTTACAGAATGACAAGTAACAAATAGTGTTCATCATGACGTCTCTGTGGAATGATGCATCTAAAAGAACAAACACAATGTTGCTTGGTGGTATTTACAGTAAACAGTTTCATTCTCTCCTCAGGCTGCGGCGATGGAGGCGTCGTCTGGCTGTCGACCTTGAGGCTGGACACAACGAAGCAAGACGGCGTTTCAAGTCAGACCCGAAACACTGACGTTCAGAGGAGAATGGGCTCAGGGGCGGGCGGGACCTCTAGTTACCTTGACGAAGATACGTTGAGGCAGGAAGCGTCTCAGTGCAGGGCTGTTGGACGTCGGACAGCGTGGCAGACTGATGTTGAGCTGTGGTAGAGTCTGGTAACCAGCCATCAGTGGGTAGTAATTATACAGCATCTGCTGCTCTGTGCCGGGGAGGACCCGCAGACGCACCTGTGTATTAAAGCACACAGCCAGAGCTGGATTTGAGAGGCAGACGGTTCTGATTTTATAGCAAATTGACTGTGACGTGAAAACAAAGCAAATATGGTTTTCAAAACATAGCAGAAGAGTTGTGGGCACTCTTCTTAGCAGAGCTAATCTTTTGGTCTTTCAGCACGTTTGTCAAATTTGAACACCTGCAGCACACTTTGCTTCCCTTAAATAAATATTTCCTGGTAAATTATAGAGCACTAACTAGGTGTGCACCGATTTATCAGTGCCAATTTTCTTAATTTTGGGAGATTGGTGATCAGCTGATTTTTACACGAAGCTGACCTTATCCACTGATCTAATCTATGGTTCTCATGGAAGGGGCACTGTCCACTGCTCTCCCATGAGAAAGGTTTGACTGATAGACCGAACCACCAGGCCATGTCTGCACATTTACAGTTAACAATAGTTACCCCACTGTTGCCAATTCAGCAACTTTCTTGCTATATTGAGCAACGCTTCAGACCACAAAAAATTGGTATCAGCCAAAATCAAAATTGGCAGGTCATGCTTTATAAAGATCTGTAATCGGCGATCCGCCAGAAAACTGCAATTGGTGCTAATTTACTTGGCTGTTGTGTAACCTTTCAGTTGAATATAGTTCAACATTGTATTGAATCTTTGGTTATCGTGTGATGAGAGATCCTTAGGTAGTTTGACATTATATTCATGCTCTTATTTTGAAATGGGTGGAGGTATGATGTCGTACCTGTTTGAGTCCAGAGAACATGAAGGCATCCGACGGGTCAACAGCTATCTCCACCTCCATCACCTGAGCCGTCCTGTTCTCTATATGGTAACGAACTGGAAGGGACTCTCTGACCCGCCCAAACGAAGGCAGATCTGACACACACGCGCGGACACACACACACAACCGCAGGCACAGACACACACAACATGGCTGGCTGAGAGCGCGGTGTTGAAAACAGATAGTTTGGTAGGACCTAGAGAGAAGTGAGGCATTTACTGACCAGCATAGATGTAAAGAGGGACAGACTCCAGGATGACATGAGGGAGAGTGACTGTAGTCTGGATGAGAGGGCTGTCTGCACTGGAGTACTTCCTGTTTGACACAGCTAGACCTGTTAGACATGCCTACATGCACACCATTGTTCCTCTGGATGTGTGTGTTCAACATACCTCCTCCATGAGACGACATACTGTCCTGTCGCCACCGTGTTGCTGCTGCTGGTGTCTGCAGGACATCGAAGACAAAAGCACTCACTGGCACTTTCTCCTGTCTGCAGAACCACTGAACACCCAAACACAGCATCGTCAGCCCTGCAGCAGTAGCACCCATAGCCCTGTAGCCCAGCATCCTGCCTGGGCTGCCCTGGTACCTTGCTGCAGCTGGGACTGGAGTGGTGGCGTGCTGCTGGTCACCGTAAGCAGCTGCAGGGAAGACGAGCTCAGCAGGAGAGGCCAGGGTGAAGACGAGCGGATGTCAGTCATCAAAAGGAAGGGGATGTCTACTGCTACCTGATCTAACAGCTCGAACTGGACACACACACACACACACACACACACACACACACACACACACACACACACACACACACACACACACACACACACACAGAGACTGGGATCATGATGGAGTCCTCTGCTTGCTACAAACCTCAACATAAAGTCCTTATAACTGCAATCTGTGCTAGCAATATGGCAACATTTATAAAACGTTTAAAAACATCTTCGTGTGAGCTCCAGACCTTTGTAGATACAAACTTGACCGACACTTCAAATGGGACTACGGTCTCCACGGTCACCGTCTCATCCTGGAACACAGAAAATAAACAGAAAACAGCTGATTATTTCTCTACACAGAACAGGAAACACTAGTTATGTATGCATGCACATCTAAATAATTAAGAAGATAACTGAAAAGTTATTTCAGGAGTACCCTAACCCTATCCCTGCCCTACCTAAGATTAAAAAAAAGATTCATTATACACACAATTATATATCTCAGTTTTATTTCTTATAGGAAATGAATGCTCCAAATATATCAATAAAAAATATATACAGGAATGCTATGTTCATTTTTTTTTATTAGACAACATCTTTGTTTACAAATACAAAGAAAAACAAAGAAACAGAACACAAAATATGAAAAAGTATGCCAGGAATGTTATGTTCATAACAATTACTGGTCTACACCAGTAATTTTCAAAGTGGGGGCCTAAAGGGGGTGCTAGGAGGGCCTTAGAAAGCTGGCGGGAAGATGAGGGGAAAAAAGTAAAAAAAAAAAGAATCCAATAAACTTTTAATCATAATTTACTTTTACTTACAAAATCTAATCTGTTTTTCAATTATACTTATACTATATTATACTATACTTATACTATATTAATTATAGGTGTAATTTGATGAAAAAAAAAGTTATTTGCTGTGGTAATCTTTCTGATTGGCTGCCAGTCAAATTTATCAAGTTGTTTTGCTCATTTATGCTAAACCAAAGTAATAATTATAGAACAGTGAATAAGAATATTGTGCAACATTGTCTGTGGGTTATCAGAGGAGGGTCCCAGCCAGAAGCTGAAGCTGTTTGGGAGTTGTGGCATGGAAACGTTTAAGAAAACAGGCAGTGAAAAATCCTCCCTGAAAATACAGCTGGCTGTTTACAGAGAGCTATCTGAGTGCATATTAATGTAAAATCGAGTGGAAGGAAAAAATGTGGTAGAAAAACCTGCTGAGGAAACGGGTTGTGGACAGAACCTGGAGTCAGAACTTCAAGTTTCTCAGAAAGTAAGTTACTTCTCCTCATTGCTCTGAAGAGATTTTACATTCCTAAGAAACTGAGTGCTGGGTATTCATCATCAACAGAAAAAAAGCATGAAATATTTCCCTCTGGGTACAATGAGTCCATGTAAGTTCCCCATTCTGAATCAAACTACTGAAATACATGAATAATGTTCTCCTATGCTGAGCTGTAGAACTGAGGAGGTTCTCTACCTTATGACATTTGCACACAATATGTCGTCCTTCCACCGCAGTATCGATGCTGTAGGCCACATGGAACAAGAAGATCCTCGGTCCGGTCGACACACATCTCATGTACACACACTTCTCCAGCTAGAGCCGAACATAAGATACGGTTACCGGAAGAGAGAAGCTGTGAAGCCTCTGGTGTGTGTGTGTACCTTCTCTCCTGGTTTCAGATCTCCCAGAGGCACATCGGTGAGCAGAGCAGGCGCGTTATCGTCAGACACACTGGACCCGTCTAGGGTCACATGGGTGGTATGTCCTAAACCAGCCTCCTGGCCTGAAAACACAGAATGAAGCTCATTCTCACACAGTTATAGAATGTTGTTTTAAAAATATGATATATGATCTTTGACCGACCCGTTTAATGAATTGGAATATTACTGAAAAGTATATTTATTTTAGAAACTTTATCATTACATAAGACATTATGTAGATTAAATACACAGATGGGTGTTTTCCAGCGTTTATTTTTGTTATTTATGATTTTCTGTTAATATTTAATGAAAACCTATTTAAAATTAGAATCAGAAAAATAAAAAAAACTATTTCTAAAAACAGAAATGCGGACTTAATGAAAAGTTATCTTTAATACCTGCTTAAAAGTTGCTATTTTTAAAAAGGTGCTTTTAATGTGACCTCATCAGAAAACATATTCCAACGTATTGAACATGACTGGACAATAAGTCATTAGAAATATGTATCGCAATAGACAAGTGATCAGTATCAACTAGAGATGTGCCGATCGGGTTTTTTCTGCCAATACCGATACCGATTATTATATAATTATTATAATTATTATGATAATAATTATAATAATATTATTATCTGATCAGCTCTGCGAGGTCCTAGCAGACATTTATAATGTCTCCCTTTTCCAAGCGGCTGTTCCCGCCTGCCTGAAGACCGCCACCATCATCCCGGTCCCAAAGAGCTCCACAGTGATGGGTCTGAATGACTATCGGCCAATAGCCCTCACGTCGATAGTCACAAAGTGCTTTGAAAGACTGGTAATGACCCACATCAAAGCCACCATCGACGTCACTGTGGACCCTCACCAGTACGCCTACAGGAAGAACCGCTCCACAGAAGATGCCATTTCTTCTGTGGTCCACACTGCTCTCACCCACCTGGAGCAGAAAGACTCCTACGTCCGTCTGCTGTTTGTGGACTTCACATCGGCTTTCAATACAATAATCCCTCAGACCCTAATAAATAAACTTTCTTCACTTGGACTGAGCACTTCACTTTGCAACTGGGTCCTGGACTTCCTGACCAACAGGCCGCAGTCTGTGAAGATCCACAACATCTCCTCCTCCACCACAGTCCTCAGCACTGGTTCTCCACAGGGCTGTGTGCCGAGTCCCCTCCTGTTCACGCTGCTCACATATGACTGCTCTCCTCTCCAGCCTGGCTGTCATATTGTGAAGTTTGCGGACGATACAGCAGTGGTTGGAAACATCACAAACGGTGATGAGTCCAGCTACAGACAGGAGGTGGAACACCTGGAGGGCTGGTGCAGAGAAAACAACCTCTGCATCAACGTCAAGAAGACGAAGGAGATGATTGTGGACTTCAGACGGAGCAGACACGCCCACCTCCCCCTGCTCGTCGGAGGATCTGCGGTGGAAGTTGTCTCCAGCTACAGGTACTTGGGTGTGCACCTGAGCAACAACCTCACCTGGAGCAACAACACTTCCGTTCTGGTCAGGAAGGCGAATCAGCGGCTCTACTTCCTCAGGCGGCTGAAGCGTGCAGGACTGGGGAGCTCAGTCCTCACCTCCTTCTACAGATGTGTGGTGGAGAGCGTGCTGTGCTCCAGCATCAACGTGTGGTACGGTAGCTGCTCTGCTGCAGACAGGAAAGCTCTGCAGAGAGTAGTGAAGGCTGCACAGAGGACTGTTGGAGTCAACCTCCCCACCACCACAGACATCTACACCTCCAGATGCAGGAAAAGGGCCTCCTGCATCATGAAGGACCCCACTCACCCAGCACACTCACTTTTTGTCCCGCTACCCTCAGGCAGGAGGCTGCGGAGCATCAAATGCAGGACAACCAGACTGAGAAACAGCTTCATACCAGAAGCTGTGAGACTCTCAAACTCCTCTCAGTCTCTCTCACTGCACTGTCCCCAACAATAACTTGGTCACTTCAACCCCTAACCCCCCCAATGACACTGTATTTGCACTTTACACTCGGACACTTTAAAATGTTGCACTGCTAAATTTATCTTCCCATGCTGCTACATTATTCATACTTCATCCATTTTGTACTTTCCTATTAATATACATTTCATTTTTCTACTTCTAGTTTTTATATATTTGTAAATATTTTTCCTATTTATAAATATTTGATCTTGTAGCTAGTTTTTATATTTTATACTTTATACTTTATATTTGGATGTAACTGGGGCCGTGACTCTCAATTTCGTTCCACCTCATGTAACACGTGATGTGAATGACAATAAAGTCTCTTGAATCTTGAATAATAATTTTTTTATTATAAACACTTCCGATTACATTATGTGGAAAAAGGAACCATGAATTCACCTTAATTTAGACAAAAACTTGTTTTTAATAACTTTTTCCAAGAACTAAACAAAACAAGCATTCTGCAAATTGTACTGCAATCGGTGAAACTATCTTTAACAGACTGATAACATATGAAGGCTCTGAAGAGGCTAAATAATGCAAAGAGCCAAAATAAAACCTCTCAACATTGCCAAAAAAATTCAAGTATAAAACTTAACATTCAAAGGCAAATACAGGATCCATTACAATAAACAATCCAGAGTTATTGAATGAAAACTTCCTGATAGCATGGCGGCTAGCTGATTACTGCTAGTTCTGAGTGGCTGTTTCTGACTGAGCGGAGTAATTATGCAGATCGATTATTTTTTTTAGAGATTATCTGTCTCATGTTAGGACAGTGAGGACAGGTTAGATACTGCAGCTTTAAGCAGAGGTTCGGTGTGAGAGTCAATACCAGGTGGAGCAGAAGCGGCGCTCCATCTGTGAAATATTACTACTTGTAGCGCGTAGCAGCGGTTCAACAGCAAGAGCAGAACCAGCATCTTACATCGCAGCTCGAAGATTTAAATAATTTTGCGGGTTATTTGTTTAGCTTTCTGACTGTCATGCTAATCAAGGTGAGTGTTTGCAGCTGTGCGCTGCTTTACCTGCTATCTGATCCTCCATATGTCTTTTTTACTGCAGTGAGCCTCGATGTAGCCAAACTCCGTCAAGTATGCCACTGTTTTTATGTCGTATTAGCTTCGTTGTGTTGATGCATTTTGACGTGCTTCAATTTTCCGCCACAACACGCAAACTTCCCCATTCACTCAGTGCGTTATAGTTCCACATCGCTTAGGATTTGTTGCTGCGCGTTTGCGCAGTGTGAAGGAAAGAGGAGACCAGCTGCACAGGCAGGCTGCGAAATGAGATGCAGGTGATCGGTATCGGCAACAAGAGCCATTGATCGCCGATCACCGATCATGCACTTTTTCACGAAAATCGGCCGATTATGATCGGTGACCGATCGATCGGCACACCTCTAGTAACATATAATGCGTCTGAATTTTCACCAAACTAATAACCAGAACCGCACTGCATTCTGGGGATGTATGCAGAGGAAAGTCTTTAGCTGCTCAACCTCTCGCAGCAAGCTAAGCTAGGTTGGTGGCTTCAACTAACTTGCTCACTCCTTGGTTACCTAGCAACAACCTGTTGAGTAACTTGACCAGTGCCTCATAACTGCTTAAAAATGAACAACAACCGCATGAAGAGAAAACTGTGGATAAAGTTTTACAGTACTTCAGATATTTAAAACAAACAAATAAATATGGAGGATAAACGAGTGAACCTGGCTTGAGACCGGCAGTGAGTTTAACATCCTTCGCCACGACGTTCTCCTGTGATTGGACGGTGAGGCTGATGCAGAACATCTCGTTGGTGAGTGCAGGAGGCTGGTGGCTGAGCTGGACACAGATCCTGGGAACTCTGGAGATGATCCTGGACACAAGCAGACAGCAGCAGGTCAGTTCACAGCCAGCTCACCGTGCTGCAGCAAGCCGAAGTCAGGACATTACATGGTGCTGTGCTGCAGCGTCAAACTGTCCCAGTCTAGTTCCTGGCGTGTCTCGTTGCCCCGCCCCCATCGCCGTGATGATCTGCTGGTCTGCAGGGCCTCCTGGGTGGAGGCAGCGTCTCCGCCGGCGCCTCTCCAGCTCAGGAACACACAGCGGCCACTGTCGCTGCCTAGCATCATTTCTATACCCATCATCTGCACACACACAATCAGTCACAGCTCCTGCTACAGCTTCCCTCTCTGTCAGACACATGCATAATACACACTCATACTTACAAGCATCAGCTTACCTCCACTTTCTTACCCACATCTTCAGTTTTAGCCACAAAGCTGAAGTTGTAGCATCTGGGTTTCCCTGGTAACAGCGTCATGCTGTCCTGACCCGATGATTCCACCACACACCATTGGTTGTATTCCTGTGGATGAAACCAGACTGACTCTAACTGTTTGCATCAGTAGGAAGTCTCACTCTGTCTGTATTCAGGTAAAGTGTTACATTTAAAGTAGGGGTGAACTTTAAAGTTAACCATTAAATATTGTAATATACAGCGTAGAAAAAACAAAGAGCCCACTGCACGGAAGCCCATTGAAAATCTCCTGGTTATTCCACCAAATACTGATTTCTGAACTCTTCCTAAGTTGAAACATTAGTGTTGTTGTTTCTAAATGAACATGAACTTGTTTTCTTTGCATTATTTGAGGTCTGAAAGCACTGCATCTCTTCCGTTATGTTGACCGTGTCTCATTTTCTGCAAATACATACTACATTTTTGCTTGTAATTCCGGAGGCATGTTGTCAGTAGTTCATAGAATAAAACAACAATGTTCATTTTACTCAAACATATATCTATAAAAAGTAAAATCAGAGAAACTGATTACTTTAAGTGGTCTCTTAAGAGTTGTATACAATGGTAATTTGTGTGAACATACAAACATTTGTGTGTTACACCTGAATTTCCCCAGTGTGGAACAATAAAAGGCTGTTTATATTCTATTCTCAGAGCTCAGTGTGGAGTACAGTGACTATACAGTATACATTTCTTTACTTAAATAACCAAAATGAGCTTTCTTCAGAGTGTGGAGGGCACCTGGTTGCTGAGGCTGACGGTGAGCTTGCTGAATGACACAGGGTGCGGACAGTCAGCTCTGAGAAACACCTGCAGCTGGATGGGCTGGTCCACATGGAAGCAGGGTGACTGGAACCGGGCTTTGCATTGGACTGATATGAGAGAAAGAAAATTAACACGTGAAATACAGAGCTTCCTTATATGTTGCTTATAGAGAAACTGAGTTTTACAGCGGCTCAAACATATTCATAACTCTTAAAACTAGGGTTGATGATTCTGAACCAAACCAAAACCTACTGGTCTTTTTCCTTTTAATTCCAACAAGCTCCACTGTTGTACTTATTGTTTCAGGTTCTATGATAAAACTGGACTAGAGTTTTTGGTCCGTTGCCTCTCATTTAAAAAATTTAAATTCTGAAGTTCCCAACGAGTTTAGGTTTGGCTTTGAAGACAAGCAGCTGTAACATCCCTGTTTAATTTTAAGCAGCTGCTGGAAATAAACGGCTGTGTGTGTTCACTAACTGAATGGGATGTAGTCCTGCATTTCCACCATCAGCTCATTGGATCCAGACAAAGCCATGCGGTCGGTCCACAGTGACCTGGCAGCACCAACTGAAGATTGATCACATTCAGACTCAGCCTCTGGAACGTCGTTCTGCAAACAGGACACAATATGAACACCCGGTGCATTGTTGGCTAGGTTATTTTAAAGGAGCAGTGTTTACATTTTCCAAGCATATAGTGCCATTTTATAGCAAAATAAAGTAACTGTTACTTTCAATTAAAAATAAATAAAAGTATTATGTATATCAAGTAAGACTGAAAATAAATTTTACTTCCTGATTTAACACCTTGAAATTGGGCCTCTGTCTCTTTAAAAATTGCTGCTCTATCTGAAACTCTGCCTTCAAGAAGTCATCACAACTATTAACCCTTTAACAACATTAAATCAGTGTTGCACTGAGAAGTGTCTTCTATATTGAGCATAGCAAGTGTTTGCTAATTGCTGCTGTCTAGTCTGAAGGGGTTGTGTGGGGGAGTCGCTCTGAGAAGGAGCTGTGCTTTGAAGGCGGCACTTGTTCAAGTTTTGCTGAACAAGTTAGAATAGCTGAATGGTTGCCATGGAGATTAAATGACTTCTCAAACATGCATGAAAGAATCAAGGCAACACTCAAGGTATGTTTTTGATGAGGAAATTATATTATAACATGATCTAAAGCAGTGTTTTTCAACCTTTTTTGAGTCAAGGTACATTATTTTAATTGAAAAAATCTCGGGGCACACCACCAACCAAAAATGTAAACAAAAATACTCTAGACGCCTATATTACATATATAGTCATTCTTATCAAAGTCTCTTGAATAGGGGGGGTTGAGGGGAGATGGAAGCTGCTCTCGGTTTTCCATTAGGACCCAGCAGAGGGCGGCGTCCTAATAAATCTGCTGTAAGGATGCAGCACTCCGTCTCCAAAGCCGAACCATGGTTTCGTTCACACCGAGCTTAAATGCAGCGGCTCTATTTGCCTCCTGTAGTGCCAGATCGACAGCCCTCAACTTAAAAGCTGCATGATATGAGTTTGAAAACATTTATCCGTCGTGACTGCTGCTAGCATGTGGTTGTTCTAAATGAAAATTAGCACGTTCTTCTTTTGATTTACAATTTTGACTTCTAAAGATTCACTTCCTGCTAGAGAGCCCCCTGGTGGTTGAAGAAAAATCCACAGAAAAGCTGCATCGGGCTACAATCCGCATGGTTCAAAGCTTAGGAAAAAAGTAGCAGCTTATAGTCCGGAAAATACGGTACCGTAGGTGAAATTGAATAATTTCCACGGCACACCTGACGATCACTCACGGCACACCAGTGTGCCGCGGAACAGTGGTTGAAAAACACTGATCTAAAGGCCCCAATATACTCGGGCGTACTGTGTGCATTCCATGAACTGTGCGGACGGTTGGGTCTTCATACTCGAGTGTACTGATTACCTGAAATTCTCTTGTGACAAATTCCTTCATTTCGCACAATCCTAATGAGGATTAGCAAGTTTGATTAACTATTTGGGCGCCTAGCTCTGTTTCTTCTCCATCTGAGAAGCTTTAACTCACCTCTCAGTGCGGGACAGAGAAAGGCAGTGACATGTCGGTTCATCCGGCAAAGACAGTGAACCGCAGCAATGCAGCTTCCTACTGCCGGCAGAGGAGCAGCAGGAGGCTGTGCTGGCTTTAGCTGTAATCAGGGATCCATTCAATTAGCTTTGTTTATTATGTTCCGAAACCACAATTGTGATCGGTGTAACAATTTGTGCAGTAATCAAAACTGAGCACATATCCGATCATTATTCCTTGCCAATGTTGGGAGAGAAAAAAAAAAAAAGTCAGACTCAACTTATCGGACCACCTCTCTGCTCCGCTGCTGATGAAGAAATCTGGGACGATGTCTTGTTTTTTGTTCTTATAATTCTACATAATTCACCATGTCAATATTTGCGTGAATATATAAAGCCTGTTGCTGTTAAGTATTTTCGCTTACATGTCTATCATGTCCCCATGACAACTTTATGTTGACTTTTATCATGTTGATCTCAACTTTGAAACAATATGAACTCACGTAACCTTGGTTATATGAGTTACAGTTATAGTTATCAACCTTATCAGCCCGGTGTCACATAAAAACCAGTTCGATGAGAACACCGATTCCATCAGGCAGTTTACTGTGCGACACCGTGTACGCGTACCCGATCAAAAAATCTATCCTTGTGCGGACATGTCCGGCGGACGTCCACTTTGAGCCTGCGTGGAATCCACGCGGATTCCACGGACTGATGTACCCCCGAGTATATTGGGGCCTTAAAGCTCACAAAAGTTGATTTTACATGATCCTGCCTCTTTAATAGAGGAAGTTCTTTTCTAACCCTTTGGTCTTACCGTTAAAACTTTAAAGAGATTCTTCTCTATCCTGGATTTCTGCTCCTCTTTCAGGGTAGAAGCTGAAGGAACGAAACAGAAGTAGTTAAACTTAGATCCAGTTGTGAGTTTCAGTAAAACCCTCCAGTCTAATCTGTAAGGGTGATTTGGGGTCCTGGTACCTCTGCCCAGCAGCTCCATGCAGTAGATGACGTAGTCTTTGACACTGGCCATCAGATAAGCACAGTGCAGAGCTGTGGTCAATATGGCCGTCAGCAGAGGCCACCAACGCTCTGTGCGATAGTCACACATCACGTAGTCCAGCAGCCTGACCAAACACAAACACAGAGCATGTAGCATGTAGCAGCAGCTCCCTGACAAGCTGACAGTGGAACACGTGCAGCACAGGGCTCACTTTAAGGCTTTGGTGTAGTCTTTAGCATGGTAGTATTCCTCTCCCATCTGCACCACTGCAAACGAGAAAAAAAACTAACGCTTAGACACAAGAGGGTCAACAGGAGTCATGATGTCAGTAAGTACAGATGCACCAATTTAAAAAATTTGGGCTGATATCAAAAACCAATATCAACATTGCTGTTATGACTGATGAACAATATTTACGACATGATTCATATTTTAAGGTTGCACCCAATGATTATTTTAGTTATTAAATACTATGAATTAATAATATGAATTATTCGGATGATTGAATGAGTAATCAGATAAAAAAAAATTGGCACATTTTGCAGATAAATTTATAAAATATTAGAAATATTAGAATAATATTAGAAATACATTCAAATATGCAAATAATTCAAATTTTTTTACTCAAGAAAGCACACATTTTATTGCCTAAAATGCAATAACAACATTATTTTAGAGAATGTTTCAGCAGTTACAGCAAATGATGAATCTGCAGCTAAATAATTCTGTTCTGTTTACAGAATTTGACCCTGGTGAAGCTAAAAATGCCACATGAAGAGATCTAAGTAGAACAGATTTACAGAAAAAGATTTTTTTTTAAATGCAAACTATGGATTTTTTTGCATATTTTTGGCTTTATTACTACTCTAAGAATGTTGTTCTTAGATGTGTTTGAGTCTGTTTGCTTCGTCAGCAATTAATCGATTCCTGAATTAGTTGACAATTATTTCAATAATCGATTGGTCATAATTAATTGTTACAACACTAATATATTTCGCTAACGTTTCGATGCCTTGAAAAACACAAGTATACTTCTGACTTCACTACTGCTTCTCTGCTTCCCCACAATCCTTTGTTGCATCGCTACCACTATCACATGACCAACCTCCATCCTTCCCTCTCCAGAAACAAACGGCAACAAGATGGAAATAAATATTGCTTGTTCATATCAGCTCTGTTTTATCAGACCGATACGTTAAAAAATGACTAGTAAAGTTTGATACTGACGTCACTGCTGATATACTGTGCTGTTAGGAACACTGAATGGAGAAGAGGCGAACACTTACTCAGGTGACTCTTCATTCGAGGGCACTTGTACTTCTTAAATTGGGCCACAGCGTTACTGAGAAGTGCTATTATCAGCTCCTGTGAAGGCAGACACAAACACAGTGGGTTTTACTTCAGCAGAGCGTAGCAGCAGGTGGTATTCACAACCGTTCTTTACATCAGTTGTGGTTGTTTTGAGACCAGGACTAAGCTTCAGAACACATGCTGCAGGAGATCTAAAGGATGATGCTCACCATCATTCACTGGGTTTTTACAGCCACTAAAAGTTTTTCCATCAGCTTCTGCTTATTTATTATGCTTTCAGAAAGTGTTTTGAACTTCAGCAGTTCTCAGCAAAAAGATTTGGCTTACAGCATTCACATTGCATTTTAGCAGGAAATGTTGTTTATAGTTCTATACTGAGATAGATATACATATGTAGTAAAAGGAAATAACATGTTTTAAATTCTTCTGTCTCACACATGCAGGAGTTTTGACTCAAATAATTTCACTTCACTTATGTTTCATAAATAATGTCTATGGATTCAGAAGCATTTTTTTGGAACCTATTAACTAGATGGAGTTGTGACTATGATGAAGCTTCCATAAAGTCAGATGGGAGTTTCCTTACAGAGTGTGGGACATCTCTCTCCTTAATCTGCAGAGCCAGGATCCCCAGCTTCTCCTTCTCTGGATCTGTTGGATCAATACCTAGAAATCACAACAATGGTGTGAGTTCAGAAGGCCTTTCATTCAAACCCTGTGTTAGCTTCTTAATCAGGTGGAGAACTTTACTTTAAATTGTTTTTTATTGGCTGAGGACTTTCAAAGTGATCTGCAGCAACAACTTTCAAAATTTTCATTTCAGAAATACTTTATTCATCCCAAAGATAAATGAATGCTGTTCCAACTCTCATCATCCAAATATGCTGATGATGTTAGACTAAAAGTCTCCATGTGTGTGTGTGTGCGCAGGACATGTTGTGAGCACATTTTAGATTTAGTGATGCTGCTTTATAGTCCAGATCTGATCCAGGTCTAGTTTAGTGGTTCAGGTTAAAAAATGAAAAACATACTCTGGTGTCCTTGTCTCCAAGGTCTCTGTCCATAGAAGTCCAGTCCTCCACTCTGGGTGTCGAGGGGATCTGGGGAAGGATAGGTCGTCCCCGCCTGCAGAAACCAACAGTGAAACCCTCAGATCAAATGTGTCCAAACGTTTTGCCCTGGGGGCCAAAACTGGATAAATTAAACTACAGGCATATTTAAGGCGTATTTACATATTTTCTTTAAATTAACACTTTGGACACTCCTCCCTAGGTGGACTTAGTCAATACATATATACTTAGTCAACTAATACTTTTTATGTGTATTGCCCTTTCATCCACACAAAAACTCAATTTAATATAAATAAAAAAAATTATTTATAAAAACTCTGAACAAAGAGGAAATTCTATTTGTGTTTGCGTGCCTAAATGGGAAAATTGAGTCTTACGGTTCAGTGCATTACAGTCTGGAACAAATAATGCGACAATATATCCACGTACTTGCGTTGACATGATTTCTAGACCACACGGATCCACAGGTTTAACTGGCGCCATATTTAGCTCGTGTCAGAAAGTTGTGGTTGTTTTGAAGCATTCTGATTGGCTGACAGGTTTTAGTTATGCCCTACACTGTCCCCTATATGTGTGGCATGTTTATAACAACGCTCATGAATGGATTTGTGCGGGTTCATGAGGATGAAAACCTTTGGAAATCAATTTGGTGTGCATGATGTTATTTTTTAGAATGGTGTATGTGGAGAATATATTTGTATTTGAAAACACACAGCTAGGTGTGTACAGGGTGGTATGTGTCTGACCTGACAGAACTGCTGGGCCATCTGCTTCCTGTCCTGGCTGTAACAAGCGGCCTGCTGGTAGTAGAAACCCGGGTTCTGAGTCTGGATGGCGGTCAGTCCCAACTTTATGGCCTCATCGAACAACTCGCCAAAAGACTGGAACCTGGTGGAGAGCAAAACGCTGTCTGAGGCCTGATGCACAGCCTGCACATTTTTACAGCACCGTCTGGCTTCAGCCCTCATCGGGTCTTTGACTCTGATACCAGCCAGTGGTTCACTCTCCCACAGCACCTTTCTGACCTCATTAAGGCTCACACACACACACGAGCGCACACACACACAGAATCAAGTAGGGCTTTCCGATACGCATCTATGACAGAAATACACAAGTTGTATTGTTTCCTATTAGAATATGTATGACACTGCAAAAACACAAAATCTTACCAAGTATTTTTGGTCTAATTTCTACTGCAAATATCTTAGTACACTTGAAATAAGCGTAAACTAACTTGCAAGACACTTTTTAGCAGGATATATTAGGAGCTTGTTTTAGGCTCTTGCACTTGCACCAACACTGAGTCACCTGGTGCCTCAGGCACTAAGTTTGTTCCAATAAGCAAGAAATCCATTAATCATATGATAAATAAAAAAGCAACTATTGTTCACTGTGTACATCCACTCCCATTTGCACATGAAAAACACTTCAACGACATATTTTCCAGATATAGTTCTAAGCTTGCAGGAAACAGTCATTTGTTGACAGATTCTAAAATGGGCCGAATACATCCTGAGATGTGCAAAAGCGTGATATGTTATTAATCATCTAACTAACACTCCTAACTAGTGTACAGGTTTCCCTCTCCTGATGGTGCCCTAGCTTTCATGGTGATGTGTTTAAGCGCAGCGTGTGCATCTCACTGTTTTGACATCCATGCAGAGTGCTCGAAGGCCAGCTCAGCACAGCCGATCTTCTTCTTACACAGGTCAATGTGCTTCCTGAACTGAGCTATGGCGTCCAGAGGAGTGTTGTGCTGGAAACACAGGCGGCAGATCTGCAGAGGTCACACACACACACACACACACACACACACACACACACACACACACACACACACACACACACACACACACACACACACACACACACACACACACACACACACACACACATGAAACCAATCATCAAACTGAACCAATCCACCAAGTCTAATGATGCATCTGGACTCAGAGGAGCAGGACTGGACCTTGTAGTTGATGAATCCTGCCATGGTCTTGATCTCCAGCATGTTGGTCTCATGCGCTCTGAGCTCATGCACCAGGCTGTAAGCAGCTCTGTAGTACCTGCAGCCACAGAGATAAAAGGGTCCTAGAACTAGAGCTGTGTTCTCAGCAGCTCTAGGTCACAGCAGTGTTTCATGATTATCTTAGATAAGTCTTGTTTCCTCCTTCATTTAAAAGGGTTTAAATGTCATGAGTTAGACTTACTTGAGAGCGTTCTGGGTGTCCTGCTTCAGTTCACTGAGGAAAGCCATTTTAAACTGATGTCTAACAAACAGCAGCTGCCATGAGCAACGCCAGGGGGAAACACACACCGGAGGAGAGAGGAGCATTATATGTGCATGATGACACACTCAACAAGGTTCACTTTACTGATTTAAAAAACAAAAAGAAAACATGTTTCATTTTCTGTCTACTACATTACTGTGACAGTTTATCCTGGGTTTGTCCACATTAGACCAGTTCAAGCAATTCATGTTCGTTTTAAAGCATTAAATACTATTCACTGTGAAAAATGTCATATCTGTACAGTAGGCTGACTTTACTGACAACTGTAAGGAAAGAAGGGAAGGAATGAAAGATGTAGAGGAGGATGGAGCATTTTGATAACAAAGGGAATCAAGTTTATAAACATCAATATTTTCCCCTACTTTTATTTTCTTCAGACCTGAAAACTAACAACCCTCCCCCCTCTCCTTGGCAGGTCTGTGGTTGTAACATGGCAGAGCGGGGAGTCAGGTGCCAGGTCTACCTGGTGGGTGGTCTTGTTGAGGAACTCCTTATGGGATTTGACCCGACGGATCTCTGTGTAGTAGTAGGTCTGAGCGTGCTCATAGAAGGCATTTTCCAACCTTAGAGATGACACCAACAGACAGGAAGCTGAGCTTACACTCGAGCCAATCAGACCCACCCAGCTGCAGGCGCTTCCTTACCTTATGATGTAGCCCACCAGGTGGTCGGTGTGAGGCAGGACAAACAGGCTCTTCCCAGACAGGTCGCAGGAGCTACACAGAGCTGAGGCTCTCTCTGACGCCACCAGGTCCTCTCCTGTCAACACACGCATGATTCAGACAGGAACCACATGGAATGCTGGGAAAATACAAAGGTAATCAGCTTCAGACATACACAATACAGCCACTTCCCAACCATGCACTACATTCTGCTGGGTTTCTACATGAGAACCCAATCAATACATGCACCTATAAAAAAGGGTGAAAAAACTTCAAAGGGTGTGATTACTTTTGTAAGACATTGTGTTTTACCTGGAGGCAGAGGAGTTTTCTTTTGGATTAAAACCACCGCCACTTTGGTGTTTCTGCCCTGCAGACTGGTCCTACAGCCAAACAGAACCAGTTCCAGTTCGGTTAAAACCCGCTTTGCTAGCCACACAGCTAAGCTAACTCATACTGCATGTTGGCGTGGATCAGACAGTGCTACTGTAACCTGAGCACATTAATAACCACGCCTCCCCACCTGACAATTTCCACTTTAGTCGCGCATTCCGACTGCTTCTCCTTCCACTGCGGGTCGTCCCAGTCCAGCTCGTAGAACAGAACCACAAGGGCAGGGACCAGGTTCAGGTGTTTGTTCATCCAGCCGGTCTTCACGATGCCTTTTGGGATGTACCACTCATACGACGTTCGCTGGGCACAAACACAAAATATTCAACTAAAAAGAAAAAAAAATGTTGTTCGTTTTTTTTGGCCGTTTTTAAACGTTGGTGCAGTATTCAGTGGGTGTTAAAGTACTGCTAGTGATGTAGAAAGTTCATATATAGAGATGTAGTTATATTGAGATGTTCGAGCCAATTCAATTCAGAAATTCTTTATTATCCAAAGGTAAACTGAATGTTGCCGTAACTTGTTTTAGCCAAGTATTTTAGAGTCATTATGGATGGTGAAGTTGTGGGAAGGAAAGATCTACAGTAGTAGTCAGTCTTGCAACAGATATGAAGAGGTTTCTGACTGATTGTTGCTAACATGCTAACAGCTAAATATCTGTGTAGCACATTAACATATCTTGGATGACTCCATCAGTTGGTATAGATCAGGTACTATTTGAATTTTTGAGATGCTGTTCAGCTACTCCAAGTTGTAAAAACAGTAGTTCGTTGCCAAGGTTACTCATCATAGCAACCACTGAAAAGTAAGACTATCAGCAAAATTCCTTCCAGCTGCACAACGTCCAGAACCAAAGGGAATAATTGTACAAACAGCAACTTCTCCACCCAAAGACTGATGAACAAATTCTAGAAAAAGAACTAATCAGAACTAACATTAAGAGAGCTACTCCAACATGCTCCCACCATTAAATATATCTGCTTAAATCTATCTTCCTGAAAGCATGTCACTAATCTAACCTTGGTCAAAAGCTTCCTGATCAGAGGTCAGAAAGGTTGGCTCCTCTGTATTTCACTGAGCACATCTCTGAAGCCGCTGCTCACCTTAGTGCGGCATTTGGGATACTCATGATCTCCTGGGAGAACCTTGAAAGAGATGGGGACTCTGTCAGCACGCCGGTTGGCACAGAAAGCATCCCAGATGGCTCGATGCACCGCGTTGTATACCACATCCAGACCGGTTAGCGCTACGAAAGCCATAGGCCGGCAGCATAGCTCTGGGGGAAGCTCCCACTGGGATCCTGCCATCACGATGGTTCAGCAGACAGACCTGATGAGAAGCAACACATCATTACAGGAAGGCTGACACTCTTTAGGATTCTGACCACCCACCAGGTCATGTCTGCATGTCTGTTTGCTAACTGGCAATAGTCACCCCACTGTTACCAACTCAGCAACTTTCTTACAATATTTAACAGAATTTCAGAAAAAACAAAAACAAAATGCAATCAGTGCAACCCTAGTTACATTTGTTATTACTGGATAAACTTTTGAGAATTTCAGATAATAGCATACACATAATCAAAGTATCAGGCATTACATCTTTTTTATCAATCTTATATTTTGATCCAACAAACCCATGCTTGATGTAATAACTGGTTTCTTCATAAAGAAACAGAATATGTTCAACTATATAGTGTGGATTTTAGATAATACAGATAATCCAATCGTGCAGAAGAGCAAATCTTAAGGCGAAAGCGGAACTAAGAAGATAACCGGGCTAGGCTAACACGTAGCGTTTGGTCAGTCTGTATAAGACAAAAAATCCTTATCCTAAACGTGATCAAGAAGGTTTGGAGTAGAATACCTCAGTGACATCTCTTTAGGCGACTTGCTGACAGCAGCGCAGCAGGCTCAGGCTGCACTTAATGGACTGAAAGCTAGGAGCTAGCTAGCTACTGCTGGGCGAGGCCACTGAGCCTCAACGCACTTCTAACCGGAACTGTCCGGTTCTGCTATTGGTTAATTCCTCTTCTGCTCATCAGCGCACAGCTCATCACTAACCTGTCAACCTAAACTAATCTGAAAAAACCAGCTATTCTAGCCGGCAGCGACAACAACAACAAACTCCGGAGCTAGTTAGCCTCCTCCGGTTAATTATTACTTCCGGTTCAACTTCTCAAAATAAAAGGGACAAATTGTACAAGTTTAGACAAAATATAAAAAAATAAGGACAGCTGTCTTATCGCTGCTTTGCACAAATATCCAAACTTTATGCTAATATAATACTTATTTAATTTTAGAATTTAAATTCCTCTAGCCTTGTTGGTCCGTGTAATTTCAAGCGGTTCGTTTTTTCGTTTGAAATGAAAGATAAGAAAACGGAAATAGACTCGTTTTTATGGAGAACCATGCTATGGAGAGCCATTTCAGCCAATATATATATATATATATAGGTCGTCCTGGAGGGTGCATGGGAGTTCGCCCAACCAGTCTACATGTGTTTTGTGGACTTGGAGAAGGCGTTCGACCGTGTCCCTCGGGGGGCCCTGTGGGGGGTACTCCGGGAGTATGGGGTACCGGGCCCCCTGATACGGGCTGTCAGGTCCCTGTATGACCGGTGTCAGAGTCTGGTCCGCATTGCCGGCAGTAAGTCGGGCTCGTTTCCGGTGAGTGTTGGACTCCGCCAAGGCTGCCCTTTGTCACCGATTCTGTTCATTACTTTTATGGACAGAATTTCTAGGCGCAGCCGAGGTGTTGAGGGGATCCGTTTTGGTGGCCTTAGGATCGCATCTCTGCTTTTTGCGGATGATGTGGTCCTGTTGGCTTCATCGGAACGTGATCTGCAGCTCTCACTGGAGCGGTTCGCAGCCGAGTGTGAAGCGGCCGGGATGAGGCTCAGTGCCTCCAAATCCGAGGCCATGGTCTTGAGCCGGAAAAGGGTAGAGTGCCTTCTCCGGGTCAGGGGGGTCGTCCTGCCTCAAGTGGAGGAGTTTAAGTATCTGGGGATCTTGTTCACGAATGAGGGAAGAAGGGAACGGGAGATCGACAGGCGGATTGGGGCAGCGTCTACTGTGAAGCGGGCGCTGTACCGGTCCGTTGTGGTGAAGAGAGAGCTGAGCCAAAAAGCGAAGCTCTCGATTTACCGGTCGATCTACGTTCCCACCCTCATCTATGGTCATGAGCTTTGGGTCATGACCGAAAGAACGAGATCACGGGTACAAGCGGCCGAAATGGGTTTCCTCCACAGGGTGGCTGGGCTCTCCCTTAGAGATAGGGTGAGAAGCTCGGTCATCCGGGAGGGACTCAGAGTAGAGCCGCTGCTCCTCCACGTCGAGAGGAGCCAGTTGAGGTGGCTCGGGCATCTGGTAAGGATGCCTCCTGGAAGCCTCCCTGGTGAGGTGTTCCGGGCACGTCCCACCGGGAGGAGGCCTCGGGGAAGACCCAGGACACGCTGGAGGGATTACGTCTCTCGGCTGGCCTGGGAACGCCTTGGGATTCCCCCGGAGGAGCTGGAAGAAGTGGCTGGGGAGAGGGAAGTCTGGGCCTCCCTTCTGAAGCTGCTGCCCCCGCGACCCGACCCCGGATAAGCGGAAGAAAATGGATGGATGGATATATATATATATATATATATATATATATATATATATATATATATATATATATATATATATATATATATATATATATATATATATAAACAGGGCAATGGATTTTAATGCTCAATATTACCCATCAGATACCATTCTCCTTGTTTTACAGTGGGGGAACCCCATCTGATGGCCATATTTCGCCCATCGGATACAGTTCCCCTTGTTTTACAGTGGGGGAACCCCATCTGATGGCCATATTTTGCCCATCGGATACTGTTCCCCTTGTTTTACAGTGGGGGAACCCCATCTGATGGCCATATTTCGCCCATCGGATACTGTTCCCCTTGTTTTACAGTGGGGGAACCCTATCTGATGGCCATATTTCGCCCATCGGATATTTCGCCCACTGTTTCCCTTGTTTTACAGTGGGGGAACCCCATCTGATGGCCATATTTCGCCCATCAGATACCATTCCCCCACTGTAAAACAAGGGGAACGGTATCTGATGGGTGATTTTAACATAGGGGGAACGGTATCTGATGGGTGAAATATGGCCATCAGATACAGTTCCCCCACTGTAAAACAAGGGGAAAGGTATCTGATGGGTAATATCGAAAGGGCAGGTGCTGAAGCACCCCCAGCCCCCCCCCCCTCTGCACGTGCCTGCTAACTCCTGTCAGTCACAAGTTTCTCATATTTAGGTCATCAAACCAAAGTTCAGATCTACCATAACTGACTGACACCTGCTGGCTTCAGTTTTGTAACCTTGGTTTTGTAACCAAATTTGAGGCCAGCAGGTGATAGCCAACAGGTCAAAAGTACAGCTTTTTGGTGCAGCACATTCATTAATGTTTCCATCATGTACGTTTTCAGATGCAGACCATCCTGCAGGCCTCTGGTCTCAGTGTTTCCCTTCAGACTCCCAGTGGGCTCACAGCTTCAGGATGACCAGAGACCTTTCTGGAACAGGAACACCTGGCCAAATGCACTGGTGACACATTCATTTAAAAAAATGTGGCTGTTCTTATACCATTGATATGCATGAACCGTCTGTATTTTACTGTTTTGAATAAACAAAATATTATGAAATCTGTGTTTCTTCTAATCTGTGTAGTTCTAATTTAATCAAATCTCATGTTTTGACATCCCAGAGACAATAAAATGGATTGTTTGTGGCTTAAAATAAACAAAGCAATCTTAATAGAACAAAGCTACAAAAATAGAATACAGATTGAATATTTTGGACCAGTTTTATTTTTTGGTTTCATTACACTGAAGATTCTTCAACATGAAGCTAAACAGTGAGTGGAGTATCTTGTATGTACGACAACGTAGAAATGAACAAACATTACATATTGGCTTCTTAATAGCAACCCTAACAGTTATTTTACACAGCTTGATTTATTGAATAATGACTGTGTTCACTTACGGACACCTTCAATTGGAAATCTGCAATCTGAAGCGTCAGTGAAATGCTTCAACCACTCAGTCCTCAGGTCAATCTGCCCTGCATGTTTCAGGCCTCAGTAAATGTCTGATGGATGAGCTAATGCTATCGTTTGTATCAGATCCTCTGGAACAAACACTTTAAAATGTAAAATGTTAATGTCCTGTATTGAGTGATATAGACAAATGTTTTCATCTCACTGTGTCATTTTCACTCTATAGCTGAAGTTCATCACATTTCTGGATGTTCTGTGTTTCAGTTAAATTGAAGTTAGCAGGTTTTTAATCAAGGCCACAACTCCCTGTGTGTGTTGGGTTTAAGAAAAGAGGCTGCTCTGTTTGAGCACCAGCATTCATTTTTCCTCTGATGTTTGGGTAAACTCTTCTGTGTGGAGGTCGGCCATCTCTCTGGTTCTTCCTGAAGGAGATCCATCAGGAATTCTGGTGCTGCTCACAGTGCAGACGGTTCTCCTCACTGTTCGCCGTGTCAGCCGTGGTCCCTCTCTGCCAGAATCTCCAGTCATTCTGTTCCTTCACCCTTGAATAAACATAACAGAATATGTTCTGGGTGTTATGATTAATTTGTTAATTGAAACAATGTTTAATATCAAAATAAGATTAATTTATTTCCTTAACAGTTCCTTCTCCTATTCCATCAGAAGGGCAGAGTCTAGGAGTGACTAATTACATTTACTCAAATATAGTTGAGTAACTTTTTGAAACTCAAATGAACTTTTAGGAATACTCTTACTATGCTGAACTTTTTTACTTTTACTCAAGTCATTTTATTATGAAGCATCACTATTATTTAAACACATTTTTAATTTTGTCTTTAAAATACCAAAATTTCCACTGAACATAATAATTTGGGCCCTCTAATTGTGTAATTTTTGAAAGATATGAAATAATTGATAACTTGATCAGTTACTCAGTACTGATACACTTTTTACCAAATGCTTCTTTAATCTTGTTTAATTTCTTATTCAGCTACTTTTTACTTGAGTAAAAACATGTTGAAGTGCTACTGTTATTCCTGGAGTACAAATTGTGGGTCCTCTGTCCACCTCTAAGGAACAGTAACCAAATGTTGAGGCACAAGTGTTGACCAAAAACAGGAAAACTAAGGTGGGCAAGTTATACATCCACAAAGAACTACTTAAATTAAAAACAACGGATTCAGTCCGTTAAGATAGTATGTTTTCAGGCTTCATATTTATTTCTCGGTTAAAATGCATCTCCTCTCATGAACACAGCGGTGGCTGATTAGCCAATTTAAACTTCTGCTCTGCTCATCAGGGTCTTTAATGGTACCAAAATTCTTCAATGCACACACCTTGTTTAAACAATAATTACTGAGATTATTAATTTTGTTGGGCCATTAATTTGAACACGTTTTGTTGATTTTATCCTTAATAAGATGTATTGGATCAGAGGACGTGCTGGTCTCAACATCCTGGAGGCGTTCAGTTTGTCACCTACTGCCGAGATCAACTCAAAACCTTCCCCTATCGTAAATGAGCCCTATTGATTAAATATGACTGTAGTTGGAAAACAAACATCAGCGTTAGTAGCTTACCGTGTAACGTCTGGGCAACCGGAGGATCCTGGACGGACAGCAGCGGTGCATGTCTGAAAGATGGCCTCCGACGCAGATCTCCAATGCTTACCACTCTCATTCTTTCAGTTCGATGCTGAGCATCGAACTGAAAGAAAAATTTCAAAATTAAAGTGAAAAAACACACTACAGGCTGATCCAACTTTAATGTAATGTCCATAAAACAAGTCAAAATGAGGCTCAATATTGTGTGTGGCCTCCACGTGTCTGTATGACCTCCCTACAACGCCTGGGCATGCTCCTGATGAGGTGGCGGATGGTCTCCTGAGGGATCTCCTCCCAGACCTGGACTAAAGCATCCGCCAACTCCTGGACAGTCTGTGGTGCAACGTGACGTTGGTGGATGGAGCGAGACATGATGTCCCAGATGTGCTCAATCGGATTCAGGTCTGGGGAACGGGCGGGCCAGTCCATAGCTTCAATGCCTTCATCTTGCAGGAACTGCTGTCACACTCCAGCCACATGAGGTCTAGCATTGTCCTGCATTAGGAGAAACCCAGGGCCAACCGCACCAGCATATGGTCTCACAAGGGGTCTGAGGATCTCATCTCGGTACCTAATGGCAGTCAGGCCACCTCTGGTGAGCACCTGTAGGACTGTGCGGCCCTCCAAAGAAATGCCACCCCACACCATTACTGACCCACTGCCAAACCGGTCAAGCTGAAGGATGCTGCAGGCAGCAGACCACTCTCCACGGCGTCTCCAGACTCTGTCACGTCTGTCACATGTGCTCAGTGTGAACCTGCTTTCATGTGTGAAGAGCACAAGGCGCCAGTGGCGAATTTGCCAATCCTGGTGTTCTCTGGCAAATGCCAAGCGTCCTGCATGGTGTTGGGCTGTGAGCACAACCCCCATCTGTGGACGTCGGGCCCTCATACCATCCTCATGGAGTCGGTTTCTAACCATTTGTGCAGACACATGCACATTTGTGGCATGCTGGAGGTCATTTTGCAGGGCTCTGGCAGTGCTCCTCCTGTTCCTTCTTGCACAAAGGCGGAGGTAGCGGTCCTGCTGCTGGGTTGTTGCCCTCCTACGGCCTCCTCCACGTCTCCTGGTAGCGCCTCCAGCCTCTGGACACTATGCTGACAGACACAGCAAACCTTCTTGCAACAGCTCGCATTGATGTACCATCCTGGATGAGCTGCACTACCTGAGCCACTTTTTTTTAATTTTTTTTTTTCAAAGTTTATTTGATAGGGACAGACACACATTTACATAGACAAACTGAATGAAACAGCAGTCCCATGTTAGCATCATGGTGCAATAGCAACAGCTAATTTGCAGCACTTGTCCCTAGATGGGCTTTTTTTTCTAAAGATAATAACTCTAAAAATTGAAGTGAAATCATTTGAAACAACACGACATAATATATTCAGAGAAGTGTAAAAAACTTGTGTGGGTTGTAGAGTCCGTCTCATGCTACCACGAGTGTGAAAGCACCACCAACATTCAAAACTGACCAAAACATCAGCCAGACAGCATAGGTACTGAGAAGTAGTCTGCGGTCCCCACCTGCAGAACCAGTCCTTTATTGAGTGTGTCTTGCTAATTGCCAATAATTTCCATTTGTTGTCTATTCCATTTGCACAACAGCAGGGGAAATTGATTGTCAATCAGTGTTGCTTCCTAAGTGGACAGTTTGATTTCACAGAAGTTTGATTTACTTGGAGTTATATTGTGTTGTTTAAGTGTTCCCTTTATTTTTTTGAGCAGTGTATATATATAGCAGCTCTTGAATCTACAAAATAAAGCTGTATTTCCTCCCTCAGCCCATTGGCTGCAATATTGACACCTTGAGATGCCATGAGACCTAAATTCTGATCATCATGGCATGGAGTGCATCCCAGTTTTCCATGTCTGGCATATAACCATTTGTTTTAGCTTTTAAACTGGTTCTATTAATCCTGTGTCCAGACAGAGGGATAATCAGTAGCCCAGCATCATGACCTGTTTGTTCTGAAGATTCTGCAGCTCCTCATCCTGACTCTCATACTGACAGGAGGAACCACAGAGCTCTGTTAGGTCAAAGCTCATTTTCTGAATGTGGCGATACTAGACGGAAACTCAGATTTGGTGAACTTTTAGTTTTAATAGATTGCACAACAACGCCACCCTGGGAATTTCACCCAGAGAATATTTCTTTTGGTATAAGGCACACAGGTTCAATTATGCATGAATTTAGCACATCTGAGACAGTTTCAAATTTATAAAACAACCATTTATTAATCTCTTTTTAAAACACTTTTTAAAACCAGTTTCTTTTTTAAGAATGGGACACAAAGGAAAACAAAGAAATTAAAGCTCCGCGGAGCCTCAAGCGGCCCGAGCAGCCAAGCGCCGCTCCGGCCTATAGCCACCGTGGGACCCAGCACCGCCGCCCGCCTGCCACCGTGTACCCTTTCGCACAGTTGAGGCTCGCCTCCGCCAGGCAGTTCACACCGTTCACTTCGGCATGGTTCCCTGAGGACACACCACAAATTTGGTGCAGATCTGTCGATGTAGAGAGGAGATATTGATGATGGGATAGTCTAGGGGCGCTGTAGAGTAAAATCACAATTCAAAGCCGTTGGGCTCTTTAGCATTTAGCACAGGTCAAACGTATCCAGTTTGGTGCCAATCGAGATGCGTGTGTGATTCAGAGACAGTTCTATGCATATGGCGAAGGACAGACAGTGGCCACGCCCCATGAGTCAGAGTTCATCATCAAGTTGGTCATCAGGTCATATAATGTCAGGTGGTAGAAGATTAATTCCATATGTATTACTCAGTAAAAATAAGACATACAGTAGAAAAAACAGCTGAATTCCTGTTAAAAGTGGGCGGAGCTAAGGTTACGTCATCATCTGACCATGAGAATGTAATGAGGGTTGGTCAGTAGTGAGACATAGGAAGTCTGAAGCAGCTGTGACCTTGTATGTGGAAGTTATGTCACTTTGATGTTTTATGGCGAATAGTCAAAGTTTTGCACTTAGCCACGCCCACATGCTTTGACATACAAAAATTCCTGTGATAACTTTAGACCTTTAATGTCTGAACTCTCTGCTGACTGAGTTTGAAGTCTGTATGTCAAACGCTGTAGGAGGAGTTCGATCAAATACGACGTCTGTGAAAAACAGCAAATGGCGAATTTAATCCAAAATGGCCGACTTTCTGTTGGGTTTGGACCATGGCTCCAAGAGGCTTTTTTGTAGGTCCTGACACGCTACAGAAGTGTACCAAGTTTCATAATTCTAGGTTAAAGAATGGCTTGGGGCTGATTATTTAAAATCTTCAAGGGGGCGCTGTTGAGACATTAGGCCACGCCCACAAAAAATCACACTGGATTCCTGTCGAGGGGCCCACAAGGATCAAACCTAGTGAGTTTGGTGCAGCTGGGCTTTAAACTGTGGAATTCAAGGACAAACGTAAGGAGACGGCGTTAAAGGTCACTTCGCCACGCCACCACGCCCACCTGCTGCATCCAAACCAAACGGGGTTGGACACCCTAACACACCAACATGTCTTCTGTCTGTGGACACAGTTTCATGTTGATTAGGTGAAAGGGGTCAGATAGTGAACGTTCGCAGTAAAACATGACACTTCCTGTTCTAAGGGGGCGTGGCTTAGGTAATCTCAAAATTTCACAACTGGGTGTCGTAGGTCATCCAAAGGTGATCACACACAGAAAGTTTGGTGGCTCTGTGAGTTTATTTGTAAGAGATATAACAGTTTATTACATTCTGGTGAGTCGGTGAACTTTGACCCCTGGTACGACCCCTTCAGCATGCTCGAAAACTCACGAATTTGATAACTTTGAATGGGCCATGCCTTATGAACGATCTAACCGAGTTTGAAGCCGATCGATCGAAATCCCTAGGAGGAGTTCGATCAAATGCGACGTGTGTAAACGGCCAAAATGGGCTCAAAATCGGAACTTCAATCCAAAATGGCCGACTTCCTAGGACAGATGCACTATGACATTAATTGTAAATTCAGAGTGTCTTGGGGAGCTCTACAAGTGTACCGAATTTCAAGTCTCTACGATAAAGTAAGTGAATAGAAAAGGGTCTTTTGAAAGTTGCTAGGGGGCGCCCTTGAGCCGTTTCTTGTGCGATTTTTGCGAGGACCTTAAAATACGTAAATTTTCACCGGGCTCTATGCGGCCGCCAAGTTTGGTGAGTTTTTGAATATGATAAAGCCCCCAAAAAGCCAATTCATTTGGCGGAAGAATAAGAATAATAATAATAAGAATAATTTACAGCACGATTACAATAGGCCTTCGCAGCGCTTAGCTGCTCGTGCCTAATAAAAGTAAGTGCAGTAGCTGAAGTTACCGGCCAGAGGGGGCGCTATAGGGACGGAATCCACCAAACACAGCAAACAAACCAAAAACCCTTTGACACACCAGACGCAGTGAGACAAACCGCAGTGAAGTTAGTTTCAAGTTGGATATTCGATATTCGAGCTCCGGGGAGTAGCGGCGTTTAGCTAAAGGTTGATCCGATTTATGAACGCTAATGTCGGCCGGCGGTTCTCCACCACTCCCGGCCGCAGCGCCCGAAGGTTCACTTAGGGACTGTCAACAAATTACCGAACCAAACCTTCCTGTCAAAGAATGTTAATAAATGCCTTGAATTGTAACACAATAACTAATTGAAAGTGCTATTTCATGCTTTTACATGAGACTCAATATCATCTATTAAATTTTAAAGTCATACAATATTTCAATTATTTTAATATTAAATAATAGAATGTTCTCTTCAATAGCTTCCAGGTCATGTGACCTATTGATTCAAAATCACTTCCAAATAATTATACAAGTCTCTGTAGATGAGGCACAAACTTTTGTTTTCCATTTTTAGCCATTTTCCATTTTTTAGGAATTTTTTTACTCAAAATTGAGGGTTTTTCTTCAATAGCTTCCAGGTCATGTGACCTGTTGACTTAAAATCACTTAGAAATTGTTCTACTAGTCTCTATAGATGAGGCACAAACTTTTGTTTTCCATTTTTAGCCATTTTCCATTTTTTAGGAATTTTTTATTCAAAATTGAGGGTTTTTCTTCAATAGCTTCCAGGTCATGTGACCTGTTGACTCAAAATCACTTTCAAATAATTATACTAGTCTCTATAGATGAGGCACAAACTTTTGTTTTCCATTTTTAGCCATTTTCCATTTTTTAGGAATTTTTTATTCAAAATTGAGGGTTTTTCTTCAATAGCTTCCAGGTCATGTGACCTGTTGACTCAAAATCACTTTCAAATAATTATACTAGTCTCTATAGATGAGGCACAAACTTTTGTTTTCCATTTTTAGCCATTTTCCATTTTTTAGGAATTGTTTTGGTCAAAATTGAGGGTTTTTCTTCAATAGCTTCCAGGTCATGTGACCTGTTGACTTAAAATCACTTAGAAATAATTATAGTAGTCTTTATAGACTAGTATAATTAGTCTATAAAGACTAATTATACTGATTATTAATTATTAGTCTATAAAGACTAATTATACTAGTCTGTTTTGGCAAGCACTTGGTGCTTGCCAAAACACATGGAGTCTGGTCAGCCTCAGCCCAAAGTGGGTTCACCTTCCCATGGGCTCACCACCTGTGGGATGGGCCAAAAGGGTTGGGTGCAATGTGAGATTTTAGAAGGCCGAGGGAGGGGACCTTGGCCTTCTGACCCTGTGATGGACGTTTTATCACAGGGCATTGAATGTCACTTCTCTGGTGGGAGCCTGAGCTGGTGTGTGAGGTTGAGAGGTTCTAACTAGAAATAGTCTCATCTCATCGCATGACTCGAGATGGGAGCCGTGCGTTAATTAATGGAACATTAATTAACAATCTGATATGCAGCGAGAAAATGTAATGTTTCAGTTGTTGGCTGTTTCTATGACTTTTTATTTTTGTAATTTTATGGTGTAAAGCTCTTTGAAATGCCTTGTTGAAATGTGATATGTAAATAAAATTTGATTAGATTTTTTTTATTTGGGGGTTTTCTGTCCGAGGCCACGTTCTGCACAACCAGGGTTTTGAAGGGATCCATTTTGGTGGCCTTGGGATCACGCCTCTGCTTTTGGCAGATGATGTGGCCCTTCTGGCTTCATCATGTCGTGATCTACAGCTTCACTGGAGCAGTAGTAGTAGTAGTAGCCGAGTGTGAAGCGGCCAGGAGGAGGATCAGTACCTCCAGATCCAAAGCCATGGTCTTGAGCTCGAAAAGTCAGGTAAGATTTTCCTGACCCAGGTGGAGGAGTTTAAGCATCTTAGCATCTTGCTCATTGTTGGAGTTCATTCATTTCTGTCTCTGTTCACCACCCATGTTCATTAACCAGTTTCAGGACCCGACCAGAACCACTCATTGTAAATTGAGAAATAATGAGATTTGGTTATATATAAAAACAAGCTTTAATGCCAAAAGATGATCAAATTTCACAATCCATACATATCATCCAAATGGAACATCATGCTTCTTAGGTTACATTCACCATCCAGCTCTGGGGCCAAGTGACAAGAAGCCAAGTGAGGCAAAGATTGTAGCAAGTTTAGCTTTTTATTCATCTCTGCAATCTGAACCCTCCATAAACTGTACTCTAATCAGTTTCAGTCTGTTTACATATGACTGCCAGCAGTCACATATAAACATGGTTATGTATGCTTCAGCATGTGAGGCAGATGAAAGAGGCTAAAAGAGATGGAGGAAAATGCAGAATCCATAACATTAAGAATGAGGAGAAAATGGAACAGGAGATCAATAGACGGATTGGCGTAGCGTCTGCAGTAAAGTGGGCGCTGGACCAGTCTGTCGTGGTGAACAGGCAGCTGGATCAAAAAGGAAGGTCTCTATTTGCCAGTCGATCTACGTCCCTACCTTTATCTATGGCATTGGTTTAAGGGTCTTGACTGAAAGAACAAAATTACAAACACAAGCGGCCAAAATTATGTTTTTCCATACGTTGTCTGGGCTCTCCCTTAGTGACAGGATGAGAAGCTCAATCATCCAGGAGGGACTCAGAGTAGAGCCGCTGATTTTTCACTTTGAGAGGAGCCAGCTGAGGTGGGTCAGGCATCAGATTAGAATGCCTCCTTGGCGCCTCCCTAGTGAGGTCTTTTGGGCACGTCCTACCAGGAGGAGGCCCACAGGAAGACCCAGGACACGCTGGATGGACTATGTCTCTCAGCTGGCCTGGGAACGCCTTGGGATTCCCCTGGAGGAGCTGGAAGAAGTGGCTGGGAGAGGGAAGTCTGGGCCTCTGCTGACCCCTAAACCCGACCGCGGACAAAGGGAAGATGATTGATTGATTGAATTTTCTTAATAGCTTATGGGTCATGTGATCAATTTACTCAAAATAAATGTAAAATTATTCTACTAGACTAGGTGGTGCACACACATACCTATTCCATTTAACCCTTTTTGTTCCTTGTCAGTGGGTCACATGAAATGTAAGCTATTAAACACCAATCATATTTTTTAATTTAAATTATGGAAAAAAAAATTGAAATATCTAAAATGGGGAAATAAGGAGGGTGCCTCATCTCTATTGATTTATAAATCAATTTCAAAGTGGTTTTGAATCAATAGGACAAATGTCTTGGAAGCTAAACAAAAACATACTAAAATTTGACAAATAAAATTGCTAAAAAATAAAGTATTAAAATAGAAAACAAATGACTGTGCCTCATCTATACAGACTGATGGAACAATTTCACACAGATTTTGAATCAACAGGTCACATGACCTGGAAGCTATTGAAGAAAAACCTGCAATTTTGAGTAAAAAAATTCCTAAAAAATGGAAAATGGCTAAAAATGGAAAACAAAAGTTTGTGCCTCATCTATAGAGACTAGTAGAACAATTTCTAAGTGATTTTAAGTCAACAGGTCACATGACCTGGAAGCTATTGAAGAAAAACCCACAATTTTGAGTATAGAAATTCCTAAAAAATGGAAAATGGCTAAAAATGGAAAACAAAAGTTTGTGCCTCATCTACAGAGACTAGTATAATTATTTGAAAGTGATTTTGAGTCAACAGGTCACATGACCTGGAAGCTATTGAAGAAAAACCCTCAATTTTGAGTAAAAAAATTCCTAAAAAATGGAAAATGGCTAAAAATGGAAAACAAAAGTTTGTGCCTCATCTATAGAGACTAGTATAATTATTTGAAAGTGATTTTGAGTCAACAGGTCACATGACCTGGAAGCTATTGAAGAAAAACCCTCAATTTTGACCAAAAAATTCCTAAAAAATGGAAAATGGCTAAAAATGGAAAACAAAAGTTTGTGCCTCATCTATAGAGACTAGTATAATTATTTGAAAGTGATTTTGAGTCAACAGGTCACATGACCTGGAAGCTATTGAAGAAAAACCCTCAATTTTGACCAAAAAATTCCTAAAAAATGGAAAATGGCTAAAAATGGAAAACAAAAGTTTGTGCCTCATCTATAGAGACTAGTATAATTATTTGAAAGTGATTTTGAGTCAACAGGTCACATGACCTGGAAGCTATTGAAGAAAAACCCTCAATTTTGACCAAAAAATTCCTAAAAAATGGAAAATGGCTAAAAATGGAAAACAAAAGTTTGTGCCTCATCTACAGAGACTAGTATAATTATTTGAAAGTGATTTTGAGTCAACAGGTCACATGACCTGGAAGCTATTGAAGAAAAACCCTCAATTTTGAGTAAAAAAATTCCTAAAAAATGGAAAATGGCTAAAAATGGAAAACAAAAGTTTGTGCCTCATCTATAGAGACTAGTATAATTATTTGAAAGTGATTTTGAGTCAACAGGTCACATGACCTGGAAGCTATTGAAGAAAAACCCTCAGTTTTGAGTAAAGAAATTCCTAAAAAATGGAAAATGGCTAAAAATGGAAAACAAAAGTTTGTGCCTCATCTATAGAGACTAGTATAATTATTTGAAAGTGATTTTGAGTCAACAGGTCACATGACCTGGAAGCTATTGAAGAAAAACCTGCAATTTTGAATAAAAAATTCCTAAAAAATGGAAAATGGCTAAAAATGGAAAACAAAAGTTTGTGCCTCATCTATAGAGACTAGTAGAACAATTTCTAAGTGATTTTAAGTCAACAGGTCACATGACCTGGAAGCTATTGAAGAAAAACCCTCAATTTTGAATAAAAAATTCCTAAAAAATGGAAAATGGCTAAAAATGGAAAACAAAAGTTTGTGCCTCATCTACAGAGACTTGTATAATTATTTGAAAGTGATTTTGAATCAATAGGTCACATGACCTGGAAGCTATTTAAGAGAACATTCTATTATTAATATTAAAATAATTGAAATATTGTATGACTTTAAAATTTAATAGATGATATTGAGTCTCATGTAAAAGCATGAAATAGCACTTTCAATTAGTTATTGTGTTACAATTCAAGGCATTTATTAACATTCTTTGAGAGGAAGGTTTGGTTCGGTAATTTGTTGACAGTCCCTAAGTGAACCTTCGGGTGCTGCGGCCGGGACTGGTGGAGAACCGCCGGCCGACATTAGCGTTCATAAATCGGATCAACCTTTAGCTAAACGCCGCTACTCCCCGGAGCTCGAATATCCAACTTGAAACTAACTTCACTGCGGTGTGAGACAACCCAAACTCAAGAATCACAGCACGCAGAAGAGGAAGACACCGTCACCACACCAACACCGCCACCGGACCTCAGCAACTGCAAAACAACAAAAGAAAAACAGTTAACCAAGATAACAATCTTAAACCTAATTAGAAAAAAAACAATATCAGCCCAACTAAATAAAAGACAAAAAGGGCCGTAAGCAAAATAAGTAAAGTAATAGAAATTAACAATAGCCAATGCAAGTTAAAACATCAGGACCATGCGTGGCCCGCTTGTCATGCCACAACAGGAGGTGAAAGGGGTGCGCCGATGCCACACCCCAAACACCGCTTCGATGGAGGCGGATAATACCGCCGCAGTCCAACTTTAAAAACGACTGAGATGGAAGTCCGGGAAAACGAACGCCGACTGACAGATCCGGGAAACGAACGCAGACAGAGCAAAGCAGAGTAGATCCGAGCAGAACAGAGCAGCAATGGTCCAACTGTGGGGGGACCTAGGAAAAATTAATTAGCCACCATTTTAAATAAAACTAACAAACTATTGCTTAGATGAGCGTTAGTTTCCTACCTGCCGATCCAAACACGCACACACACACTCGCAGAAGGAGGAAGAGAAGGAGCGGAGCGCAGTGGCGCTTTACCTATAATCACAATTCAATTTAGATTTTCTGGCCAAGATCAGCTGAAGTGCAGGGAGAGAGAACACCTACCACCAGGATCTTAGTGTAGCACGCACCAGCCAGCCAGAGATTTTGTTACTTTCCGCTGCCAGAGTCCACAGGATGCAAGCCACACAGTGGAAGAGCAAAGACGACACATCCTGAATGAACGCCGCAGCTCCTTATATACCACGCCCACCTTAACAACCGGAACTTCTCACCTGACAACCACCTGTGTGGAATTAGGTGCATTTCTATACCACTACATGAAGATGGGATATTTTCCCTCCAACAGGTTCCAGAGGAGTCACCTCAAACCAGATGCTGGACTGGATTTTATTTCAATGTCATTTGAGAAAGTTAGCTTCTCAAGTTCAACAGTGGAACTATAAAGGTTGAAAAAGGTTATTATTTTGGAGAAAATCTCATCAACATCAATATTTCCACTAAATAAGAGGCAAAACAAATTTGTTTCGTGAAGGAAAAGCCTCTTAGACTTTGAGCTCAAACACCAAACAATTTTTTTATATCAGACAATTAATTTAATTTCACATAATTATTGTGGTAGAAGCAATTTGTTTGTTAAATACTTAATTAAACATATTTACCGTGTTTGATGTTTGTTGTAAATGACGTAAACTCAAAGAACGAGGTTTATTGAACGTTCAGAAACTACAGCGGCTGTGATGCACCAAGACAAAAGTAAAAAAAGGTAAAACAACCCAGCAGGTGATCGACTCTAAACCACTCGCACCTTTTTACTCTCCGTCTGTCATTTAAGCACAGCCGTTGCTATGGCAACCTCCTGCACTACACAAGCCGACCCGAGATTATGTTAAAAACATAACATTCAGTCCGTTACGATATTAGGTTTGCAGGCTTGATATTTATTTTGCGATCATTAATTAGCCTCTCATGAACACAGCTGTGGTTGATTAGTTAATTTTAAACCCCTCCTCTGCTCGGTATTTTGGTAATGGAACCGAAACGCACAGAATTTCGCAACAGCTTGTTGAAACAATAATTACTGAGTTTATTATTGTTGTTGGGTCATTAATTTGAACACGTTTTGTTTTGTTGATTTGTTGTTGTTGTTGTTGTTGTTTAATAAAATTATGAACGTTTTGATAAGGAGCCAGAGGAGGACGTGCTGGTCTCAGCGTCCTGGCGACGTTCAGTTTGTCACCTAATGACGAGATCGATTCAAAACCTTCCGCAATCGACATGTTGCGCCCCTGCTCTAGCAAAGCACGAACAGTTCAGACACAATATGAAATGAGAAAAAAAGCTATTTATTAACTGATTAAGTCGTGTTTTAGATTGTTCTTGAAAAACTAATCACGGCTGATTAGTGGGTGCACAGTGAATCCATTGATTTTTTTTTTTTACAGCAGAAAGCCGCTCCTCTCTTGAGGGTACTGCATACCCCTGCTAAATCTTTTAGGGGTACGCAGTACCCTGCCGTACCCCCTTGATTTCACCCAGTGGCGCAAAAAGTGGGTATGCAGGGTATGCAACGCATAGGGGCGCAGCACCAGAGGGGGCGCCAAAACCCCGTCTGGAGGGGGCGGCGCGCCGATGACGTTTTCCCGTACACTTTTGGCGCGCCTCGGGGGGGGGCGGGGGGGGGGTTGGCTGAGTGGGCGTCCCTCCTTCACCCTGACGTTCCTTCCCTCGGTCGGGGGGGGGGCGCCGATCTATGTTTTCGCATCCACCTGAATAATGTGTAGTTGCGCCACTGCTTTCACCCCTTGACGTGATGCTAGCAAAGCTAGCTACAGTGGCGCAACTACACATTATTCAGGTGGATGCGAAAACATAAATCGGCGCCCGATATATATATATATATATATATATATATATATATATATATATATATATATATATATATATATATATATATATATACTTCATAAAAAATAGTTACTAGCCAACTCTGGTTGTTGCTTAAGGGGTTATCAGCAGGGGTGAAAGTAGTTTTAAATTCTTGGGGGTACTACGACAAAAAAATATATATATAATAATAAATAAATATATATATATATATATATATATATATATATATATATATATATATATATATATATATATATATATATATATATATATATATAAAATATATATATATATATGTACTACTGTGGAAAATCTTTTAGGTGTTATGTTTTAATGAGGGGTAGATACACTTTTGGCTCATGGCCATGTTTTTATATCAGTTTATGTTATACTGTCGTTCCAGGTATCAAATTTCAATGTTTTTGATTTTTGCTGCTGTAGCACTGAACATTTCACAGCAACACTGTTAAAACAAGCACTTGTTTAAATATGTATGTTTTATGTGTATACTGTAATGATTAATTATTTAGATAATTAATCTATAATTATCTAGATTTATTGTTAAATGTTCATTAGTGCTGTTGTACTGTCACTGTTCCTTTAAGTTAGGAGGCATTTTCTGGTTACACAAAGACTGTTGAGACACTTTTGAGAGGGAGGGGGTTGTTGATTAAGGACTAAAAGTGTTGACTTTATTATATTATGTGCTGCCCTGGTATTGTTCAACTCAATGTTCAGAGCAAATAGTTTATCTGGTGCTTAGTTCTCCTAACAGAACATTATAATACATTATAATACATTGTAAAAAAATATGTATACCACACAGGTAGGCAACAGCTATATATATATATATCCATTTTCTTTACACCTTTGTCCCTTGGTGGGGTCGGGAGGGTTGCTGGTGCCTCTCCAGCTAACATTGGCGGGGTCACCCTGGACAGATTGCCAGTCTGTCGCAGAGCAACACAGAGACACACAACCATGCATGCACACACAGTCACACCTAGGGACAATTTATACAGACCAATTAACTTGACAGTCATGTTTTTGGACTGTGGGAGGAAACCGGAGTACCCGGAGAAAACCCACGCATGCACAGGGAGAACATGCAAACTCCATGCAGAAAGACCGGGGCTGGGAATTGAACCCAGAACCTTCTTGCTGCAAGGCAACAGCTCTACCAACTGCGCCACTGTGCAGCCCCGCAATCTCTAATCAATTTTAGCAATTCATATATCAAAATCTTCTGCTTCCTTTGATCCTTTATGCTTTTGGTTTTGCTATGTTTCACTTCTTCAACTATTTCTGGCTTTGTACTAATTTCTGCTTCTGCTAATTTATGCTTTTTATTATTTCCCTGTTTAATTGTTTCAACTACTTCTGGCGTTGTACTAATTTCTGCTTCTGCTAGTTTTAGCTTTTTACTGTTTCACTGTTTAATTGTTTCAATATATGGTATAGCGCCCCACCAGTGTCGCAACTACACATTATTCAGGTGGATGCGGAAACATAAATTGCATCCACCTGAATAATGTGGATGCGATCTAAAGTCAGGAGTAATAACACTATTTTCTAATGAAGTTAATGAGCTTCAGCTTATTGATAACCCGTTAGTAGGTCGCCGTCTTTCTTGAAGCAAAGTATGGGTGTGACGCAGACCAATCAATTGGGGAAGTTGTACCTTGATGACGTGCCTCTCCTCATTTGCATTTCTTTTTTTCTAAGTTTTGCGGGAAAATAGAATGTGATCAATAAGAAAATAAGGACATACTAAATGAATAAGGGAAATTGGAAAATGAGAAAAGTAACTATTTTTCAAACAAATGTTAAATGAAAAATAGATAAAAGAAAAATGGGTAAATAAAAAAGGGATATATGAGAAATTGATTAATGAAACTGGGAAATAGAAAATCAGGTTAATGGAAAAAGGAAATTGAAAAATTGTTAAATTAAAAAATAGATTAATGAAAAATGGGTAAATAGATAAAGGGATAAATGAAAAACAGACAAATGAAAAATAGATAAATGAAAAACAAATAAATGAAAAAGAGAAACTGAGAAATGGATAATCTGAAAAATAAATGAAAAAATTGGGTTAATGAAATAGGGAAATTGAAAAGTGTTTAAATGAAAAATAGATTAATGAAAAATGGGTAAATGGATTAAGGGATAAATGAAAAATAGATAAATGAAAAAGAGAAATTGAGAAATTGATAATATGGAAAACAAAGGAAAAATTGGGTTAATGAAAAAGCTAAATTAAAAAATGGTTATATGAAAAATATCCATCCATTTTCTTCCGCTTATCCGGGGTCGGGTCGCGGGGGCAGCAGCTTCAGAAGGGAGGCCCAGACTTCCCTCTCCCCAGCCACTTCTTCCAGCTCCTCCGGGGGAATCCCAAGGCGTTCCCAGGCCAGCCGAGAGACGTAATCCCTCCAGCGTGTCCTGGGTCTTCCCCGAGGCCTCCTCCCGGTGGGACGTGCCCGGAACACCTCACCAGGGAGGCGTCCAGGAGGCATCCTTACCAGATGCCCGAGCCACCTCAACTGGCTCCTCTCGACGTGGAGGAGCAGCGGCTCTACTCTGAGTCCCTCCCGGATGACCGAGCTTCTCACCCTATCTGTAAGGGAGAGCCCAGCCACCCTGCGGAGGAAACCCATTTCGGTTCCCCCTATGTTAAAATCACCCATCAGATACCGTTCCCCTTGTTTTACAGTGGGGGAATGGTATCTGATGGGCGAAATATGGCCATCAGATGGGGTTCCCCCACTGTAAAACAAGGGAAACGGTGGGCGAAATATCCGATGGGCGAAATATGGTGAAATATGGCCATCAGATAGGGTTCCCCCACTGTAAAACAAGGGGAACGGTGGGCGAAATATCCGATGGGCGAAATATGGCCATCAGGTAGGGTTCCCCCACTGTAAAACAAGGGGAACAGTATCCGATGGGCGAAATATGGCCATCAGATGGGGTTCCCCCACTGTAAAACAAGGGGAACAGTATCCGATGGGCGAAATATGGCCATCAGATGGGGTTCCCCCACTGTAAAACAAGGGGAACTGTATCCGATGGGCGAAATATGGCCATCAGATGGGGTTCCCCCACTGTCAAACAAGGAGAATGGTATCTGATGGGTAATATTGAGCATTAAAATCCATTGCCCTGTTTATATATATATATATCCATCCATCCATTTTCTTCTGCTTATCCGGGGTCGGGTCGCGGGGGCAGCAGCTTCAGAAGGGAGGCCCAGACTTCCCTCTCCCCAGCCACTTCTTCCAGCTCCTCCGGGGGAATCCCAAGGCGTTCCCAGGCCAGCCGAGAGACGTAATCCCTCCAGCGTGTCCTGGGTCTTCCCCGAGGCCTCCTCCCGGTGGGACGTGCCCGGAACACCTCACCAGGGAGGCGTCCAGGAGGCATCCTTACCAGATGCCCGAGCCACCTCAACTGGCTCCTCTCGACGTGGAGGAGCAGTGGCTCTACTCTGAGTCCCTCCCGGATGACCGAGCTTCTCACCCTATCTCTAAGGGAGAGCCCAGCCACCCTGCGGAGGAAACCCATTTCAGCCGCTTGTACCCGTGATCTCGTTCTTTCGGTCATGACCCAAAGCTCATGACCATAGATGAGGGTGGGAACGTAGATCGACCGGTAAATCGAGAGCTTCGCTTTTTGGCTCAGCTCTCTCTTCACTACAACGGACCGGTACAGCGCCCGCTTCACAGTAGACGCTGCCCCAATTCGCCTGTCGATCTCCTGTTCCCTTCTTCCCTCATTCGTGAACAAGATCCCCAGATACTTAAACTCCTCCACTTGAGGCAGGACGACCCCCCTGACCCGGAGAAGGCACTCTACCCTTTTCCGGCTCAAGACCATGGCCTCGGATTTGGAGGCACTGAGCCTCATCCCGGCCGCTTCACACTCGGCTGCGAACCGCTCCAGTGAGAGCTGCAGATCACGTTCCGATGAAGCCAACAGGACCACATCATCCGCAAAAAGCAGAGATGCGATCCTAAGGCCACCAAAACGGATCCCCTCAATACCTCGGCTGCGCCTAGAAATTCTGTCCATAAAAGTAATGAACAGAATCGGTGACAAAGGGCAGCCTTGGCGGAGTCCAACTCTCACCGGAAACGAGCCCGACTTACTGCCGGCAATGCGGACCAGACTCTGACACCGGTCATACAGGGACCTGACAGCCCGTATCAAAGGGCCCGGTACCCCATACTCCCGGAGTACCCCCCACAGGGCCCCCGAGGGACACGGTCGAACGCCTTCTCGAAGTCCACAAAACACATGTAGACTGGTTGGGCGAACTCCCATGCACCCTCCAGGACCCCGCTGAGGGTGTAGAGCTGGTCCAGTGTTCCACGACCAGGACTAAAACCACACTGCTCTTCCTGAATCCGAGGTTCGACTATCCGACGGACCCTCCTCTCCAGGACCCCTGAATAGAGGGAGGGAGGCTTAAGAGCGTGATCCCCCTGTAATTGGAGCACACCCTCCGGTCCCCCTTTTTAAACAGGGGGACCACCACCCCAGTCTGCCAGTCCAGGGGAACTGCCCCCGATGTCCATGCGATATTGCAGAGTCGCGTTAGCCAGCACAACCCCGCAACATCCAGAGCCTTAAGGAACTCCGGGCGGATCTCATCCACCCCCGGGGCCCTGCCACCGAGGAGCTTTTTGACCACCTCGGCGACCTCGTCCCCAGAGATTGGAGAGCCCAGCCCAGAGTCCCCATGCTCAGCTTCCTCAACAGAAGGCATGTTTGTGGGATTGAGGAGGTCTTCGAAGTATTCCGCCCACCGGCCCACATCGTCCCGAGTTGAGGTCAGCAGCGCACCATCCCCACTATAAACAGTGTTGGTGCTGCACTGCTTCCCCCTCCTGAGACACCCGATGGTGGACCAGAATCGCCTCGAAGCCGTACGGAAGTCTGTCTCCATGGCCTCTCCAAACTCCTCCCACGCCCGAGTTTTTGCCTCAGCGACAACCCGAGCTGCATGCCGTTTCGCCCGCCGGTACCCATCAGCTGCTTCTGGAGTCCCACAGGCCAAAAAGGCCCGGTAGGACTCCTTCTTCAGCTTGACAGCATCCCTCACCGAAGGTGTCCACCAACGGGTTCGAGGGTTGCCGCCGCGACAGGCACCAACAACCTTGCGGCCGCAGCTCCGATAGGCCGCCTCAGCAATGGAGATACAGAACATGGTCCACTCAGACTCAATGTCCCCCACCTCCCCCGGAACGTGTTCGAAGTTCTGCCGGAGATGAGAGTTGATGCTCCGTCTCACAGGGGACTCCGCCAGACGTTCCCAGCAGACCCTCACTACACGTTTGGGCCTGCCAGGTCTGACCGGCTTCCTCCCCCACCACCGGAGCCAACTCGTCACCCACCAGGTAGTGGTCAGTGGACAGCTCCGCACCTCTCTTCACCCGAGTGTCCAAGACATACGGCCGCAAATCCGATGAGACGATAACAAAGTCAATCATCGAACTGCGGCTAGGGCGTCCTGGTGCCAAGTGCACATATGGACGCCCTTATGCCTGAACATGGTGTTCGTGATGGACAATCCGTGACGAGCACAGAAGTCCAACAACAGAACACAGCTTGGGTTCAGATCGGGGGGGCCGTTCCTCCCAACCACGCCTCTCCAGGTCTCACTGTCATTGCCCACGTGAGCGTTGAAGTCTCCCAGTAGAACAAGGGAGTCCCCAGGAGGGGCACTCTCCAGTACCCCCTCTAAGGACTCCAAGAAGGGTGGGTAATCTGAACTGCCGTTCGGCCCATAAGCACAAACAACAGTCAGAACCCGTCCCCCCACCCGTAGGCGGAGGGAGGCTACCCTCTCATTCACCGGGGTGAACCCCAACGTACAGGCGCCCAAATGGGGTGCAACAAGTATGCCCACTCCAGCCCGGCGCCTCTCACCGTGGGCAACTCCAGAGTGGAAGTACGTCCAGCCCCTCTCAAAGAGACTGGTTCCAGAACCAGAGCCATGCGTCGAGGTGAGGCCGACTATTTCTAGCCGGAACCTCTCAGCCTCGCACACTAGCTCCGGCTCCTTCCCCACCAGAGAGGTGACGTTCCACGTCCCAAGAGCCAGCTTCTGCAGCCGAGGATCAGACCGCCAGGGTCCCCTCCCTTGGCTGCCGCCCATAGCACAATGCACCCGACCCCTTTGGCCCCTCGGACAGGTGGTGAGCCCATCGGAAGGGGGACCCACATCTCCTCTTCGGGCTGAGCCCGGCCGGGCTCCGTGGGTAAAAGCCCGGCCACCAGGCGCTCGCCATCGTGCCCCACCTCCAGGCCTGGCTCCAGAGTGGGGCCCCGGTGACCCGCGTCCGGGCGAGGGAAAACGCAGTCCAAAGTTTGTATTCATCAGGGGTCTTCGGGCTGCACTTTGTCTGGTTCCTCACCTAGGACCTGTCTGCCTTGGGTGACCCTACCAGGGGCATAAAGCCCCAGACAGCATAGCTCCTAGGATCATTGGAACACTCAAACCCCTCCACCATGATAAGGTGGCAGCCCAAGGAGAGGCTGTTAAAGTTTTTCATTTCTGAATAGCATTAGCATACCAATTATAATCCGGTATGCTTGAACAAGCATGCAGAAAAGATTGATTATCCAAAAAATACAATAAAAATGTATCTATTTCTACCAGGTAGAAAATGTACCAATTAGAATATTAAAAGCTTAACTAAATAAATGTTTGCATGGAAGAGGATTTGGGAAAGAAAAAAGGTCATCATTCTGACTTATTTAAGAATTCGGACTTAAAAAAAAAAAATTGCACATCAGTTGGTGTTAGAAAAATGTTATAAGCCCCTTATCCTCTTCTGTGGTTTAACACCTCACAATATTTTTTTTTCACATTTTTATAAGTTAAGGTGGACAGTGATTTCAAATAGGACAGCCAAATCAGAGCCGTGGTTAAGTCCAGTTTTTATCATTTAAGGCGATTGGCATCAGTGAAATCTTTTCTTTCCAGGCAGCATTTTGAAACAGTGATCCACGCTTTTATTTCGATTCGATTGGATTACTGTAACTCCCTTTATCTGGGAGTCAGTCAGTCGCTGCTCTCACGACTGCAGCTGGTTCAGAATGCTGCTACACGACTTTTGACAGGAACTCGAAAGAGGGAGCATGTGACCCCTGTCCTGGCCTCACTTCACTGGCTGCCTATATATTTTAGGATTCATTTTAAAATTCTTATGTTTTTTTTTAAATCACTGTATAATCTTGCCCCGGCTTACCTCTCTCAGCTTTTTCACCCCTACATCAGATCAGCTACTCTTGGAGGTACCAAGATCCAGAAGGAAGCTCAGAGGGGACAGGGCTTTCTCTGTCTGTCATGGGCCCTAAGTTATGGAATGACTTGCCTTTGCAGGTCAGAGAGGCCCCTTCACTGTCCACTTTTAAAGTTTGTCTTAAAACCCATCTATTTTATTTGGCTTTCAACTCCAGCAGGATCTAGTTTTAAATTGTATGTTTTTGTTTTGAAACTGTAAGAGTTTTTATTTTTTTTATTGTTATGTTGTGTTTTAATGTACAGCACTTTGTATCAGCTATGGTTGTTTTAAAGTGCTTAATAAATAAAGTTGGTATGGTATGGTAAACATGCGTTTTTGTCAAGAAAAGTAAATATTTTGTTTTGTCTTTTTTTTTTGCTTCTCCCTTTTCTGCTTGCCCTTTTTCTGCTGCATTGTTGTTAATGAGGAGAGCTGCCTTCTACGTCCAGCTCCTCTACTATTGGCCAATAGAGCTTTGGAACGTGACGTCACTGCTGTAGACTGAGGGATATCAGCGCCATCTTTGGGGGCCATAAACATAACCGACAAACATTCTCGCAGATTTTTTTTAAGTTACTTAAAATAATTTAGCTATGGTGCGAACTTGCTGCGTTATTGAATGTAGGGTCCGATCACACGACTGAAACGGTAAAAAGATGGAAAACGGACTTTCGTTTCAGTATTTTCCTGCTTGGAAATAACACGAGGATGCCAAGCTATCAGAGCTAACTAACTAATGGTCTAGTTATCAGCGGTGAGACGTCCGGATATTACATTCTCCAACATCCCCAGATACCTACAAGTTTGCTCCAGACATTTCCATTCTGGTGAGTGTCTAAATTTGCTTTGTTGGTATTGTGTCATATTTTTTTTGCTATGATTTTGTCTGGGTATACTCATGTTCAGTTTATGTTGAATTCATTTAAGTGGGTCAACCTTGTTTAGGTCAGGCTAGTATTGTTTATGTAGCATAGTCCGAGTTTTGTCAGTGGACATAGAGGTTATTCCATTATTGTAAAGTAAATTATTTAAATTTTCTAGTGTTATCAAATTTACAGTATTAATACTGATGTGTGTTCTGATATCTCCTTTTCAAGGCAAACCGACGTATGAAATGGATGAAATGGATGAAATGGATGAGCTCAATCCTAACTGGGTTCCTGCGCTGAATAAGGGTCCCTCCCAGGTAAACGTCACAACATCAGAATGACATGCACGTCAATGAAAGAGGCAATACAGCAAGACCATGGTGGATCAACAAGTGGGGGAGTAAGTTACTGAGACTGTTTTTATTATTTACCCCAGAAGAGGTAAATAATGAAAACTCAGTAGCGGAGGCAATAGAAGAGGAGCAAGTTGGAGAGGCTGAGGAGGAAGAAACCCCAGGAGAGGAGCTCAGCAAGGCTGCACACTCTGAAGAGGAACAGGAACCATTTGTGTTAAAATACAATTGGAAGTGGCTGTTTTCTCTCATTTAATAATTTAATGTGGTAAACATTCATGAGACATTTGATTCAAGCACTTCAAGTTGCATGTAAACAGGTGCAACTTGAATCACATTTTAAGTAAAAATTTGATATTTAAAATATTTCAGGTAATAAACATGTAATGAAAAATTATATTTTTAAATAAATATTTTATGTGATTAAGTAAACAATTATATAATCAGACATCTGCTTGTTACATGTAATTACAGGCAGATGTAATGTAACAAGCAGATGTAAGGTAACAAGTTTGCTTGTTACATTACATGTCAGGACATTTTTGGGTTTGTTTTGCTTTATTTTGTTCATTAAAATGACATCCACATCTACTGCCTGCTGCGTTTGGGTCCACCGCCACACTGCATCATGACAAACCAGCTAAAAGAGCCCATCTTTAAACATTTAATGTGTAATTAAACAATAAAAGTGACATGTACATTTTATGAAATAGATCACACTTTAAGTAGACGTTAGATGTTTTTTGCTCAGTTTACACGTGAAGTGTGCCTTGTAGTGCTGTTTTTTTTATATCTCTGATAAAGTTTTTTTTTATGAACGAAAGCTGTTGAGAAGTATGACTGGCAACGATAAGAATAACTGCAGAAATACACAGCCTAAAAAAATTAATTAGTCACAAAATGCAACATAATAAAAGCATTATATTAACTGAATAACTGATTGTTATTTGGATGAAGAACCTTTAACTCAAATCAATTGCACATTTTATTATTTATTGTAATTAAAGTGTCATTATGACATGAATTAATATTTATTAGATGCAGTAACACCCCCAAAACATGTTCATAGAGGTGGCCAGACCAAGCCAGTAAAAGTTGTGGAGTAGCACACCTGAAAAAATAAATAAATGATGGAAGGCCTTCAGTGAAATATGGTCAGTCATATTGACTCTGTTTCTGGCTGCAGCCATAGGACCCATGTCACGGAGAGGGACTCTGAGCGAAATAAACAGCAAAATAAACAAGCTAATCTCTAACATGTCTTCAGTTTTCCCTGTGGGAGCCGATCCTCTCTCCAGAGACTGGCCCAGGAAAAACAACACAAAAACTGGAGTTTCCAGACTCAGTTCATTCCTCTCCTTGGGGATTACTGATTTCCATGAGACTCGCCACACTGACGTGTTTGTCCTTCTGTTGAAAGGATCAGAGGGAGTACACTTCTAAGTCTGTATCACTGAAGTGATCAGTCATGCTCCAGTCAGTACTGTCGAGAAAAGTCGAGCTCATCCCACTTCCCCATGCTGGAGATTTTAGTTTAATAGTAATAATGAATAAAATTACCTTAAAATTAATTACACAGGTGACATCAAGACCCAACAGTAGAGTCAGACAGTAATAAAATGTATCTGGTTGTGTGTGTTGTTATTGTGTCCTGCAAACTTTGCCTTAATTCTACTTTTTCTATTTAATCATAAAAAATCATAGTCAGGCAGAAAGAGAGTCATGAAACAGGAAGAGCTGGTTTCCTGAAGAAAGCGGAAGTTTCTATCTTGCATCAGGCTAAAAATAGTTCAGATCATTCCTTTAAAGCATTAAAGGTTTTTAAAGAATAAAATCTAAACATTTTGAGTAATTGGATAAAACCCAGAGTAAAATACTTAAAATAATGACTTATAATTATGCCAATAATTAATATTGGTTTAACCAGTGGTTGATGTTGGTTTGATTATAAGAATATTTACACTTACTCTTACACTTGTGGAAGTACTTAAAGGTGAAACAAGAAACTGTAACATGGAATCGGATAATTAGAATAATGGATTATTCTTGGTTTCTTGTCAGAAATGTCTGTAATAACTCACATTATGATTATAATAAGAGTAAGTAATAAGTTATGGTTATTATAACATTATAAATGAATGTTAAATCAAAGAAACTAAAAGGTTATAAATGTGATTTTGACATTGAACTTGAAAAGGTGTAAAATGTTGTAACTGTAATTAAACGTCACTGATGTTGTGTTGAAGGTAGATAGTAGGTGAAAAGTCAGGGGAAAAGAGGAACTGATGGGAGAGCGGAGATGACCAAGGCCTTATTGCTAAACTTCAACTTTTCTAAGAAAAGAGAACAGACATCAGGTCATGAGGTCTCCAACGTGATGGATATGAGATCCTCTGTCCAAGCAGTCAGCCAATGAAACAGGCACAGCAACAAAGCTAGCCAATGTAAACGCACCAAAAGGGTGGATAAACCCTTTAGAAGGTGGGTGCAAAAGAGGAATCGTTGGTTGGATCCTTCAGGCAGCTTCGAGCCAAGACGGAGATGGACAAAGAACTCTGCAGCTGAAGAAGAGCCGGGGCCACAGAGCCGGAGACTGTTCTGCACATGGGGACCAACCCGTTAGCCCCGCAACATGTGGCTTCAAATCGCACTTCTCTCAACAGCTGGGTTTAGACCCCCAAAGACAAAGACCAAGGCAAAGATGAAGATAAAGATGAAGATAAAGACAAAGGCAAAGAACAAAGGCAAAGAGGAAGAACTGGTGTGTTCCTTCCATGGGACCAGGAAGATTGTGAGACGAGGAGAAGGGAGCTACAGAGCTGCAAGACAAGAAGCTGAGGACCGCTACGCACATGAGGAAGTCACTCTGAGGCCCGAGACCTGCCGCTCTAAGTCAGTACTCTTCCTGTACTGGGAACCTCCTGCTGCTGCAACACCTTCTTCATCATCAGGCCAGTTCTGGGGTTCAAAATGCCAAACTCTGTCCGTCTCCCTAAAAAAGTTTCCCATTTTTAGTTCTCAGTGTTAGCATTAGGGAAAGATAGGCTAGATTATTGATTTTACTTATTTGATTATTTCTGCTACTGAATTAAGCTGTACTGACCCTTGCAAAATTGCCTTACTAATAAAATAATTAACATTAAGAAAATCTAAAAGATGTTGTGGACATTCAATTAATGAGTCACCTTAAAGTTCTTTGATGGTTATAAAATAGCTATGAAGTTTGATTCTGGGAGGAAAAAGTAGAAATGTTTAATAGGTTGCTTTTAGCCAAAACTAAAACAACACCCTTGGGACTCGCCCGAGTCACTAAAACCAACCTGGTTCAGTAACAAGTGCAAGTTGTAATAAAGAGAAAGAGTGACCGTTAACAGGTGTGCTCTGTGAAACTAGCTTATTGCAGGCTGCTCAATCTGGCTAATTCACAGGGTGAAGAAGGGTGGGACATCTGGAGGGGGAGGTCGTTAGAAACCAGGCTAGTCTTTCTCGATGCCAGCTTAAACAGAGTTTACTTCAGTTCTGAACAGGGTAAAATCCCATCAGATTTAGAAAACTCAAATTACCCGTTAGATGGAGAGCTGGCTGCACATCTCCCTCCTCTGAGAAGGGAAAGTAGAGTGAGAGAGAAGGGGAGGAGGTGTTGCGCAATAACAGTACACATCTGCTCAAGAAAACTCTTATGGAGGACGAACTTCCTCAGGACACTTGTTGTGCATGGGAACCCTCCCCTGAGTTCTCATCATCTTTTATTGTGAGCACTTTAAAGCTTTGAGACCAGCTGTGTTGTAACACAGCTGGTCAGGATGTATCCTGGCATCACATCTGCTGTCTGACTGACAAGACGGTTTAGAGGAGAATTGACATTTTTGAGGAGAGATGCAAGAATAAAGCCTTATTTACTGAAAATCTCAGTCCTCCTCCTCCTCCTGTTAAATGTCTTCCCAACACAATAATGATATCAATCCAGTGGCTCAAGAATCTGCTTTGTTCCATTCAGTGGAATGCCCACAGTAGATGGCCGCAGGAGGACAATATGACCACATTTTTCTCACCTTCTTACTCTTCAACTTGTTATTTCAACTTTTAACTTTTTCTGTTCTCTCAGTTATTTTTTCCTAAATAGAAGCTGCAACTAAGGTCTGGGCATTCCGTTTGGCTTCCTGTAGGAGAGCATCAACTCAGAGAATGCTGCCAACAACTACTGCTATTAACTTTTTACTTTTCATGAACAAGCTCCTCTCAGTTCATCCGTTTCTTTTTTGTGTCTCTGCTCTGTCTTCTCAACCCCCCCGTCAGTTGTGGCAGATGGCTGCTTGTACTGAGCCACGCTCTGGTTCTGTTGGAGGTTTCTTCCTGTTGAAGGGGAGTTTTTCCTCTCCACTGTTGCTACATGCATGTTCAGTTTAAGGGATTGCTGTAAAGTGAATGACACAGCACAAACAATTGTTGGTCCTGGAAGACTGACTGCTGCAAGGCAATGACTCCAAGCAATCTTAGAAACTTTTTAAACTGATTAGAATAAGAAAACTAATCTGAATAATAAACTGAGCTTAATGATAATAACTTTGATAACTGGGATCAGTTGGAAAGTGATCTATTGAATTTCAATTATTTCTTTTTTATAAATTGCTTGGAGACAACATTTATAAGTTGGTGTTTTATAAATAAACTGAATTGAATTGTATTGTTACTAACTTGCCTTTTACATACAAATGCAATTTTTAGCCAGTTGGAGAAAGTGTTACAGTGGATACAGATGACCTTGCCCAAAACGCTGAAGGCCACAGAGTGATAAAATCACAGATTATAAGCAGAGGGAAGAAGAAAATATGATATTAGTATCAGAAGATTTTCTGATATTGTGCAGCCTCATGCATGCAAGGAAAGAATATGTTAACTTACAGAAGCTGAGAGAGAAATATAGACACCCTTCTGTCAAATTTTAATCGGAGTTTGATGGATTAATTGATATTAATTGATATCAACCCCCGCCCCCCCCACATCCGGTAACCTGATACCCCCTCCCCCAAAACATATGTCATATATATCATATGATGGGAACTTTGTGACCTCATGACCTCCCTGGCACCCTTCTGTCAAATTTTAATCGGAGTTTGATGTGAATAAATAAATATAAATTAATAAATAAATATACTATATTCTAAACCATGTTGAATTAGATTAGGAATATTGTAATGAATGGTTTTAAACAGATTATATTCATGATACACTGTGCTGGAATTAATTGTCTCTAACTCTTGTCCCATAAGAGACAGAGGTTGACAGAGGAAGCAGAGAGGAGGGGGGGAGAGTCTTGCTGTGTGTGTGTGTGTGTGTGTGTGTGTGTGTGTGTGTGTGTGTGTGTGTGTGTGTGTGTGTGTGTGTGTGTGTATCTGATCTCTGAGCCAGCATACAGCTTGCTGTGTGTGTGTGTGTGTGTGTGTGTGTGTGTGTGTGTGTGTGTGTGTGCGTGCGTGCGTGTGTGTACGATGAAACCTACCTCGTAGTATTTCAAAGAATGATATAACCTACAGCTAGGTAAGAGAGGGGGACCTCTGACCCCACAGCCGGTGATGCCCACCTCTGGATACATTAGGCAATCCTTCTGAAGGAAAATTAGCAGATTCATGCCACATGGTCCTCTTTAAAAGGAATGTATCATATTTATCAGCCAACATACGGTGAAATCTACCTCATTCTATTTCACAGAATATGATATATCCTATTAGCTAGGTAAGAATTTATGCCACATGGTCATCTTTAAAAGGAATGTATCATATGTCTCAACCAACATACGGTGAAATCTACCTCATCCTTTTCCGCAGAATATGATATATCCTATAGCTAGGTAAGAGAGGCTGACCTCTGACACCACAGCCGGTGATGCCCACCTCAGGATACATTAAGCAATCCTTCTGAAGGAAAATTTGCAGATTCATGCCACATGGTCCTCTTTAAAAAGATTGTATCATATCTCCCAGCCAACATACAGTGAAATCTACCTCATCCTCTTCCGCAGAATAATATATCCTATAACTAGGTAAGAGAGGCTGACCTCTGACACTTCAGCTGGCATTGCCTGCCTCAGGCAATCCTTCTGAAGGAAAAAATCAACAGTTTCGCTGCCGCACGGTCCTATAAAGGATGCATCATCTCGGCAAGACCACAACAGCACAGATCTTCTCTCATCTGCTCTGCGGTACAACAGGAGTTGTAAGCTTTTACATTTTGCTTTATCTTTAAACCAGCATTATTCTGAATGTTGTTGAACCAACAGTGATCTTCTCAGTGCTTCATGCTTTCTCTAAAATAGTAAAGGTTGGTTTAAATACATTTGAAACTTATAGATTTTTTTTTTCTGTAACACTTGCTAGTGTGATACATTTCAGTAAAAGTTCCTCGAATATGTGACAGGGACTAAACAGGCCCATGTTAGGCTACTAATATTTATCTTTCAGTTTTCCCCAAATGTTTAAAGTTTTTTACAGTGCACAACCACACTCCAAGAGTTGCTCCAACATGGTAAATTGTTTTGTTACCTTTAAAATTATCTACAGCTTTTGTCTCTGACTTATACGCAGTTTGTTTTTTTGGCCCTAATGATTTTTTTCCCCTCCATCCGTTATCTTACATGCTTAAGTGTGTTCACCAACAAAATATAGTACACCCGTAGTTGTTAAGGTTCCAATACTAAGAACTTATAAATGATCAATATGAACCATCAGTCTGTATTAAAATATTTAGTACAATTTGTATTTTTTATTTAGATTTGATGTTTTGATGTGAGCATTTGGATTTCTATCGATTTATTGAATGATGCTCTGTGTAAATATTTATCAAACTAAATGGTCATTCAGGTTTTATATAGTTTTTTTTCTCTTCATTCATTGCATGTTGCAGAAATTCAAATATATGCTGGCTATCGACCAACAATTCAATCAGTGAATCTTTGCTTTTTTTTTTTATCAAGTAGCCCCTCTCACGGAGACTTAAATCTTCTGACACCGGGCCCGGCTTATAATTACATTAGCCAAGTTAGCTGTTGGTACACTTACCTAAAGAATAAATCATGCTCGCTACACAACCAGGCTCCAAAAGTTGGTCACAACATGGTAAATCGTTTGGTTACCTTTAAAATTATCTACAACTTTTTTTCTTAATCCTAATGATTCTATGTGTTCAATAATGTTCACTAACAGACAGTACACCTCTTGTAATTGATAAGCTTATAAATGATCAATGTCAGTATGCGTTCAAGAAGATCACATCAGTCAGATTAAGTAAAATATCATGATACTCAAAGGAATCAAAATTATAGTTCACAAAATTATAGTTTCAGGGAGCCTAGACTGTATGAAAGGAATGATTGAAATATACTATGAAAATATTCAATTTGCAGAATCCTGATAATAAAACTTCAATTGTGAACTGAATGATTAGATTGCAATTAGACACAAAAGAATCAACTGTTAATTAGTAATCATAGTATGGAAATGACTAGCAAGATCTGAACAAACAAGAAACTTGACTACCTCAAGAGATTTCACTCGTAATGAACCGTCTGACTTTCTTTAGCCGACTAAATTTAATCTTACCAAATTTTTGCCAATGAGTAAACAGGTACTTAGTTTGAAGCGGGTCAGATGCCTCCAGCCGTCTGCTAAAGCTAGACTCCGGCCTTCCTCACTGTAAAATAAAACATTCTGCTTAATAAAAGAGTTCAAGTGAACATCACTTAATTCTCATCAACTTGTTGTTTGTACTCATCTTAAACAAGCGGCAGGAACTCTTGGATTTAAAAAAGAAAAAATAAGATGCTTTACAAGTTTATCTATTTAAGTTGAGTCTGCAACAACTAGAATAAAATAAAAAGTGAACTATTTGAAAGTAGCAAGGATTTTGGGTGGTAAATGATGAGTTTAAGAATATTGTTTGTCAAAATCACACAATGTAACTACACTTGTCTTTTACATGTTGCAGTAATTGAATCTTTTGAGGCAATTGGTTTGCATACATTTAAGTAACTACAACCTATTTTCCTGCTCCACATACTTGGCTAGCAATGTTCCAGTTAGCTTCCCAGCCTGAACTTCTGGATAATCTCTTGATTCAGTCAAATCTTCTATCCTGTATCTCCTGTACTCTGATATTCTATAGAATTCATTCTGTGAAAGCTTTGCTTGCTGGTCTTCTTCATGCTATGAATGCAGTATCTGGTTTCTCTTACTTTAAACCGCCCAACTTGCACCTGATTGGCATGTTAGCCTTTCGATTCCCTCCCAGTGAGGCGGTGCTTCACAAAGCAAGCTGTTTCTCAAACTGTTGATCTGATCTCCCTCAGAAGATGAAAAGACATGGTGACTGAGTTTTAGACACTAGTTGACAGCTCATGCAGCTTTTTACTAAATGGCAGTCCTAAAAGTATATATCTATAAATAAAAAAGTATATGTCATATAAATAATTATAAAAGTATCAATAAATTGAATTAAAAATAATTTTTTTATATTTTCCAACTCCATTGAAATGTGTCCCTAGTTTTTGTCAACACTGTCAGACATGAAAAGAATGAAAAAAAAAAATCAGGCATTATTGAGGGGCACCCGAACTTCTGAGGACCCCATGACCACTTCCTTTCTCTTCCTTTGCTAAGAGGGCTAGTTAGCTCCGGTTAGCTTATGCTATTCTTTAGTTTTTTCTACTTTTTATTCCTAAGTTTTTTGTCACAACCATGATGTGTCAACACCATAACTGGCAATTTACAAAACTTTGATGAAATTTTGTGAAATAAAAGTTTAATTTTGGTTTACTGTAAAAATTTCATGGTCCTTCAGAATAAGATCATATAAATTGAGATAGTTTGACATTCCGTCAACTCTGTCAGATGTCAACTCCATCAGTTTTTGTGACTCTTTCAGTGAAATTGTTGTCAAATCTCACTTAAATGTGCAATTAATTTATTTTAATGTATTTTACATAAATTGCATTACATCACATGTACCAAGTTTTTCATTTTATTCACTAGTTTGTCACCACCTACAGTTCTGTGTCAACTCCGACAGACGTACTTTTTGTTGTTTTTTTGTTTTAAATCATATTTATTTTGTTTCTTGAGAAGCATTTGTCGGTAAAATGAGTAAAATATCACTAATAGGGTCATTAAAAATTATTTTATATTTATTTTTGTCAGATGGTGATGACAACGTTCTAGGTCAGGTCGATTAAAAATGTATTTTTTTTTTATGTTGCAAGTGGGAGCCTGCACCTTAGCATCTTTACATTTCCAAAACATCATTTGTCATTTTTGCATATAAGGTTGAGAAATGAAAAAAAGGGAAAATTAAAACCCATTTTGTCCTTATTCTCAAGAATCACTGACATGAAACCTAAAGATAAAATGTACACTTGTTGTGACTTATAAAGCAACAATTTTACCGGTTGTACTCTGTGTTTTTCTTTCTTGTTAAAACTCTGACATGTTAAACAAAAGTTGGAGGATGGTTGTGTTGAGGATTGGTTCAGCACGAGGGGTTCTGATTGTGTCTTAATGTGACTTTTACTACGAGACTTTATGGAACTCCAGTTGTGTCCAGTAATAAAGAAACAAAAAAAAAAGAAGGCAGCAAATGTACATGTTGGTTCCACAGGGTTCCCCTGAAAATATAGATCAAATCAGACATTACAGGGTAAAAGTAATCTGAACAGGGGGAAGCATATAAACAAGTTAAGTCAATAACAAGTCAATGACATGATGCAATCTGCATTTTTAACTCAGATAACTTTTTTTTTTTTACTGACTTAATACATTTTAATTTCTGTACTGTTAAGTACAATGGAAATGACTTTTTTGTAAATTGTCTCGAGATTACCTATTGTAAATTAGTGTTATATAAATCAACTGAATTGTATTAAGAAAGGTTACAATTTGTCCAACGGACTGGGCTGTTGGTATGGACATACCATAGCCTGGTATCTGAGCAGGTACTGGTCACCCCTTGCGATAATAAGAAGCTGTTGTCACTGCACTATTATCTAAGGAATAAAAGTTCTTCAAATAAAAGTACCACAATGACAACTCAGTTTCCTGCCATTGATTCAATTGCAAAACTTATAGCAAACACTGATGTTGCTCTCTGCCACTATCGCACTACATGATCTCAATGTCCAGCTTGACCGATAGAGTTTCTCAATTTTGCACAGGTTGATACTTTCTTCAAGCAGGACTTGGAGAAAACTATAACAATAAAGTACCAAGTTGATAACAGCACTACTACAGCCTTGCTTAACTCCTCTCCAATTACCCCAACACTTGGCTGTGTCACTCTGTACCTTAAAGCACCACCCACTTTAGCTGATTTTTTTATTTTTTCACATTTTAATTTTCCTGAGCCAGATTCAGGAGCAAGAATGTTTTCACAAGCTTTTTTCTCATGACTTTATGCTGATTCTTATGCTTGTTTTTAGACTTTATGTACTGAGAATTATGTTGAACAGGATATCATGACTAGTGTCTTAGAAAATTGCTTTGTAAGTCAAACTTAACATCACGGTTTCTGATAAGTTGATATCAATTAATATCAATTAATATAAATTAATCCATTAAATTCCGATTAAAATTTGACAGAAGGGTGTCTATATATCTCTCTAAGCTGCATTCTGGGCGCCAACAGCCAATTCCTCAGCGTCGCATCGTGAAACTCCGTTTGACCCATAAGAAATAAACTGCAAAAAACCCAGCAATAAATAAAAACAACAAGCTCATTGAATATTTTTTAGGTTACTGTTAGGATGCGAAGTTCACAAGCATTGAAACCTTCAAGTGACATTGACTTTACAGTACTAAGAATCTCAGCTGTTGGTTCATCTTCAAATAAGAATAATTAGAAAACTATTTTTGACATCTCTAGGAAACATTGAGGTATCACATTCCAAAGATTCTCAGATATTATTTTATTAAACCAATCTGGGAATGACTCTGATGCATGAGCCAATCAATTACCTTCTGTTTTCCACGCATGAGCGGAGCCCTAAGCAGCTGAGGGGAGGGAGCAGTCTATTTATAAAAGCCCAGACCGCAGCAGATCTGAAGCGAAGCTGCAGCCTTGCCGACTCTGTCTGGATCCGCAGGTCTGCAGCGAGAGCAGCCCGGAGAACACATCCAGATGCCTCCCCGCTTCCTGCCCTCCTGTTCTCCCCAGCAGACGCACAGCCGCGGCTCCCTGCCTCCGCGCTAGCAGAGGCTGCATGCATGGCAGCATCCCTGCAGCAGAGAGGAGGGGAGAGGCCAGTCCGACCTGAGTGACAGGTAAGCAGCTCCGTCTCTGTCCTTATAAACTGCTTCATCAAGTCATTAACCTTCAGAGTCTGGGCCGAGTATCACCGCGGTATCACCGGCTCATAGCCCCTGGGGTCGAGTGAACCGGGCGGGGTGATGATGCGGTGAAAAGGTGGTGGTGTACGGCTGGAAGGACCTGGGACTTTTTACGGATGCCTAAAAGCCCGCTAGAGCGATCGCAGCCCGGGGTTCGCCGCTGTGCAACTTGTGCTTATTTTACTACCAAAGTCGTTACAGGACAGACTGACCTGACTGGTAGATTCGGCTTTGTTTATATCATCTCACTCAGGGCAAATATCATGTTACAATTATTTGCTTCTGGCTGATGTAATGTTAACGGTTGTTCGAAGAACCTCATAACAAGAACTCATTGTTGTCAGAGAAATGAACACGTGTTTTACAGAACAGTTTGTTTCCAACAGAAGAACAGGCATCAGCTGACAGCAAACCTGCCAAATGGAAGCTAATCAGGCATTAGATTATTACTAAATCATCATTTTTAATCAAGTTAACTGGAGGGTCTGAAATTAATCACATTTTAATCAAAAATTAAAATAGGCTATTAACAAAATAATCTATATTTTCAATTCAAAAAGCCTATTTGCTGCTAAATTATTGAATAAATAGACATATGAGCTCCAGAACAAAAATATTTGTTGTTTTTAATTTGTTATTTTTCAGCCATCAGATTGATGCAAAGTGCTATTCAGGATACAGGTGTTTCTTGGAGGCCCTGATCATCCCTGGAACCTCTTCAGAAATGTGAACTGTGGACGCTGACATGTTTAACATTCAGATGATATTTTAGGCTTGATAGCTTCGTTGAAAGGTTAACTTCTTTTAGCACAACTTGATTACAACAATAGTCTTTTCCAGCACTACATCAGGTTGTTTTTCAAAGCAAAAGTGAACTCGCAGTGGGCCAAGAGAAGAAGCTTGCTCATCCCTTCACTCCCGTTACAGGATGTTGTTTGTGTGTCAGATTTGCAGGCCTGCCATAAACACAAAAATACAAAGGTTCCAACTGGAACTATTGTATGTATTAAGAGAAATGTGATTGATAGCAATAAAAATGTTTGATGTAATAATTATTATACATCAAAGTCAAGGTTTAGCAACAATAATTTTTCTTTTTCTGCACAATGAGAGCAACACCGTGCTTTACATTACATAAAAACAAGAGGAAATGAGTACAAAAATGTTGGGTGAGTGGCAAAGAGAATCCATGACTCAGCAGATCTATGGAACTTCATCAGGAAAAGGAATGTCTCCTTACTCCTGGGATAGGTCCTCCAACTGTCCTGCTAGCTGTACCTCTGACAGATAACAAATAGCTCTTGCTATAAAACCTAACTCTCTCAAATTAAATAATAAATAAATATTAATAAGCAATGACTGCTCTTTCAGACTGACTTGATTGATAGTACGATCTTAAGAGAATCTGATTCTAACTTTGGGTTGGTGTCTTGGACTGAAAGCAGCTTTGTGCTGTGCTCTTTGGTGATTTATTTTAAAGGTGCATTAATCCCAGAACTAAAGCAAAACGCATCAGTATGTAAAAATGAAATTATAAAAACATTGACTAATAAACTGCAGATATACAGTTAAAATGAAAACACATCATCTTAATTACAAAAACTCAACTAAATCCCAAACTAACAGAAAGTGTTTAGTTCCCCTTATAAAACATTGATGGTTGGTGCTGCTATCTGCTCTTCAGGCTATTCCACAGGTCATGGCTGTGATATGAGAACACTGACTCACTGTTGGGTTTGTTATTAAAATGTTTCTTTCAGAAAACCTGATAGATCAGGATGCTTTGTACAGTAAACATAAATCTCATTCCTGTGTAGGACTGAGATAATGGATGACTGTGAAGGTCGTTGGATGCTGTAACCAGCGCAGAGACTTCAAAACATTACAAATATGACCTCTGTTTTCCTTGCTGAATACTGGATTAGCTGCAGAGAGCTGAAACAACTCTAATTTAATCATTTTGTCTTCTTCGTTCAGATTTGCCCTCAGTTGCTGTGAATCTGATCTGTTGGCCATAAAAGTGTATTGCTAAGAGTAGATGTTAAACTCAGTGTTGTTCAGATGACAAAATATGGTGACGTGTGGGTGACCATATTTTTTCAGGGTGGTGTGGGTGGGGGAGGTGGAGCTACAGTGGCAGAGTTCATAGACTAACAGGAGACCCAGACGGTGATCATGAGTAGCATGTAGAGGATGTATTGTATGTGAATGGAAATGGTTATGGAGAAGTACTGCCGATCTGACACTTGTGTTTTATGTAATTTTTGCTTTTATATATTTATTTACGGCTATTGTCCTTTTTGGATGTACTGCAGTTTTTGCCCCTGCTTCCTAGACAAATTCTCCAATGGGAGAATAATAAATTATGTTATTTTATTTGCCTGAAGATGAAATGTTGCCTTGGCGGTCGCCACGAGGCCAGAGCAGCACTGAGCTGTGAGGGCAGGTTGAGGCTGCTTGCAACTTTAATATGTAATTGAAGCTGAACTCTTGTTATTGTAACCAGCCAGTCTGGAGGATACAACCTTCAGTAGGATACACATTCAGCCAGCTAACAGTCAGGTATCTGCCAACATCCAGTGACAGCAGTCAGTGGTTACAGACATTTTCCAGTTGTTACTTTACTTCATCTCTCAAAATAACAACCCAATGCTATAGATATCATTGTTTACTGAAATAATCAAAATGTTACATCATTTTTACAGATATATAAATAAATTTCTGTTTGAATGCATTCTTTTGGATTATGTTACCATTTTTGTTGATTTTTTTTATGAATGTATATGTGCTGTATATGAAACTCATAGGCTCATATCAGGTACCTTGTATTACTTTTGTTGGATATCTATGATTATAAATACTGTTCAAATGTTTGAAAATGATGATTTAACAGTACATCTTTTTAGGAACAGAATGAAGAGAACAAATTAAACCATACATGTATCAGTTCCTAGCGGCCCACCTCCATCCACTGTCGGATGTTTAATTGACACAGAGAATGTCACTTTAACTTCTGAGGTTTTGATTTCCATCAGAAGTTAAAGTTTAGTGTGCATCTGCCATGCTAAAGTGTGACCCAGTCATGGCTGTTGTGAATTTTTTATATGGCTGCTGTTTCGCCTTGCCTAAAGTTGTCTTTCTGCGCGCCGATGCAGAAAGACAACTCTCAATGTCAAATCTCAAAAGAAAAGTCATGAGAAACCTGACCTGATAGCAGGAAACCACTTAGAGTTAGCATTGTTAGCATGGACGTGGCACTGGTGTGTGTACAGAAGTAATGTGAAGCAACTGTGTCAACATGGAGCGCAACCGAGTAAAACCTTTACAATACGTTGGTTTGCACTGAGACACATTTAAAAGCTCAGCATACCGTCACAGCCGGCACTTTGCTCAGGCCTGATACTTTATTGTGGCTCAGTGCAGTGCCTTCAAACCACACAAGGATCCATTTGCATTAGGACATATCCTACAATACAGCTAGCGTTCTGATTGGTGAGCATACGTTTCTGTATTTCCTTTTTATGCCAGAGTTTTAGCCTTTTTATGCTCTTGCAAAGGGAGTGATAGCGATAAAAGCGATACTGCAGGTTCAGAGATCTATGTGCTCTTATGATTTAACTAGTGTGATGATGGAGGTGTACAGTAGTAATCTTACAGGGAGCCAGGTCTGCAAAGGTAAAACACAATTTTCTATTTCTTTACTCTCGAGTTCTATTTTACAAAGCTTTCTCATTTAAAATAATGTTGGAAGCTTTTTTTGTCGGCTTAAAAAAACAAAAAAAATAAAACAGCACTGCTTTGACTGAACGTAACAAAATCTCTTGTGAATACATTTTAGATCTATTTTAGTTCCCTCTTACTGCAGAGTTCTTTAGTTTTAAAACTGATCAACAAATTAGTTTTTCTTCCCATCAAACAAGTAGTTTCAGTTACATGTTTCACTTTCAGGATCTGAAATGGAAAGTATAGAATGGATGTTAACAAGAGATTTACAGTATGTCTGATTCTATCCAAATGGGAAACAATTAAATAAATAAGCCTAACACTCTTTGGTACTGCAGCATGGGACATCTGAGCTGTAAGCAGCCGTCAGGTTGTTGGAAATGTTAAATGGGCTTTAGATAGCAAAATCGGTTTACCGGCTCTGAGATCCGTTTGGGGTTGTGGGCTGCAGGTAGACGTGTAGCTAATGCAACAGTTGAAGCGTAACATCTCTCTGCCATGATCAAACTTTAGCTTAGGAAACTCATGCATGCATTTTAGCGTCATGCTGTGCAACAATAGTTTGCACACTGCTATGAAATGAGCTAGTTGGAAAGGGCCATAACAGGAGCCTTTCTGCCAGAAATGTCCTCCATTTAGCGCCATCTATATTTACAATGAGTCTGACTTTTTCCCCTGTCCTTGTTGGAAAAAAAAAAAAAAAGTATGATGCTGCTATCACCGTGTATCAGTAGGATCGGGCTGTCAGTGTAATAAAAAAAAAAGAGCAAAACATAAATTTAAGTATTTGATGTCTGTGTGGGAGAAGGGAACTGCAATTTTCCTGAAGGAAAATCCTAAAGGGATTAATAAAGTCTCTATCTGTCCATCCATCCATCCATCCATCCATCCATCCATCCATCCATCCATCCATCCATCCATCCATCCATCCATCCATCCATCCATCCATCCATCCATCCATCCATCCATCCATCCATCCATCCATCCATCCGTTTTGAGTGATGCGCTGTCAGCTGTCTTATTTTATTTTTATTTTTACATGCACAAGGTTTTACATGTAAGCTAAAAATGTTTTTTTATGGTCTCATGTTAACAGAGCAGATTTTTGCATGTCTTTGTTTTGTCCCTGGATGTCTTGTGGGAAAACCCCATTATGAACTGTGGCTTTCATTCTACAGAGGTTTTCTGCCTGACATGCCTCTCTCAGATGTGTGGAGTGCATTCTCATAGTTGTCCTTTATTAAAGTAAAGTGGGCTGAAATTCCAAGCAGAAAGTAAGTCCTAAATTTCTAGAGAAATATAAGGCTACAGATTAATCTCCTTGTAAATCTCAATTTCAAGAAATTACCTGCGGGGAATACTATCAAATTTGATGGTGCAAGAATCTATCAATTGAAAAATGACATCAGGTTGGCTACAGCCATTCTTTCGGGACAGACTTGGACTTTGGCCTCATGTTCCTAAATGTTTTTCTAAGCTGAATTGGGTTGAGTTCTTGAATTAGTCTGGCCAGTGTTTTAGGCGTAGGAGCCAGTTTAGGTCAGACCAGGTGCTGGACTTAAAGTGAATGACACGAACAGCCAAACTCCACTGGAAGCTTTTAGAAGACTTTTACAAGCCCTAATGGTCTGATATTCAGGACCGTTTTAATATAAAAGAATGACTGCTTGGAAGTTACTGTATGTATTAAAAATAAACAATGACTCAACATATTTGCACAGCTCTACTGATGACTGTGATCTCGTGTTTTTGACTTGCAGACCATGTGTTCTTAAAGCCAAGTCACTGTATCTCCATTTACTGCATGTCTGCGTTCCTGCTGAGCAACATGCTGCTGCTGTAGAGAGGAGATCCTGTCAAGGTCATGACGGTGACGAGTCATCCCACTGTCTCTGTCGGCAGTGACAAACTGTGACTGGGAATGCGTCACCTTTGCGTCATTTTTCTCTCTGCAGATCACACACCGTGTCATTTTTTTATCAGTTGGTTTGAGCATTTAATTTCTTTTAGTAAAACACAAAAATCCAAAAAGCTTCTCAAATGCTTTGGACCTATCTGATAGACTAGTGTCAGTTGTGAAGCTGGGTGAGTCATTCAGACTAATGCTCAGCAGTTTACTGCTGTTAAAGGCGTTATGGTTGGCAGAAAAATGGGCTGTATAGGATTAGCACAATGGTAAGTGGACTGAACTTATATAGCATTTTTCTTTTCATTTTGACCACTCAAAGCACTTTACACTAGAGTCACATTCACACACACAGATCAGTAGACAATTTGGGTTTAAGTGCCTTGCCCAAGGACACGTCAACATGTGTCAGGAAGCTGAAATTGAACCTACAACCTTGTGATCACAAGGCAACTACTCTACCCACACAGCCACTGTCACCCACGACCAATAATCAATATCATGTGGAAAACTTCCACTGTAGTGATGATTAACACGGCATTTCAAAACGCTTTTTCAGAGGAAAGAATTTAAAAAATAAATATCTACAAGAGACTGGTTGCCTGAGTGTTCAAAGTCTTAAATGAATACCTCACTGAAGCAACTTTGGATTTCAGCCACCAATTAATGATAAACCTTAAAAGAGCCTCAAACTAAAGGTTCCATCCTTTAGTTTTCCTGAAACTAAAGGATGCTAGTTTCCTGCTAGTTCCCTGAAGTGATGTCACAAATATGTTACACTTGTGGGAGGAACTGCCTGATGTTGAAATCAACACTAGACTGAGTTACTGTTGGTGTTAATTTAGAAATCAACACTGGACTGGATTGCTTTTTGTTTAACTCTTTGGAACTCTTTAGAGAGTGATAGGGAAACTAACACTCACTAACACTCATGTTGTTGAATTAACACTGTATTTTTAACATACAACACGTACACTGTTTAGCGTTTCCATGTGAGGCAGGTTGTGTTATCATTGCTGTACAGTCATGGCCAAAAGTTTTGAGAATGATTCAAATGTTAATTTTTACAAAGTCTACTGCTTCAGTTTTTATAATGGCAATTTGCATATACTCCAGAATGTTATAAAAAGTGATCAGCTTAACAGCAATTAATAGCAAAGTCAATATTTGGATGAAAATGAACTTTATCCCCCAAAACACATTTCAACTTCATTGCAGCCCTGCCTTAAAAGGACCAGCTAACATCGTTTCAGTGATTGCTCCATTAACACAGGTGTAGGTGTTGATGAGGACAGGGCTGGAGATCAATCTGTCATGATTAAGTAAGAATGACACCACTGGACACTTTAAAAAGAGGCTGCTGCTTGGCATCATTGTTTCTCTTCTATGAACCATGGTTACTGTATCTCTAAAGAAACACATGCAGTCATTATTGCACTGCACAAAAATGGCCTAACAGGGAAGAGTATCGCAGCTAGAAAGATTGCACCTCAGTCAACAATCTATCGCATCATCAAGAACTTCAAGGAGAGAGGTTCCATTGTTGCCAAAAAGGCTCCAGGGCGCCCAAGAAAGACCAGCAAGCTCCAGCACCGTCTCTTAAAAGTGTTTCAGCTGTGGAATCGGGCTACCAGCAGTGCAGAGCTTGCTCTGGAATGGCAGCAGGCAGGTGTGAGTGCATCTGCACGCGCTGTGAGGCGGAGACTCTTGGAGCAAGGCCTGGTCTCAAGGAGGGCAGCAAAGAAGCCACTTCTCTCCAGGAAAAACATCAGGGACAGACTGATATTCTGCAAAAGGTACAGGGAGTGGAATGCTGAGGACTGGGGTTAAGTCATTTTCTCTGATGAATCCCCTTTCCGATTGTTTGGGACATCTGGAAAACAGCTTGTTGGGAGAAGACGAGGTGAGCGCTACCACCAGTCTTGTCTCATGCCAACTGTAAAGCATCCTGAAACCATTCATGTGTGGGGTTGCTTCTCAGTCGAGGGAGTCGGCTCTCTCACAGTCTTGCCTAAAAACACAGCCATGAATAAAGAATGGTACCAGAATGTCCTCCGAGAACAACTTCTCCCAACCGTCCATGAGCAGTTTGGTGATTAATAATGCCTTTTCCAGCATGTAGGAGCACCTTGCCATAAAGCCAAGATGAGAACTAACAGGCTCAGGGAACAAAACATAGAGATTTTGGGTCCATGGCCTTGAAACTCCCTAGATCTTAATCCCATTGAAAACTTGTGGTCAATCATCAAGAGATGGGTGGACAAACAAAAACCTAGGAATTCTCTTATACTGTAGAAACCCAACAAGACAGCTTCCTGTTGTCAGTGCTTTATAGCTCAAATGTTCAGTGACATTTTAGTTTTACCTGATGTTTTTTCCATCCACTAGTAGATGGAAATGAAGCATAAATCGCCATATAAATGTTTATTTAATCAACTCAAATTGGAGCTGGACTCTTTTATGATTTCTGGCATTTTTACATATTTTACAGACTTTTTTGTGGACCTTATGAATTTTTACAAACAAATTTTAGACCAGACAGTTTTCCTTGGTTTAATATTAGGACTATGTTAGGACTATGAAACTTATGCCTCATAAGAAATAAAGTCAGTGTGTAGCTTCTACTGCAATCTACTGCATTCCAAAGTCAATAAAAATAATTGTGAACTAGGAATTTGATTTATCTTCAATATGAAGCTAAACCAAATGCTAACGTTAGCATCGTCAGCAACTAAGAGGTTATTAGTTGCGGTGCCTCAGTGAGCGGTATGTAATCGAGTGTTTCAATTGTTGAAGATCACATAGAAAAAACATTTCCCAATAAAACTCAGTAAGCTGTAGCAATAACAACAGGGGAAGATTGTGACAGGAAAAATATTAAGTCAGTCCTGGCAAAGAGAGTCTAGTGAGTGAAGTTACACAAGCAAAATGGAGGGAAGGTGAAGGTCTGACAGCCTGAGAAAACGCTGACATACAGTAGGCTGGAAGAGGATAAATGTCACTATTCTATGAAACTGTTTTGGTAAATAAATTATGAAATACTTTGACTATATTTCTGCAGAAATATAAACAAGCTAACTTGTTTTTTTGTTCACATGTCACTTCCATGAAATTGTTCCCACACCCTTGCATTAGAAAAGTATCCCAAAAAATCAACAGTGAATAGATCAAATACATCTCTCTCTCTCTCTCTCTCTCTCTCTCTCTCTCTCTCTCTCTCTCTCTCTCTCTCTCTCTCTCTCTCTCTCTCTCTCTTTCTCTCTTTCTTTGTATTTGGGACGTTTCTCTGTGAATAAAGCCAACCTGGAGTGAGGTCAGATGTGTTTCTGTGTTGGCTGTATGGATGGACAGGCAGCTTGTCCAAGCTAGCCTGCAGCTAACTGCAGGTAAGAGTCACAAAATAAAAACAGGAGTCAGCGTTTTACTGTCAAAATATGCTCTAAATATCTCCCTAATATTGAATATTGGCACGCATTTTTTTAATGAAGTGACACATTTTCAGCACATCAGTGAGCAAATGGTCATTATGGAACAGACTTCTGGAGGATGTGGAGAGCTGGTTGCTGATGATATGAGCTATCACTGTTCAGCCACCCTGAGGACATTTCAGAAGGAACAAGTGTAGATAAATGACTGTGCGTGTGTGTATGGGGGTTGTTATTAATACTGATAAGAGGCGGAGAGGACAACAACTATAAGCTCTTGCATGTTGACTCCTTTACGTTGTGAGCACCTTTACTCTTCATGTTTATTGTCTACATTTACATATTTAATGATATTTACAGATATCAGGTGTGTGACGCTGTAATAATGTGCCTGTGAGCAGCAAATAATAGTGTGTCTTGGTTTAATCTTATTTCAGGACTGTATGAGTTTTGTTCTGTTTATAAAATACATATTTTCCAATGATGGCTATTATTTTATTTCTTTCCTCTCTATGGTCCTTGTGCCTCCACATGTGGAGGCAGAGAGAAGGTGTGGCTTAGGGGGAGCCCTGGCTGGTGGGGCACACGGCTCCATTTCTGGCTCTGGCTTTTTATCTGATGCAAACAGTTGGACTTTCAGAACCGACCAAATCTCACTGGATTTTCTTCTGTCTTCTTTTTGGCATGTTTTCCAGTGACCATGCTGACGTCCTGCGTGTCCACTGCTGACAGGCTGTGAAACCGGTAAGGCTCGTCTGTTTGTTGGCTTATGCAAAAACATGAGGTTAAGGGATTGAGATTGGGCTACTTCTCTTATATTGGGACTGTGATCCACCTGTAATAATTGCTGTATTTGATCAATAACAGATCTAGTCTGACTGTAAACATAAATTTTGAAATTCTTTCCCCAAGAAAAAACATACCTTATTCTTTATGGAGAAACGTTTTTTTAGAGACAGAGTGAGCTTCTATTAAGCTGTTGTAACAAACTATTACCTCCAGGTAATAGTTTGTAGGATGTCAACTATTTATGTTGTTTAGCTTCTGATATGACTATCTCAATACATATTTTCTATGTAGCCTCAAGTTGTTTTCACAAACAAGTAACATCAGCTCTACATATCACTCCAAGGATCAAAACAAGAGGGTTTATAAATGTTAATGGTTTATCTCAGAATTGGCTATAATTTGGTGTGTGGCTGGGATTTATTAAAATAGGTGTGGCTTATGACAACAAATCTACCTGGATGACTGCAGCTACTTTTGGGACTGAATCTTGGAGATAATTACCAAACTTATACAAATAAGATCAGGTCCTCTGGTTCTATAAAAGGTTATTGAAAGATGAATGTGAATTTGAAATTGAAATAAATCTGGACCAAAACAAGAAAAGTGGAAATAACATCTCACTTCCACCAGGAGAGTTAGCATTTTTATGTTTGAATAGGCCGTATCGTACATGTTGGATCAAGTACATGTACATGTTTTGGATCCTTGGTTAGCCCTATTAGGTAGACTTTAAATGTTATTCCCATTCATATAGTGTGCAAGGTTAATTATATTTTCTTGGAAATACAAATAGCTAAATTATCCCCGACTTGCTTATATAGTTTATGTTTATTTACAGACCAAACTGCTTTACCTTCTAATGTGAAGGTGTGAACATCTAATTGTTTGTATGAACATCAAACATCTTAAGGTAAAAAGTGCAAATATTATGAAATTTCCATTATGACAAATGTCCAGGTCCTAAATTAAAACTTTCTTGAAGTAATTTTAATCTGGAATCAATATTTTGTTTGTTTTGCTTTTCTGGTGGAAGTCTATCAGCATACCACGTCTTCACTTGGTAATATTTGCCACCTCTTTCTTGCAAAATTTCTCCAAATTGCAAGTTGATGTTAAATATATTGAATTGATTCTAATATATTTATATTGGGTGTAAAACAAGAATAAATGTAGAAATTAGCTCAACCAGTGCACAGTGTAGTTGTTCACTGGTTGGCCCCTAAAAATGTCGCCACCTGAATTTAACAGCTTCTCATTTCTGAACCAGCCATGTACCTCAGATCACTGGCATCAAGCAGAGAAAACAACGTAGGAGAAAATGGTTGTGTGTGTGCACTTTAGAGATCCACTGTAGCTTCATTACACACACAGACTGAGTGCTTTCCAGCTGTTCAGCAGCTATAATAGCACTTGTCAGATGAAATGTAGAGAATCTTATTTTTAATTCACATATTGATTCTAATAAAAATAAAAATTGTGTTTCAATCATTTGACCTTTATTCTCAGTTTGTATTCAATGGCCATTTCTACAACGATTAACTTTCATCACTATGTTGTTCTTTTACTGACTGCAGCCATGACAGAGGCTGCCCTGACCTTTGACCTGTGTCTCCCTCTCAGGTTTCAGCCACATTATGACTAAATTAGCAGCTTCTGGGGCGGGGGAACCCCCCCCATCCTACATTATTTTTCTGGTGGTCTTCCTCTTCTTCCTGACGGGTCTGCTGGGCTTCCTTATCTGTCATCTGCTGAAGAAGAGGGGCTACCACTGTAGAACCGGAGACCTGGAGGATGAAGAGGAAAAGCTTGGGGAAGATGAAGATGGTAAGTGGAGAAGACAAATGGAGGAATCAGTTTTTAATTTTGTTGTAATGTTTCCTAAGTGATTTCTTGTGTTGTTAGTCATTCTCTTGGTGTAATCAGCTAATGGTGCAGAGCACATAGCAAAACATACATACAAAACACACACAGAGTGTTTTGGTTTATTCCATTTTATTTGTTTGCTACTGTACTTTGTTTGCTGTCTGTGCTTTCAGAAATGTAGACAAATGAAAATATAGTTTCCATTACAGACCAGCTCCCACTCAGCTCAGACGCTTGTTTCTAAGTTTTCAACAGTTTAATGTTGAAATGTGTTCCTGCTGGTAAATTCTGCTCAGATATATTAAGGGCCTGTTTGCTGAAAACAACTGCAATTAAATAATATTCTGTGTTACACCCTTATTGGAGTGGCACAGTTGGTAGCATTGTTGCCTTGCGACAAGAAGGTTCTAGGTTCAATTCCTGGTCTTGGGTCTTTCTGCATGGAGTTTGCATGTTCTCCCTGTGCATGCGTGGATTCTCTCCAAGTACTCTGGCTTCCTCCCACAGTTCAAAAGCATGACTGTCAGGTTAATTGGTTTCTCTAAATTGACCCTAGGTGTGAGTGTGTGTGTGCATGGTTGTGTGTCCTGTCTGTCTCTTTGTAGCCCTGTGACAGACTGGCAACCTGTCCAGAGTGACCCTGCCTCTCGCCCAGAACGTTAGCTGGAGAGGCACCAGCAACCCCCCCAATCCCACTAAAGGACAAGGGTGTAAAGAAAATGGATGGATGGATACACCTTTATTATGTTTACGGACAATAAACATGCCAAGTTTCCAACTTCAATTTTTCCAGTATCAAACATCTATTTACAATATTCTTAACCACATCAAATTACTTTAGCAATAAATTCTCCCTAATATGAATCATCACCAGCCTAGTCAGTAAGTGTAGCGGGTGACATGTTATGAGAGCAGCGTAATGACATTTTCAATGTTCTGAGCGGTTCTGAATCTGTTTATTTCTCATCTTGTTTTTTTCTTGTTTTTATTTTTTTTCTCCATCTCACTCATAAAACCTCCTGAGTCGTACACAAACACTCAGCATGAAACCTGGCTGTCTTTGAAGAGTCCTCTCAAACACAAACATACATTGCTCTGTTGCTCCTGCACATGTAAGAAAATTTTTTCTACACATGTAAACAAACATATACACTCACCCAAACACATCCGATAGCAGAGAGAGGGCTGCTCAAAAACCTAATCAGTACTTTAAGTTTGAGCGATTTCACTCTCGAGGTGCGCGGGCCCACCCCGATTGGTTACAACCCCTTTGGTTACCTCTTAGGTAGTGCACTCCCACTCGAGATCAAGAACCATCTTGACCAACAGGGACTATCTTTATGGTTGGTGTATGGTGCTTGCGGTGTGCTCCAGGGAGCCACCTTTTGGTTTGTATGTGCTGTGTAAGGTGCGTAGAATATGGCTAGCATATTCCAAAGGATATTTTGCATAGACTGCACTCTCCAAAATAACTCCCTCAGGCAGAAACTGGTTGTATTTTTAGGTGACTGAAAGGATTGTTGTTTTTATTTGTTCATGTCTTGTTTTGCTGTTTTCAGATGAGAACGACGAGAACCAGGACACCGTGGAGCAGATTCTTAAATGCATTATGGAAAATGAAGGTAGCAAAAGTTTGAATGTTGCTAAACTCAATTTATTATTCCGTGATATGATGCTGGTGTTGGGTGTGTGGGCAACTGTGGCTCTGTGAAAAGAGTAGTCGTCTTGTGATCAGAAGGTTGTAGGTTTGATTCCAGCTTCCTCATGTCGATGTGCCCTTGAGCAAGGCACTTAACCCCAATTGCATATCGGTGTATAAATGTGTGAATGTGACTCTAGTGTAAAGTGCTTTGAGTGGTCAAAAATGATTGGAAAGGTTCAGTCCATTTACCATTTGTTGATTTATTTCAAATGGCTCTTTTCTGATCAGATGTATGTATCCCATTACAGTTTGTGTGATTTTCTCAGAACTTGTCAGAAAAGTTGTTAAAGTCAGTGGATTTGTGATCTTGTCTCCTGCAGCCAACATGGAAGCCTTCAATGAGATGCTGGGAAACCATAACGTCTGCGTGCGCCATGATCCACGGTAAGCTCACACACAAACCCACCACATGGCAGCAGATTTTTTTTTAAATTACGATGAACAAATGTTCAAATTCATTTAATAGTTGTGATAGTTTAAGATCTGCTAATGACACAACAGCACACTAGAGAGCAAATCATGATAATAGAACTGAGGATAAGCTTCAAATACAGTAGAACGGTTAAGTATAGGGGACAGAACTACTTAGCTTTAGAGATAACAAAAATCACAGAAAATCAAATAATTACTGTTTCAACTTCATATTTAAGAGAAAAAAGCTCTGATTTACAGTTACATGTTAGATTGTTAGTTATTTTTATCATAATTAGCCAGATAGCATTGCTACTCGTAAACACAAGGGCGGAGCTATATGTGGGGTTGGGAGGGGTGTGGGGGGGCTGGGGGCCCGGGTCTGGAGGTGCCAGGGAGGGAGGAATGGTTTCAAGTCGCTTAAATGTCTGATTATAAATGGAAAAAGTCCGCCCTCACCTGTTGAGAAAGGTGTATTTAATGTTAAAGTCAACAGTTTCAGTTTTGTTTCTCCCGTCTTCTTGCACTCCGTGTACTCAGTTTTTGAAGACCACACTGATTCTGAAAATTGTGTTCTTCACTCAGTAGCAACTTGAACACCGAAGACATATTGTTAGCATGACCTGCTACAGCTTACATACCAGACCATTCCCAGTCAAGCATTAAATCAGATAATTCTTGTTGCCAGCCGTGTTCTCACTGTATGTTTCTGCCAAGAAATTCACAAAGAAACCATCTTCATCAATTCTTTCAAATTGTCTGGAATACATGAAATAATAAAAAACATAAACTTCTGTAAGGTGTGAAAGGATAGAGTAGATATCTGATTGACCTGGTGATTACGGCACATCCGAAAGGTGAAAACCTAACTAGGTTTTTTCCAAACAACGACCAAGGTTCCAGGTTTGTATAACAAACTGAAGTCTCACAGCATCACTGCTTTTCTTGCCTATCTTTGTACAGATGCATATATTGGATCTTTGTCTTTGCTGTCCATAACAATCTCAGGCATTTGGAGTATTTTAGGCCAAACTCTCATGAAAACAAGTAATTCTGAAATTGCACACCAATAATCTTGCATATTGGCATCCAGGTTGCGTAAGGAGTCTATCGGTGGCATTCCTCCCCATCTCCATACAGTCCACTCAGGGACCGACCTCAACTCCTGCCTGCTCTGCGCCCAGGTCAAAGCGAAGAGGGGCCGCAGACAAAGCAGGACACTCCGCTTCAAACAACGACCTGGAGAGCAGACCGTCTTCTCTGTTGGAAGGTAGAACACAGACTTTGTTTAGCCATTTTGTCAAGTTCAATGCATGACGAGCTGTAAAGTGAAACATTGTTCTCTCTGTCATTATCTCCTCAGATTTCGGGTGACGCACTCTGATAAGAAGCTCCAGGGAAGTCCTAACCTATTGGCTGTTTCAGGGGACCAGCTGGACCAGTCCCAAGATAGTGAGGAGAGAAAGGAGGATGGGTACAATCTGAAGAATATGTTTAAGGAAGTCCAACAGCCTTCAGATGGTGCCAATGGTGTTGCTGCAAATGTGGGGAAAAGGAAGAAGAGTGTGACCATATTTGGGCTGAGGAGGGGCAGTGATCCTTTAGGTTTGAGAGTAAAAGAGATGGTAGGAAGAGACACTGGGGGGATTAGATTTCAGCAGCCACCTGTTGTGATGGAGGAACCTGTCCAGGCAGAGAGTGTAGAGGCTAATCCAGAGCGTGGCACTAAAGCTGCTGCCAAGCTGAATACTGAGCCTGCATCAGCTCAACGTGAAGGTATAGCTTCTATTCTCAAAAAATTCTCCAACTCTAACTCTGGTTCCCAGGAAAGTTCCAGGCTTGGCCTACAAGGAAAGATGGCCGCAGGAACCTCTGCCCCTTCTTCCCTGCCTGTTTCACCTGGGAAATCTGTAGATGTCGACAGTAAGATAGTAAAGATTGAAGATCCTGGACCATTACAGACCTCAACCCCCATTGACACCATACCTGCACCAATTCCAGGTTTCACCTCTGCTATGCCCACTGGTCAGTCCCATTTGAACAAAGACTTTACGACTGCCAGAGTTTCCTCTGACCCATGTTCCAGTCCAGATCCAGAACCAGGTGCCAGCAGAGGCCTTGCTTTGATAAGCTTGGGTTCATCTCCTGCATCTTCCTTCCAAAACAAGACTTTTTCATCTGTCTTGTCATTAAAAACGCCTACCTCATCCCTGGCAGAGTCACCAAGCCCCAAAAGCAGATTGGAGAGCAGCTTAACAGAGGCTACCAAGAGCAAACCATTATCACCACTCGCCCTATGTCCTTCTCCAACTGTAGCCTCACCCCATTCAACCTTAAAGTCAGAATGTTTGACTTCTCTAAGATCTACGACCCATGGAGATTTACATCCAAGTTCACATTCCACGAAGGAACACAAGCTTGAAGGACAGACTGAAGAAAAGATAGAAAAAAAGAGACCTGGAATCCTAAAGACACCCAAACTGTCTCCAGTTGCAGCAGGAGATCCAGCGTCTTTGTCTGAGCAGGTTTTAAAAGACAGACTGGGCAGTTTACCTTTGACGCCCCCCAGCCCGTTGTCCCCATCCTCACTTCAAGGAGGGAGAGTAAGTAGTGTTACAATTGTTAAAGCCAGTCCTGACAGCAAGAGGGAGTTCTCTGTCGTCACTATGGTGGACAAAGAAGAGGCATCCTCATCGGACCAGAGGTTGAAGAGTTCCCAAGATGGATTTAAATCAGAGAGAGAGGAAACAAACCCCACTGTTAGAAAGCAAGAACAGATTTTTATTGGTGAATCTGAGACTCAGAGAAAGGAAACCTCAGGAGTAGAAACCAGATCATATCCAGGTCAAGACAAGGATGACATGATGGAGATGGAAGACATTAGAGACTGCAAGGTGACACAAGTGGAAGGAGCTGAAGGGCCGAGAGGGGACACTGACAAGATGTTGGATAACCAATCACTACAGAACCCAGAAGAAAAGTGCCAAGATGATGAAGAGTCGACTGCATCCAGAAATGACCCAAGCAGAGAGACAAGCGATACCACAAACTGAACTACATTCAAAGACAAGTGATAAGATTAATGACAAAATACTATGATGAGCATTCTTTTATTCATTTAACTTCAGATTATTTTTTTGGAAAAGTGTTTTTCCCTTTCTTGCCATAAGAGTGAAACTGACACCAGACCTTCATATTTATATTAATGTAAAAGTTATGGTTTGTTAATATCAGCTTTGTTCTATCAGTTTACCACTAACCACCATACCACCAATGGGCTAATGGTCTGGTGTTTGGATATGCATGAACAATGCCCCTGGCATTCACCTCCTTACTAACAGTTTAAGAGTTTCACTTAATGCCCTGAAATGTGTCTGAACATTGGAGTGACTGGAGTAACGTTTGTCCACACATGTACTGTATGTCATATTATAACCTCTCCACAGAACTACACCGTTGTCTCCAGGTCTGTTCGGGATTTTGCCTTAGTATCATGCGTAATTCACACATGTTCCAAAGAACCATGAAGAGTGATGTAGTTGGTCTTTCAATACGAGTAAAATTATCCAGTTAGGGAAAATGTTGGGATCCTTTGCTTTAATATCCTGTTGGCAGCTCTTTTCTGTGCTGTCGAATATTTCCTGATAACTTCTTCAGTACAAGTTTCACAAACTTTAGGTCAAGCCTCCAAAGAGTACAGCATTTTTTATTGAAACAGTTTCTGTGTTTCCATTACAAATGTGTGCAAAACTTTGTCGATGTAAATAGACCCCCCACAATTTCGCAATAGTGGTATTTCCACTAGATCAACGTAATTAAAACCACATCTGAATAATCCTGTTCATGTGATAATGTTATCATCCTCCTACCACTTTCTGTGGATTAGAAGACAATGGACTTTTGCAGTGTTACCATTGGACCGAGGGCTGTGAAAACAGACAACAAAAAAAATTATTCTCTATTATTCCACTGAGTTTTTTTAATTGGTATCCTTTAAAGAAATTTTGTTATTCCAATTTGCACAATTTTATTTTCAATGGAAACACAGCTACTGACAGCAGAGGTCTTAAGCGAAGTCCCAAGTAAAGACATTCAGGTGCAAAGTCAAGATCAAGAGTTAAGTTCATGTTCTAAGTTCTTAGTTTTTCCATTCTTACCAAGTCATTTTACCAAATATGTCATTCAGGTTCAGAGTAATAACACTTGACTTAAACTACAACTACCTAAAAAAGGTAGATTTATTTGCCAAAGTGAGCAAATTTAAACAAATGAGTTAAAAATGGAAATGTATTTACTTTAAGGCTGATGTTACTCCAGAGTGTCAGCATGCACATGCATGTTTAATGTATAAATTAAATAAAAACTAAATGCAACAAAAGATGTCTCCCAAAATATAGTTTTAGTTACTCATCTAATTTGTGAAGTAATAATTTGTGTATTGTTTGCATGTATGAGGATGAAAACTGAGAGGAAGGAAGAAACCCAACACTTACATAAAGTCAAAGACCTTAACAGAAATCCTGTTGAATGAATCAAACAAAGTGCAGTTAATATCTGTTTATGTCTGTCTTTAGATTGTCCATTATATATTGCACTAAATACGGTTTGGAGAGTTTTCTTCTCTTTACTCTGAGCTGGAGACTATATATGTATGTGTGTAATAGTGGAAAATAATTTTCTGTTTCCATATTTAAAAACTTTGTTCTCAGTTCTGAATAAGAAATGTAAAAAATTTAAGGTACACATAACATCATAATGAACGAGACAAAGTGTGGGAAGTTCATAAATGAGTCTCGAACTTCTAAATTAAAGAAACAGGAAGTGCTTTTATTTTATTGTTTCAGCTAGGTGTGTCTTAGTAGTGTTACGGCAAGTGATTATTATTGTCATTATTATGAAGCTACAGCTAACATGAACAGATTTCTATGAGCCATTAACAGACATCAGCAGTTTTCCAGAGATGTGAATGTTTATTATTATTATTTTAATTTCTTCAGAATATTACAAAGATGTCATCAGTTGCAGATTCTGACACAGGGTCACTTCATTACAAAAAACCTCACCTCAAACGAAGAAAGATTCTCCCTAACTATGCTACAATCCTGCTTAAGCAGACAGAGACCCTATCACTGATTAAATTCAGTGGGGAAGTCAGAGAAACAGTGGTGAAAATTCTTTAACATTCACCACCTTAGCTCTCATCTTCAACTCATTCGGATGGATGATTATCGAATTTAATCCAGGTCAAGTTCTTTATTACAGCAACTCAGACGTTTTGTTTAGTGCAAGAAACTGAGCTGCCAATAAATGGATGTAATACAAACTACACAAATAAAATGAACATATAAACAATTACCAGAGGGCTTTTTCCCCCTTTTTCTTTTCTGTAACAGCAACAATCTATGTAGAAGGCATACATTCAACCACACCAGTTTCACTACAAAATTATTTGATTTTACATTAAAAAGAATTACAAATATTTTGTACAAAGCACATAAAATATTTTAAAAACTACACATGCATAACTGCCATTAAATGTAGATTTTGCCTTTGCTAAAGAAATGTACTGTTATGGGATGTCGTTTGTAAAGTTTGGTAAAGAATTAACAACAATAACTTTACCTATTTTAGCCAACCATATGAAGCATTTTTTTCAAAGTCATATTTTTACTATGTTGTTAATTTGTTTATACGTGTCAAATGATATATTTAATTAGCAAGCTAAATGTTTACTTGTAAATCAATTTTTTAGTTAGCCATGTAAATGTTTTATTTGAAGTAACATGTTTAGCTGAACATTTAATTAGCAGCAACATATGCAAACTAAATATTTAGTTTGCAGCTAGCTATTTATCACTAGGCTAATTATTTAATTAGAAAGCCAAATTTGTAGTTAGCAAGGTAAATACTTTGCTTGAAGCTAAATACTTAGTTTGAAGCTAAATATCTAGCTTGAAACTGAATGTTTATAAAATAATAAATAACATAGTGAAAATATGAGTTTGAAAAACAAACCCCAATTTCTTTTCTGTTATGACAGGCTAAATAATCCAAATTATTGCTATTATTCTTTGACTGTGTAACTTTACAAACGCCATTCCATAAATATTAACTTTTCTATTTGGATATTCTGTTAACTGTATTTTAAACACTGATCCACATAATAATGTCACCTGTTAAAGGGTGTGCATATACTGACTTTCAAACAGGTCCATCGCAGAGAAACCTATGTAGTGTCTGTGTTGCATTCTCAATTTTGCCAGTGAGAACACCACTAGTGTCTGCTGAGGCATGAACCATTGCTGATTGGCTCAAAATAAGTCACTATTTCCTGTGAAGCTCAACCGTCCCACATGGAGCTTGTTGGCGGAGGAGGGGGAGCCCGACACTGAAACCACACAAGGACAGTCAAAGTATTGGTCCTCACATCTTCTGTCAGCTCAAACTTGAATAAATAATTGTCTTATTGCTAAGATAGGTGTAAGATGACACATACTGGTCTTAATCGATCGCTGGGGAACTCTAGAGGAGTGGGGCCTCTAGCGTCAGCCTCTGTTGTGCCAAAAGACACACAATGGATTTAGCTGGCACTGCTAATATGTCATGTTCCAGAGGAAAAACTGCATCTTACCAGCAACCCTTGACTCTTCTATGTGAACAGACTGCTGTTTGTCCTCCACACCAGCAGGAGGAGTAGCAATAATGTTTGCGCAGTCACCAGCAGAAGCTGAGGGAATTGGGATGGGGGGTGAGCAGGGATGTATAGCTGCAATATGGAGAGGCTAGACAGAAAAAAAACATGAGAAAAAGGAGAATCCTGGAGTCATTTTTCCATCAAAATCCTGCAGGGCTCCTGCTCACCTCCTTCTCCTCTTCCTCCCCCTCCTCTTCTTCTTCTTCTTCATGCAGGAGCTCCACCAGCAATGATGGGAAAACACCGATTCGCCCATCTAGTTCTCCTTCCCAAAAACCATCATCTACCTAAAAAAAAAAACACGTTAGAATGGTTTCATTCAGAGGCTCCTTCAGAGCTACTGCAACGTGGACCACTACAGGAGATCCTTCCTGTTCACAGTCATCAGTATCTACAATAACTCTTTGAATAAAACTGGGTCATATGAGTTAAAACAGCATTCATTTCCCTGCCTACTCACCTCTCCGTGTAGACAGCGTATGAGACGAATTAGCGCCCCCTCCTGGAAGGAAAGCTCTTCTGCACTTTGAGCTTGGTAGGAGTACAGAGCTTTGACAACACCTAGAACAAATGGAAACAGATTTTAGTCCCATGTTGTTCAGTATAACTAGGGGTGAAAGTAAGGGGGTACGGCAGGGTACTGCGTATCCCTTAAAGATTTAGAGGGGTTACGCAGTACCTGCAAGAGAAAAGAGCGGCTGTGTGCTGTAAAAAATCAGTGTTCACTGTGCAGCCGCGAGTGCGCCCACTAATTAGCCGTGACTGATTCGTTTTTCAAGAACAATCTAAAACACGACTTAATCAGTTAATAAATAACTTTTTTCCCGTTTCATGTTGTTTCTGAACTGTTCGTGCTTTGCTAGAGCAGGGCTGCAACATGTCGATCGCGGAAGGTTTTGAGTCGATCTCGGCTTTAGGTGACAAACTGAACGCAGCCAGGAGGCTGAGACCAGCACGTCCTCCTCTGGCTCCTTATCAAAACGTTCGTAATTTTATTAAAGAACAACAACAAAAAAAATCAACAAAACGTGTTCAAATTAATAATCCAAAACAATAATAATCTCAGAGATTAATGTTTCAACAAGGTGTTGCGCAATTCTGTGCGTTTCGGTTCCATGGCAAAATAACTAGCAGAGAAGAGTTTAAGATTAACTAATCAACCACCTCTGTGTTCATGAGAGGCTTATTAATGATCGCAAAATAAATATCGCAAACCTAATATCGTAACGGACTGAATGTTTTTAATGTTATCTGTTCTCGGCTCGAGGAGCGCAGGAGGTTGCCATGGCAACGGGTGTGCTTAAATGACAGAGAGACGGAGAGTAAATGCGTTTAGAGTTGATCACCTGTTCGGGTTGTTTTACCTTTGCTGTGGTGCAAAGGTAAAACAACCCTGTGTTGTGTTTCTGAACACAACACAGCCGTTGTGTTCAGAAACTACAGCCGCTGTAGTTTCTGAACATTCAATAAACGACATACCTTGTTAATTACCTTGTTCTTTGTGACGTCATTTACAACAAACATCAAACATGGTAAATATGTTTTATTAAGTATTTAACAAATAAGTGGCTTCTACCGCGATAATTATCTGAAATTAAATTAATTGTCTAATATAAAAAATAGTTTGGTGCTGTCGGGCTCCAAACTATTTTAAGACTAGTTAAGTCTAGTCTTAAAATAGTTAAGTTAACTAGTTAAGTCTGAGAGGCTTTTCCTTTATTTAGGCTTCTTATTTAGTGGAAATATTGATGTTGATGAGACTTAATGATAACCTCTTTCAACCTTTATAGCTCCACTGTTGAAAATGAGGCTCTAAAATACACAAATGACATTGAAATAAAATCCAGTCCAACATCTGGTTTGATTCCTCTGGAACCTGTTGGAGGAAAAATATCCCAACTTCAGAAGATGAGCTTTAACTTAACAGAGCTCTGTGGTTCCTCCTATCAGTATGAGAGTCAGGGTGAGGAGGCACCATGTTAGGAAGAGAAGTGGAAGCTGCAGGATCTTCAGAACAAACAGGTCATGATGCTGGGCTACTGATTATCCCTCTGTCTGGATACAGGATCAATATAACCAGTTTAAAAGCTAAAATGAACAGTTATATGCCAGACATGGAAATCTGGGATGCACTCCATGCCATGATGTTCAGGAAAAAAAAAAAAAAAATTATATATATATATATATATATATATATATATATATATTTTTTTTTTTTTTTTGTGTCATAGATGTCAGGAAAACCTACTAATGGCTGGAGAAAGCTGGACTCAAGGACAGCACAGAGGCACTATCCTGGCTGCCCAGGAACAGGCCCTAAACACCAGAGCAATAGAGGCTCAGATCTACCACACCAGACAAGACCCACGGTGTAGGTTGTGCAAGGAGGCCCCTGAGACAGTCCAGCACATAATAGCAGGGTGCAAGACGCTGGCAGGGAAAGCGTACATGGAACGACATAACCAAGTGGTGGGCATAGTGTACAGGAACATCTGTGCAGAATATGGACTGGAAGCCCCGAGATCAAAGTGGGGAACACCCCCAAAAGTGGTGGAGAATGACCGAGCTAAGATCCTGTGGGACTTCCAGATCCAGACAGACAAGATGGTAATGGCGAACCAACCGGACATTGTGGTGGTGGATAAAGAACAGAGGAAAGCCGTTGTGGTGGATGTAGCAATACCAAGTGACTACAACATCAGGAAAAAGGAGCATGAGAAATTGGAGAAATACCAGGGCCTCAGGGAGGAACTGGAAAAGACCTGGAAGGTGAAGACCACAGTGGTGCCTGTGGTCATCGGGGCCCTCGGGGCAGTCACCCCCAAACTGGAGCAGTGGCTCAAACAGATCCCAGGAACAACATCAGACATCTCAGTCCAGAAATGTGCAGTTCTAGGCACAGCCAAGATACTGCGCAGAACCCTCAAGCTCCCAGGCCTCTGGTAGAGCTCAGAGGACCCGAGCTCAGAGGATAAAACAGACCACCCGCGGAGGGTGAGAAGGGAATTTTTTTTTAATATATATATATATTTTTTGTCATAGTACCCCCAAGAATTTAAAACTACTTTCACCCCTGAATATAACGATCAAGAACATGATCAATTTACACACTTTACAAACGCCAATCCATAACAAATAACTTTTCTATTTGAATATTCTGTAAATTGCAATTTAAAAGCTGACCCTCGTAACATTTGGCTCACGACCTTTGCCCAACTCAGAGCGAACTATCAGGAAAATCACCCAGCAGGTTGGAACAGCATCAGACTGTCAGTCTATTACTGTACAGCGTAATTTTACCTGGACAACAAAGTCTTGGTTGAAACAAAACTGATAAAAGTGGATGAAGGGGGGGAGTCCTTTTTTTTCACAGTTTGCTCTCAAATGTTAATGTTACATTAATAGCAGTAATTAGGGCTGTAATGTTACACAAGAATCCCACTTCAGTAACTTTTCTGTATGTTTTAATAATAAAAGCAAGGAAATATTTAAGATTTTTACTTCTGTCACCAGTAAAGTTGTGAAATTAATTATGGTTTTATGACTGACTGTGACATGCCAACATTAGCCCAACCATAAAGCATCCCTACAGCAGGATCACTTTACTGACCGGTGGCCCTTGCTCTCTCTTTTATTCCTGAGGAGGAGCTGGAGCTGAAGGAGCTGTCCAGCTGAGCAGCGTACTCTGCTGGTAGACACTGGAACTGCACATAGCGCTCAGGAACATACCCCATCTGACCACAGGAGTTACACACCTGGGAAGTGACATTAGCAGATACGTGCATTTATAGCCCGCAGCCCAGTTTTTTTTCTATATTATATTGATATGAATGTATAAATTGCTGTTTTACCTTCAGCCAGTCCTCCATATCTCCGTCTTCAACCACATGAAGCTCCTCCCCCTCTGTGACCGACAGTTCATCTGATTGGCTCGCCTTCATGAGAAAAACCGGTTGGCAATAATGTTTTTTGTTTTTTTTTTGAGAAAAAAACATAACGTCTTCAATACACCAAACCAAGAATCTCTGCAGATTATGCTGAGATATTCCTGTCCCAGTTTGTCTTGTGTACATTATGTCCAGTCAGATGTTTGTTTAAAAAAAAATTCTATTAAAAAATATATATAATGAGCTAAAAACATTTAATAACAGATTTCGGATCTGTTAAATGAGTTGAAGCATTTACAGAAAGATGATTTCTTAGTATCAGTAAGAATAGCACATTATATTAAGTTGATTTTTTTCAAACATCATATTTTCAAAAGTAAAGTTCTGTAGCAGCAGCTGTCCTGGTTAGACATTTACATATCTTACAATAAGATGTAAAGCTTTTACGTTTTGGAGTAACATCTGTGTGAAATACCTCCGTTAAAGTGTGGTCAGTGCTGGTCTGGTGCTGCCCACCTGATAGCTGTAGACAACTCTGCAGGCTGCAGGATACACACACACTCTAGAGGCCGAAACTGGGTCTGCAAATATGTCTCCATTCTCATCGTCATAGTCCTGAAAGTCAGTCAGCTCAAACTCATCCTCCTAAAAAACAGGAACACAGTTGATCAGAGAGAGGAGGGTCAGGTCCACTCTGTGGACATTCTGCTGCCTCTGCATTGATGGGTCTGATGGTAAACGACGTCCGCTCTGATTGGCTCTGTGTGTGACATCATCAAACAGAGACCAAAGAAATTCCAGAAGAGAGCAGGAACAAAGAACTGTGAAAGGACAGGGATAAATTTGTTAAACTGAAGGAACAACGCTGAAAAAAGACACAATTATGGTTATGTATTTTCATCAACATGCCTGAGACATTATGCTGAAACTGAAGCTATGATGGAAGTTGCTAAAATCTTAAGAAAAAACCCTGCTTTAGACTGTTTGAGACAAAACCCATTTAGAACTTGCTATGTGTGCCTTGGGGTTCCTGGAGGAGCTGGAAGAAGTGGCTGGGAAGAGGGAAGTCTGGGCCTCCCTTCTGAAGCTGCTGCCCCCATGACCCGACCCCGGATAAAGCAGAAGAAAATGGATGGATGGATGGATGGATGGATGGATGGATGGATGGATGGATGGATGGATGGATGGATGGATGGATGGATGGATGGATGGATGGATGGATGGATGGATGGATGGATGGATGGATGGATGGATGGATGGATGGATGGATGGATGGATGGATGGATGGATGGATGGATGGATGGATGGATGGATGCGTTTCCAGTCTTTAATCTGACTATAACGACCACATGCTCGTGGTCATTTAAGGTGATGTCTCTTCATACATGGAAGAGACATACTTTGACTTTCTCTCCCTCTTCACGGGAAAAAGAGAAAGTTGGAAAGTTCAGCTAAGTTAGGGATCTTAACAACAGTAATTACCGCAGCGATTTAAAGGAGGAACGGGGGCTTTAAAAGCTCTGATGTAATGCAGGAAAATCTCAAAGAAAAAAACCCTGGAACTTTTCAACCAGTTCACTGATGTTCTTAAAACAGATTAACATATTTACTGAGGGAGTCTATGTCAAAGGGGCAGTATTATATATTTTCCAGGCTCATAGTGCCATTTTATAGCACAATCAAGTAACTATGTTACCTTCAGTTGTTATAAAAATGGTATGTATACCATATATGACTTAAAAGAAATTTGGCTTTATAATTAAATGTTTTGAATTTGGGCCTCTCTCTTTAAGAAGCTCCTGCTCTTCCTTAAATTTCAGGAAGTCATCTCAACATGACTCCATCCATCCATCCATCCATCCATCCATCCATCCATCCATCCATTTTCTTACACCCTTGTCCCTTAGTGGGGTCAGGAGGGTTGCTGGTGCCTATCTCCAGCTAACGTTCCAGGCGAGAGGCAGGGTTCACCCTGGACAGGTCGCCAGTCTGTCACAGGGCAACACAGAGACACACAGGACAAACAATCATGCACACACTCACACCTAGGGGCAATGTGGAGAAGCCAATTAACCTGACAGTCATGTTTTTGGATCGTGGGAGGAAACCGGAGAACCCGGAGAAAACCCACGCATGCACAGGGAGAACATGCAAACTTCACGCAGAAAAACCGGGGCCAGGAATCGAACCCAGAACCTTCTTGCTGCAAGGCAACAGCTATACCAACTGCGCCACTGTGCAGCCCATGACTCCACCATTAGCCCTTTAATGTTTTTACCAGCGTTGCACTGAGAAAGGAGGAGCTACAATTCAAAAGGCAGAGCTAGGTCTATCCAGGCCTTTTGCATAGCTGAATGGTTGCCATGGAGATTAGATAATTGATCAAACATGCATGAAATAATCAAAGCAACACCTGATGAAGGGATAACAGTTTTACATGATGTAAAGCTCAAAAGAGTCGAGTTTACATAATACTGCCCCTTTTCTGGTGCAGAACAAACTGAGCCTCCTGCAGATGGTGTGTGTGTTCTTGTGTGTGTGACCTTACTGAAAACTCCTCTGTGGACCTCCTCTGTTCGCTGAGACGCCGCTCTGTCTCCAGCTCCTCCTCCGCCTGGTTCATGGCACTGTGGAGCCACTGTTGGGTCCCAGTGATGCTGAGGGCCAGAAGAGCCAGGCGAGCCTCTGCCTTCACCCTGCTGAGCTGAGAAACCGACACATACCAACACGGGCCAGCCCCAATCAGGACATCACAGCCCATCAAGTTCCAGTTTAAGTTTATTTGTAGAGAACATTTCAGTAACGACGCAGCTCAAAGTACTTTACATCATAAAAACATCACCAATTTTGAAACAAGAAATAATCATTACATTTTGTCAAAAGCAACCATCAAATACATTGATCAATGTTCCAGTTATTATGAATCTAATGCAGCTCTGAACAGCTGGGTTTTCAGTCTAGATTTAAAGGAACTCAGTATTTCAGCTGTTTTTCAGTTTTCTGGAAGTTTGTTCCAGATTTTGGTGCATAGAAGCTGAATGCTGCTTCTCCATGTTCGGTTCTGGATGCAGAGCAGAACCAGAACCAGAAGACCTGAAATGTCTGGAAGATTGATACAACAACAGCAGATCTTTCATGTATTGTGGTGCTAAGCCATTCAGTGATTTATAAACTAACATCAGTATTTTAAAGTCTATTCTCTCAGTGAACTGAGTGACTAAACACCAGTCACCAGTTCTGACTGGTGACTGGTGCAGCAGCATTCTGGATCAGCTGCAGCTGGAAGATTGATGTTTTAGTCAGACCTGTGAAGACACTGCTGCAGTAATAAGTGCAACTAAAGATAAACACATGAAGGACTTTCTCTAATGCTGAGACATCAGTCCTTTCATCCTGGAAATGTTCTTCAGGTGATAGAAGGCAGGCTTTGTAACTATCTTTATGTCTTTATGTGGCTCTGAAGGTTCAGGTCAGAGTTCATCACTACACCCAGATTTTCACACACTGTCTTTGCTGTGCGTCGTGCTCAGATCCTTCAACTAAAACGAACAAGGTCCAATAATGTTGATCAATACTTTAATTGATTTCTGAATGTCAGAATTTCTGATCAGCTTTGTGATTGTTACTAACAGTCATACTATGAGACACAGAGAGGTGGACCAGAAGGACTTAAAGTCAATGTGTTTATCTCACACCAACCTTTGCTTTCCTGACAGTCTCCTGAACCTCTGCGATCTTCTGGTCCACATTGAGCCCTGTCTCCCCTGACAACAGCTTCCTTCGACTCTCCAGCATATCCAGAGCCTGGCAAAGAAAACCAGACTAAACTGTCTACACAAGAAGCGGCAAGAAAATCTCTTCACATTTGTGTGTATTACTGATGCTGGAACCTGAATATTCAGTGTTTATTGGTTTCAATTCTTTGAAGAAATGAAACAGATTTGTTCAGCTGGTCAGAGAAGATGGGAGGATGGATGGAGGTAAATACAGGACAAGAGACCCTAAGATAGGTCAATAGAGACTGGGATGAATGTTCACCTTCAAGCAGGATAAAAACCCTACATCCATCTTACATCCTTAATAGATCAAACCATATTAAGGAGACCTACTCAAAGTCCAGACCTATTTCCAATTAGCAATCTGTAACCTGAAATCCAGTGTTCCTAGATGCTCTATATTAAATCTGACTGAGCTTTTCAGGACAACATATCGGTTTGTAGATCTGAAAAATGTGAAATGATCGTAGACCTAAAGACTTGCAGTTATACTGTAGTTGTGGTAAAAAGTGCTTATGCAACGTATTGTTTCAGGAATACAAATGTATGCCACACTTTTCTGGTCAACATTTGTTATATGTTTTTAGAAAAAAAAGCATGCTTCCCAATTCTGCACTACTTTGTGGAGTCTAATAAACTTTGAATAAAATGCATCAAAGTTTGTGGTCAGAATGACACAAAATAAGGAAAAGATCGGGGGTATGAATACTTTTTAAAAACACAACAGTGTTTTTTAAAAAGGCATTCAAACTGATAATAAGTAAAGCATAGTTTCAACGCCTTACATTCTGCACAGTGTAAACATAAAGGTTGTAAATGCTAACAGCTGATGGTTTCATCCAGGACATGTTACTGTGGAATATCATCTCTGGTGCCCAGGTATTAAGCTGTTAGCATGCGATGATGGTCATACAGCTACAGCCTTCAGTCAGAGATCCACAGCATCACCATCCACAGCAACTCTTTGAAGAAACTTAGATCATATTTTGGAATTGAATTGAAATTGTCTCCCTTTGGATTGTTTCAGTTGTGCAGTATTTCTTCAGATGTTAGAACAACAAGTTGACTTTTATGGCATATATGCAACTTTTTAATAAAGTGAGCACATATTCAGCCATATATTTGCAGTTGGACCAGTTGAGAAGACAAAGATAGAGCAATTTTTAACTCCAGAAGAAAAGGGTTACAATGATAACCCTTTTAGATACAGCCAATAAAAAAAATCTAAATAAGGGAAAAGTTAAAGGTCAAGCGCAGAGTTGTGGCTCTGTGTTCTGCTCACCCTTTCTCCATGAGTGGCAATCTTGTAGTCCTTGGCAGCCTTGGCTGCCCATTTCTTGGCCTCCTTCACCAAGCAGCTCTCTCCCTCAGAGTCCTGCATGTCCTTCAGTGTGGTCGTCTGTGTGAAAAACAAACTCAAATCATTTTTCCTGAGTCCTGCAGGGCCAGAGGAACATCAGCTGTTTGTGTGTTGCTGACTAGCTTCGCCTTCAAACAGCTACATGTTTTTTATTATACCAATGTGTCTTCCTGTCTTTTTGGTTTTCTGTTGTGATAATTTTTGTTCGTAAGGTGTGGCCATACACAGTTAATTTCCTGTGGTTTGTTGCTGTCATTAATGTTAATATGCCCTTTGTTTTAAGAACCTTACTTATCTCTTGTGTATTTTTCTCTCTCTGAGTTGTCTGGACAAGTCAGTTTCTCCTGCTCAGTTTTCTCCCACAGCTGTTCAACATTCCTCAGGTTAACGCCAAGACACGGCTCCTCTACAGACCACTGGAATTGTGAGATTAAGTATTCACATGAGTATGCACTGGAAATCCTGCCAGCACAAACACAAGCTGGTCCAGCAGTAAAACTTGACCTTCTGAATTTCAAAGTTCTCATACTCAACAAATTGCTGTGCAGTTCAGACCAAAACAGACATCAGATCAGTCATCAGGTCCCATTAACTTCACCGTTTTCTAACTGCTGCATACATCATCCAAGACGAGTTTCCATCTGATTGGAGACAAATCGGATCCAGTGTGTCTTGGTCTTTAGGCTCCTTTGTCACTGATCACATCTCTGTATCTAAGTTCCCCGATTTTCATTGGTCATTGCTGGACAGTATAAGACTCTCAGTCAAGTTCTTAAGTGCCTCTGTGTTCTTGTGTTCGCTCTAATATAAGTTTGTTCAGTTCTCTTGTTAAATTCTGTTTCACTGGACCATATGGTCCCTGTACGCTGTCTTTGACAGAAGGAACCCCCTTTTTTTGTACAGCTGAATTCTGTTTTCAGTCAGTTTGAAATCAAATCCAACTGAGATGATGTGCTTTGACCTTAAAAAGGCTGTCAATGCTCAAAACCTGTCAGAATGGCTGAATTAAAACAAGTCTGCAAGTAAGAGTGCACCAAAATTCCTCCACAGCAAAGTAAGCAGCTCACTGAGCAATACCAGGGGTGACACAACTAGTTACTAGGTCACTACGTTACCTTTCCTCATTGAGCCACGTTGGTTTGGATACCTTTTGTTAGTAAATCATCACTTGTAAACTGATTTTAGTATTTACTTTGTATGATATTTAAGTTTGTTTCATAATCTTAAGCTTTTCACTGCCAAACAAAAAAAAATCTACAAGAAAGCAAAACTTCTTTCACAACTTCACCAAATCAATGAATGAAGAAGGACACAAAGCGCAGGCACACACCACGTCCCGCAGAGCAGGCTGGAAGATAAAATCTGATGTTCTTGTGAAGGAAATGGATTCCTGCAAAAACTGCTGAACATTCCTCTCTCTGGTCACCTGAAAACAAATAGTGTGCATCAAATTAAATGTTCACTGATCATCTGAAAAACATTCATCCTGCCTCACATATAATTCAGGGTTTCAGATTCTTTGATTTTGACTCCAGATGTTCAGAGAGTGACAAATTCCTCTGCTTCAGTGATGTGGTGGTGGATTTCTCTCTGGAAACATCTCTCCTTTAAGCGCTCCAGCACCATATTTATTTTGGCCTTTTCACTGTTTGGCCCGACTTTGTCTTATTTACACAAGCGACCTTGTCTTTCCCTTATTTGGCTGCTCCTGCTCGGCTCTCTCTCCTCTCTGTGAGCCTTTTATTTTTCTGCTGCTGCATGGGAATGAGGAATGTCTCATTTCTGGTCTCAGACAACATTCTGGCATGTTCCACCTGGAAAGCCCCACACTGAAGAAGTGGAAAGGCTTTAGTTTAGCAATCCTATCACTTTTTCTAATAACCCAAGCTAAAATATAGATAAAAATATTAATAAATACCATTATAATATGCAATGTTCTATTAAATTCCTTTGTTCTTTATTTCAGTGATCCTTTGTTAAATGTGCAGTATTATGTAAAATCAACTTTTAACATCATGCTATGATGTTATTCCCTCATCAAAACATGCATTGCATGTTTGAGAAATCCTTTAATCTCCATGGCAACCATTCAGTTGCGTTAAACAGCTGGGTGGACCTGGTGCAGCCTTCAAGCATGAAACCCCTCCTCCAAACTGCAGTTTCCAAGCTTTCACCACACAGAGCAGCCCTCCCCTTCATATCCCCCAATCACCTCCTTCAGTCTAGCCAGCAGCAAATAGGGGAATTGTGCATGCTAAGCTCATTATATGAGCCATTTCTCAGTGCAACGCTGATACAAATGTTGTTAAAGGCTTAATAAAGGAACCATGTTGTGATGACTTCCTGAAGGTGGAGCTTAAGGAAGAGCAGGAGCTTTCAAGCTCCTGCTCTTCCTTTTAGGCCAGAGTCACGGGTCTAATTTCATATCATTAAATTACAAAGTCAATTTTCTTTTAAGTCATATTTGATATCTACAACATTTTTATAACAACTGAAGGTAACATAGTTACTTGATTGTGCTATAAGGTGGCATTATGTAGCTCAAAAACACACAATACTGCCCCTTTCATAGCACTCAAATAAAATTCTGAGCCATATTTGACCCCAGAGAATATCCCTCTTTTTATCTTCTTTTTAATATAGTTAAGATAAGATAAGATAAGATAAGATAAGATAAGATAAGATAAGATAAGATAAGATAAGATAAGATAAGATAAGATAAGATAAGATAAGATAAGATAAGATAAGATAAGATAAGATAAGATAAGATATGACTTTGACATCTGGCAGAAATCACCTACAGTGTAAAACAGTGTTTCTCAACCTTTTTTGGGCCAGCGCCCCCCTAGCCTTTATCCAGGTCCCTCACCGCCCCCCACCAAAGAATTTGCAGGTTACTTTGCACTGACTATTATTTTATTATTAATATTACTATCACTATTGTAGATGTTTTGATTTTTATGCTTGTTTCTGTATTTATCATCAAAAATAATTTCCCAGAGAACAAAAAAGTCATGGGAATAGAAATTATTTTCACAGGTGTCTAAGAAAAATGCAATGAACATTCAAGTTAAAATTGATAGGCCTAACAGCAGCCAGAGTGGAAAAAATATTCTTATTCTTTGCCATTTTCTAGTTGTTAAATATTCCACAAAATGACCAGATAAAAGATGTACAACATGCCAGTTTAAACGTTGAACTATTTGCAAAACGACTGAGCTCTGCAACTTTAAAACATGGATAGAACTGTAACTAATGTACATTAATCATAGCTCTTCTTCTCTTCAGTGTTTCTGTCAGTTTCTGGTGGTGCAGCTCTGTGCTGCCTACAGGAGAATGGGACATCAGAGTATCATTCATAAAATTTCACCCACATGGCATTTATTGTGCAAACCAGAGCTTTCAGTGGAAAAACAAAAGTTCCAGGTCCTTTTAATGCCACACAAATATGAGACAGAAACATTATTTATATCTTTATATAAACTATTGATTTATAGATTAATAGTTTTACTGGAAAGAAATTATAAACAACAAATTTGGTTCTTAATCAAATCCTAATGAGTCAAATTGAAAGTGTCATGGAGTCATCAGCCTCATGACATTAACACTGACACGAAAAATAATATTGAAGAAATAAATATATAAAATCTAATTAAAGGTAACATAGTTACTTGATTGTAACTATGTTACATAAATAAGTGATCAGTTCTTTACTGTTATGGTCTGTAAGATACATTTATTCTCAGTATTAGATGTGGTTTCAACAAACCCATGGCACTTCAACAATATTATTTTACCTTTTATCTGGAAATAGTGTCTGTTTATTCTTGCCATATAGTCATCTGTATTAATTATTGTTCGAAAGGTCTTGCCATACCAGTTTATTCCTCAGTATTTACTTTAGTTTCTTAGTTTATTCTTGCATTTTGTTCTTCATTCATTTCCATTTGATTAGTATTATCCTCTCTTGGTTGATTGCTATGTCCACTTTAGTTTCTTTCCTTAAGCTAGATTTATTTGATCATTTATTGACGCTCACCACCAGTAATCTCCACTCATCATCACCTGCTGCGTCGCCTAATTGTCATGATGTTTTTCACACATCATGTGTTTATTTTTTCAATGTTCAGCGTCGGATTCTCTGTTTTTATGCCATAATTCACATCTAGTTCGTCGCTCCGTTTTATGTCCCGCTTCTCCTGTTTCAGAGTTTTGCGCAATGTGCGCCTCGTTTTTTTTAACCCCCTAAGGTGCAGGGCGGTCGGAAAGCATATCGATGGGGAAAAGGCAGACTGACGTAAACCTTTTAAAACAACGGAAACAATTTCTGCATTCTGATTATTGAAATTTAAAAGTGCTGTGTTGTTCTATCACCCCCGTTTCATACCGGACCACTTACAGCACCGTGTTAACGCTATAAAATGAACGCTCTCTATTGTGGAATCACCCATGGAGGGATTTCTTGATTTCCTTATTTAAATGGGTTCATTTTTCAGAGGGATACACAGTGAGGGTATCGTGATTTTAGCTACCAGTAGCAGGAGAACGGAGCTGTGCCAAGAAGCTAACAGAAGCTAACAAACACTGAATAGAAGAAGAGCTGCCATCGATACAGTTGCAGCCAAGCATGTTTTAATGTTTCACAATACAGTTTTACCAAGTTGCTCAAAGTCTAAACTGGCATTGTTGTGCATTTAAGGTGTAAAGTTTACCTTCGACCAAACGCCCCCCAAAGGCATACCAGCGCCCCACTTTTGTAAAAATGTCCGCCAGCGCCCCCTGCCGTCCTCTGAATGCCCCCTGGGGGGCGGTACCGCCCACGTTGAGAACCGCTAAAACCATCTATGTATTTAACAATTGTAAATAGTAAAATTGGGCAAGAAAATGATGTGTAAATTGTAAAACAATTTAGAATTGTTGAATTGATATGAAAGCTGACTATTTTTTAGGTGAAAATAGTCTTTTGTAAGTCGTGATAAATGATAAATCAATTAATCGCAGGATAAATTAAACCTATCGACCTCATTTTGATTATCGGCTTTATCATCTCTTCCTGCATTGTTTTCTTTCTGTTGATGGCACTGAATGAAAAAAGGCTCAACTCCAGTGCTCTCCACTGACCCTCCCTTCCTGATTTCCTTAGTGTAATGTCCAGCGCACACTGCACGAGTTGTCAGCCGACTGTCGGCCTATTTTCAAAATTTGATCGTGCCGTGTGGTGTCCAGCCACCTGGGCATAAAATATTGGCTACAAGTCCAGTTAACTAATTTTAAAATCAGGCATTAATCAATACTTTATTAGAATCTACCTGTGATGCATGTGGCTAGAGTCAGTCCTCCCCTTGTCATTTCTATATTCTTTGCACGAAATGTTTAATAAATATTAACGTTGTTTCCACATATCTCCAATGTCCGCTGGATTTTGGGTTGCGCCGTGTCAGCTTCGTAATTTTCCCTCAGAAAGCACGGAGGAGAATCCTCGCTTTCTGATTGGCTACCTGTCACACATTCAGCGTCCCAGTCGGGGAAAGCCCCTCATTTAGATCGGAGCTGCCACGACGATCTAAATCACACTGCAGGATGATCGGTTATGAAATCACCAGCGACAATTTTAGAACAAGCAATGTTCTAAGATTGTCGTAAGGGGAAAGCAAAAAATGGTGTAGTATGAACAGTAGTTCATACTACCGTATACTAGTTCATACTAGTAGTCGGATGTGCCCATCTTCTCTATTTAAATCTAGTGATTACTGAAGGGCAATATAGTATACAGACTTCATAATCTGGACTCTTTTGGTTGAATTTATGTTTTTTTGAATTTATGTTTAGTTTTTATTCAAGTACGTTTTTTTGTTAATGGAGACTGAGAATCAATTTTTTTTGTTTTTGGTTGTTTTGTTTATTTAGTTTATCAGTTCCAGTGTTATGTGTTCTTTTGAAAATAAAGCCTATGGCAAGGCATGCATTATTACGTCATTTCCGTCAGTGTCAATAGGTCTTGAAACAATATCATCGTTTATCGCAATAATTTTTTTTATCGTGACAGGCCTATTTGTACATTCATTTTACAGGTTGCTTTCATGTTCATTTTTGGGGAAAACAGTTTTTTTCCCCATAAGCCAAAACATTTTTTTTTTGTAAAACATCGACTCCAGAAGCATTTTTAGTCATATAATCAACAATGGCAATGGCCAATGCCAGAGTTTTACCATGTAATTTCCAGGTTTTGTGTGTGTGTGTGTGTGTGTGTGTGTGTGTGTGTGTGTGTGTGTGTGTGTGTGTGTGTGTGTGTGTGTGTGTGTGTGTGTGTGTGTGTGTGTGTGTGTGTGTGTGTGTGTGTGTGTGTGTGTGTGTGTGTGTGTGTACAAACCTTAGCAACACCATCCCATATCTTGCTGAACTGCTTGTGCGAGGCCAGACAGGTGTCCATTTCTGTCCCACACAGCAAGGTGAAGTGGTTCCTCAAATCGTCGTAAACGTCTCTGTCCATTTGCTGGTGAGGAAAGCAGAGGAAACCAGACACTTTTACTGTTGAACTGCAGTTTACGACAAGAAAAACTAGTCTCATCTTTTGTTGGTTATAATGAGATCAAATATGAGAAGCTCTCGCCTCCACTTGGTCAGTGTGTGAGTTTCTCACCTCCATTAGGAGAGGTAGGTCTTCAGTGTGGTAGTGCTGGTGATGCGAGTTGACGGCTGCAAGGGTCAGCAGATATTCATTACGAGCTTCATTCAAACGGTCTTCACACTCTTTCAGCCTGGCACTGAGCTGCAAAAACACACACACACACTCACACACACACGCGCACACACCCCCACACACACATACACACACACACACACACACACACACCCACACACACATATTTATAAGCGGAAATCATTAGGTTCACAAGCAAAACCAATTTACTGAGAAAACAGTTGAAACCAGACGTTCACATACAGAATAAAAGATAAAAATGTACATACATGTTTTTCTTTCTCTCTATCTTAAGTTAAATCAGACCAAGCTTAAGCAAATAGAAATATTTTAGTAAATCTAACTGACCTAAAACAAGAGAGTTCTGGTCTGATTTAAGTTCAGACAGTGAGAAAAAAGATGTCTTCCCTTTTTTTTGGTGTATGTAAACTTCTGGTTTCAACTGTAGATCCATCAGGTTCCCACAGACTAAATCAAATTGAATCAAACAACACATTTTGGACCCCAAAAATACAGACAAATTTGAAAAAAACAAACAAAAAAGAAACAGTTACAGCTTATTCATACCTTAGCAGTCATCTTATGTTGACCTGATTTGAAATGGAAAATCCCATGTTCACTCTTTCTAGTTCTGTAAGCAGGTAGAAATTAATACATATTACAAATGAGTAAAAAACAATATAAAAACTGCGTTTGGTCTTAGAGAGGGAAAACTTGCCATTATACCATTATCAATATTAGTAAATAGTCTCAAAACAACAATATTTTCATTTGTTGCAATCATTTATGGTACAATTTGATGTCCAGCAAAATGTGTTATTGTGACAGGCCTGACTGGTGCATTACACACATCATTACAAACATCACGGCCACACGGGAGCTTTTATGATGATAACAGCCCCTCAACTTTTTGGATTCCTATGTAAATATATTTGCAGCCAGTTGAGATAATATAAACCATACATGTGCATAATTTCCCCCCAGAAAATCTGCTTAGCCCGATGATAGGGACACTATGGCAGTCCACCACCATGTTTTTGTGTAAAAAAAAAAACATGGTAAAAAATGCTAAAAGTTAACAAAAATTTAGAGGGGCCCAAGCTGGCAGTAGCCAACGGGCAGATGCAGGAACAGCCCTCACGCCCAGTTCAATGTGTCAATTATGAACATGGCTTAATCTGTCTAGATGTGTGGCAAGTCCAGGCCGCTTCTTTGTTGTTGCAATAATCTATTTATTCCACTTTGATTGTCTTACTTCAGATTTTACAGAATGACACTGACTGACCAGGCCAAACCATCCAATAGTGCCAACAATAAACGACATTAAACACGGTCAACAGAAATTATGACCACCCCGGCTCACCTGCTTCCTCAAACATAATAAGCTAGCAGCCAGTACAGCTCCCATTCATACATTTTGTGACAGCCCCACCCACCTCGACACACCCACCACCCAAGTGTCAAAGGCGTGTGCTCACGTCACCTCAAAAATCATTCATTTCATTCATATGACTCTTACACCGTCTTTACTATCACCATTACTTGTAAAAAAAAAAAATAAAAAAAAAATAATCAATTTAAAATAAAACACTTAACCTGGTGGGGAGCCAAGTAAAGTCTGGTGGCCCGCCAGGCTTGTAATACACTCGAGGAAACCCTGATGTAGAAGATGTTTTACTGAAACTCTGACCTTGTCTGGGCGTCACCTGCTTTCTCTCTGGCTACACCAGCGATGTGACTCAGATGGTGGTAGTTCTTCTTGACCCTGTGCAGTTCTCGCAGTGCATCCACCACCTCACCCTGCACCCTCTGCAGCTGCTCCAGAACCTGCAATGTCCCGTCATTGTTTCTTAGGGGCTACTTCGCTCTGCTAAATGATCCACAGCATAAGGTTTGCATGCTGTCTCACTCGTTTCGCGCGGATCTCCTTGGTGTTGTGGATGCTTTTGGAGGCGTGTCCAAAAAGCCGGCGGTATTCTTCTGCAGCAGCGAGTCGAGAGGCGGCAGTCTGAGCTGTGGCGTCCACCAATGATCGCCACACACCAAACACACTCCTGAAAACACACACAGCAGTAACAATAACTTTCTCTTACACAATACAGTATAAACAATATACACACAGAAAGTCACTGAATCAGAACATTAATAAGGTAAGCCTCACTGTGGGACCAGAGGAAAGAGGCTTTGAGCTGCAAACTGGTGTACTTGAAAATTATCATGCATCATCCCTGCTTATATGGACATACAAGTAAAATATTAAATAAAGGATAAATTGTATTTACTGTTAAAATAATGTGTTCCCACATCTGTTCTGTGCAGACGTATTAAACAGAAAGACAACGGATTTCCTCTATATTACTTATTAATCTTTATGCCATAATCATGTTTGCATTAACCATGTTAATAATTTAGTCTTGTCTCCTAGGAGCCTGAACAATGGGAATAAAGTTTAAAAAGTAACTTTGTGATTCTGATAATTCGAAAACATTTTGTTCATTTTCACCTTGAAATATTTTGCTGAGTGAGACAGGACGGAGGTAGTCATAAAGTTTTTCTTACTTTTGTTGTTCATTGTGTAACAGATTCAGACACCAATTTAATGCATAGTTTACAACCACAACCATGTTTATCCTGTGTGGGGAAAATGACCCTCCATTTTGACTTGCATTACAATGTGTTATTCGTAACAAGACGGGATAAAAAAGTGTTGTCATGTAAAATAGGTGAGTACATTATCTGTGTGTGTGTGGACTTTTGGTAATAGTTAGAGAAAATGTCTGGATCAGGCATAAAAGCAGTTACTAAAATTAATGGAGGTTAATACAAAGCCAAAGTTCTAATAGAAATATAAACTTATGCATGCGTGTGTGCGTGCCCGCATGTGTGTGTGTGGGTGTGTGTGTGTTAATCACCCAGAAATCACAGTGTCTGTATTTCCTCTCTGCCAGTCTCTCTTCTGGTACTGGATGGCTAATCTCTGAAGAGCCTGAAAACGAGATGACCTCATAAATGATAACTAGTTTTTACACAGATATATACATTATTTATTTCCCAAAAATAAATAACGGTATTTTAATTTAAACTGGCAACCAGTCCCGCTGCCCACCAAAATAAATAAATGTATAATTAAATAAAGCTTGGCAGGAAGTATGTCTTCCATCTTTAAGGGTATTGTTGCTTGATAGTTTTATCTGATGTTTGAGTGCACTAGTCTAATAAGTATTGCATAACATTTTATGTTTAAATAATCTGATCTCAAGAATCTAAATTGCATAAATGTTACACGTTTCAGCTCATAGTGGACAATTGTAACAAATTATGTTTTTTGTTTGTTTGTTTTTTTCTTCTTCTGACGTGTCTCTGCTTCCCCTTTGATCTTGGTGGAGAGAAGCGTCAGTGAAAAAAAAAAGAAAGACCGCTGTCTTCTTCCCCAACATGTCTCTTTATTACAAATTCTAGAAATTATGAAATCATTAACATTTCTTAGTACAATCATATTATTGTGTCCTTCTGTGGTTATCAAACAACCACATAGATTTCACTTCAGTAAATAGTATCAACTCCCACCAACTGTGACGGTATCAAATTGCCAAATTAAACAATTCACCAATTAATTTAGAGCTCACAGATGTACATTAAAAAAGAAAATTTCTCAAATAGCTATATTTCAAGGGCACTAATTTCTTTGAGTCATAATAATTATGAGAGGATTAATTATGTCAAATAATTGAACATGGACATATTATAATGAACAAATATACTTTAAGCTCTAATGGGCTTCGAATAACTACTGGCCGTACAGTTTAATTGATTACACAGCATGGGAGAAATAGTAACGTCTATAATAATAATAATAATAATAATAATAATAATAATAATAATAATAATAATAATAATAATAATAAATCCCTTTGAACAGATAACACAACACAACGCATGTCAGGGTACCAATGTTTGATCGGGGAGTGGAACGGAGCTTATTGTTACATGTAGCGATCTTCAAAACGGCCGGTGTTACGTCGCAACACCTGGTCGTTTCTCAAGCCCATGAAAGAATGAGCTTGAAAGAATGCAGACCCTGAATTCGGACACAAAGCTCTAGTGGTCTGGAACACTTATTTTCATATATTTTTTTGCATCTCTTTTTTGTTTATGTCTTGTCTGTTGTATTTGTTTTTCTCGTGTTTGCTGCGCGTTTCAACGATTCTGTATTTTAGTTCTGCTGGGGGTCCATATGGTTATGTGTATTTGTTATAAGTTGCATTGTGATCACTGTTATGTGTAGAGTGTTATGGGGTTCCCCTGTCTGACTCTGCTGACTTCCACTCACATGTGATGGACCTGTCATGTGGGTGAGGGAGCGGTAGGACCAGGACCAATGCTGATCTGACAGAACACCGGAAGAGCGGAGAGTTCAGTGTATGTTAGCAGTGAAGCTATTCAGTTGAGTGTAACGGTTTGTTAGAAGCGCAGCTGCAGCCTAAGGAATAGCAGCTCGCTCTTATTTAACCCTGTTGGCGGTACTACATCTGCGGTGTGTTGGCGTCATTACAGTATTTACTTACAGTTCACCACTTTAAAAGGTAATTACAGGATTGAAAAGGTAAATGTCCAGTAAAATACTGGTATCAACAGACACCAGCTTATTTTATTTATTTATTTATTTATTTATTTATTTATTTATTTATTTATTTATTTATTTATTTATTTATACCGTTTTTCTTAAAGAACGGTAAAATAAATAAAAAAAATTTAAAAAAACCGGCGTCTGTAGCTACAAGAATTATTTTCATCGTTCTTTCAGAAAAACGGCACCGTTCTTTCGAAAGAACGGTTAACTACTGGCAGCTACAGACGCCACTATTTTACCGTTCTTTCACAGTATCTATACCGTACTTGCATTGACGGTAATTTATTGTCAGGATTAATTATGGTACATCTACTGTGCATTTACAGTAAACTTCTGGGGCTGCCAGTATTTGACTGTAAATTTACAGGATTATTTCTTAGAGTGTAGTGATAAAGACTAGACTTCAAAATGTGAGCAGTTCTTTCTAAAGAGCTGAATATTTAATGAGGCATTCTAATTTTTTTCACCTCTACAAAAGTAGTTGCAGTATTGTGCTCTGCTGTGCAAAACTGATATCCACAGGTGAGTTGAAGCTGGAAGCTATCACTGTCTTTTTCCTGACAGCAGGGCCCAGTAATGTCACATCAGAAACAAATATAGGACAGGAATTCAATAAAGATGATGATTCCTAGTAAAAGGTGCCAGTAAACTGGCCAGCAGTGGACCGAAATAGAGCATGTGTCCTCACCTGAGCATACTCCTTCTCTATAGCTGCTCTCTGCTTACTGAAGGACCTTGGGGAACACAGAGACAAACAGAATATGACACTGCTTCAACTGAATGTCAGTATTGATCCTTCAGCCTATCAGTGGTCCCGTTGTAGGGTAGGTAGGGGGGAGCGGTGGGGTTCATACAGATGTCCCCCAATCTGTGCTATGACCCACCTGATCTCCTCCAGCAGCTCAGTGTCCTGGTGTTGTTTGCACTGCAGTTTGCTGAGCTGCTCTGAGAACAGCAGCTTCACATGCTGGCTTTCCTTTACCTGCACAGAGGTTCAGAGACGGGTTGGTAAGTTTGTTCCAAAACTTTCAGACCTGCAGCTTAGTGTGTCCAAACTGTCCCTTTTGTCTGTCGCTTGTTATGCAAAGGGACAAAGGGACTTTTTTTTCTTATAGCAAAAACTTACCAGCCAATCCCGATGTATGAGCTATTATACGTTATAATCCTGTATTATTATTTTCCCGTAAATATCTTGTATTATGCCCCCCTTCCCGACCCTGCTCTGACGGTAGTTTCTCTCTCTCTAACTCTCTATCCTCCAGCCCTCATTCCCCCATTCCTCCTCGGATGGCAACATTTCCCATTTCCTCAAATCCACAACTTCACAGGTAATCCAACTCTTCATCCATGTTGTTAGGAATCTGTTAGAATTTTTAACATGGACGACAAAGCGGTTATAAAAGCTTTTTTGTAGTTTGACCAAATGATAATGTCTGTTAATATGTCATATATCTTGGTATTTTAATAGCATTCTTACCTAACAATAATATTTAGCAGCTACAGTTTAGACAGGATTGATGTCTGTCTACCAGCCTTGAGTCCTAAATCAGTTCATTAGATTTATCAGGAATTCCAGTTTTCCTCCGTTTCTGCAGGTGTAGGAACAGACTTTTGGGATGTGGACGGTTTCTCTGCTTCTTTCTCTCCTCTTATCTTTGGCTCTACTTTTAAAACATTTATCTTTTTCCCTTTGCTTTCTCCTTTATTTACCGTTTGCATGTCCATTACATTTGAGCCCAAAGTGAGTTCTAATAAAGTTTCACATACGTGTCAAGATGAGCATCAGGTGAGAGCTGTATCACTGGAAGTAAATCTGTTGGGCCTCACCTTGATGCTCAGAAAACAATTCAGAGTACCACACTGACGTACATGAGACATAAAAAATAGTTCGCAATTAACTGTCTAGCACAGAGGTGGGCAACTCCAGGTCTCGAGGGCCGGTCTTCTGCAACTTTTAGATGTGTCTCAACTTCAACACACATGAGTCAAATAATGAGGTCGTTAACAGGACTCTGTAGAACCTGACTGCACTGAGGAGGTGATTCAGCTGTTGGATTTAAGTGTGTTGGACCAGGGAGACATCTAAGAGCTGCAGGACACCGGCTCCAAGCCCAGGATTGCCCACCCCCCCTGCCAGCATGCCTAGGGGAAAGAAGGGCTGACATATGGGTCCCATATGGGTTTGTCCACGGGTTCCACGGTGGCCCTACATGGGTTTGCCCATGTAGGGCCACAGCCTACGTGGGCCCTACATGGTCCCTAAATGGACAAACCCATGTGGGTCCAACACCATGTAGGGCCCATACACAGGACAAAGTGATGTCACATTCTTTCTACAACATAGGTCAGACACTATAGGTACACCCTTGTATCAATCAAATTTGACAGGTGGTGGTGAAGGTGGGTGGTCTGGAAGTGGGGGAGGGGCAACGTGGGTGGTCCGGAAATGGGGTCCAGATGTTTGAGGTTCTGACCCGTAGAAGAATGGGGGCGGCTTTGATGTCAGTGACTATTGCATAAATGCTCGCTAACTGCGGACTGTTTTTGTTTTTTTTCTCTCTCCAAGTATCGGAAAGTTTCAAGATGTGCAGGATAAAATATGTGATCGGTGATCTGTTCTCCGCTCCAAACCAGGAATCATTAGCGCACTGTGTTAGTGAAGATTTATGAATGGGGAAGGGAATCGCAGTTTTGTTCAAAAAGATTTTTGCCTGTACATCAGAATTAAAAGAGCAGAGTGAGTCATTTGTTTGGTAAAAAAAAAAAAAAGTTATTGCATTTTGTTTAAATGTCTTTTCAACAGTTAAATCATTTCCTAATTTAAAAAACCAAAAATGTATCTCTTAATAGAAAAGCTGCTGGGACAATGTGCAGTCCTAACACATGATCAACGCTTCATATACTATCTGGTAAATATACCACGGTCAATTATACAGCATGGGACCAAATTGGGTTATTTTTTTTTCAATCTGGTAACTCTATCTTTCCTATTATGTATGTCAGATTACGAAAAAAAAAAGCGAGTCAGAAACCGACATATGTCGACTTCAGACAGAGTCTGGAAGACATGAAATCTCACTGCTTAGAATATAACGTCAAAAGAATATCACTGCCTCGGTTTGTAGGGACTACTATGGATAAATACCCTTAATTCTTCTTTATTTGAATAATTAAATGCAATGTTTTATCTCCTTCAGAATTGGATGCGGCTTAGATCAGCTGGAGTGGTCAAAAGTCTCACAGATTCTGCAAGAGGTCTTTAAACAGACAGATATTACTCTGACTGTGTACAGCTTGTGGTGGTGCGTGGGAGGGGGCGGGGGGGACAGGATGACCTCCTGTTGTTTTCCACTAATCAGTTCCAGACACCTTAGCTTCTTTATCGTTGGATATTTCTCCCATCACCCTATTTCGGATGAGGTTGGACAAAGACTCTGTTCATTCCAAGACCCTGCTTACATCCTGATAATGTCGGTGCTTTCTGAGTCTCAGTACGACGAACTATTAGGCAGTAAATTACAGCACTCTTTTTTTTCATTTTTGCTTCAATCTGACATATTCTTTTCTTCAGATCTTGTCTCACAAGATACGAAGAGGACGGTCATACCGCAATTAGTCTACGGTCAGTATTTTAACACTCCTCACCCTCCACCATCGCATAACAAAAAAATTAATTACAGCATTTTAACAGATTTACAGGGGATCTACTCGTTACTTAACTTTTAGCTTTCTGAAATTAAAGTGAGAGACAAACTAACATCACTGGCTTTCCAGAATTTATCCATCATTGTAAATTCTACTTTGCTCCAGTCTTTTTCCTGTTGTCGAATAAAGACTGACATTCTCGATGCTTCATGGTTTCTCCAAAATAGTAAAGGTTGTTTTAAGTACATTTGAAACTTAATAGATTTTTTTTTTCCTGTAACACCCGCTAGTATGATACATTTCAGTAAAAGTTCCTTATCTGTAAATTTATTTCTTAAGAATATGTGACAGGGACTAAACATGCCTAGGTGAGGCTACTTATATTTATCTTTCAGCTTTCTCCAAAGTTGAAAGTTTTTTACACTGCACAACCAGGCTCCAAAAAGTTGCTCCAACATGGTAAATTGTTTGGTTACCTTTAAAATTATCTACAGCTTTACATACAAGAAACGCTGTATGTTTCTTGTATGTATGTTTCTTGGCCCTAATGATTCTTTTACTCCATCAATCTTGCACGCTTAAGTGTGTTCACTAACAAAATATAGTACAGCTGTAGTTGTTGAAAGTTAAATTAATAAAAAGTATAAATGATCAATGTGAACCATCAGTCTGTATTAAAATATTTAATACAATTTGTATTACTTATTTAGATTTTATGTTTTTATGTGAGCACTTGAATTTCTATCAATTTATTGAATCTATGTAAATCTATGTAAATATTTATCAAACTGAATATACTATTCTATTTTTCTTTTCTTTCAATGTTTGTTGCAAATATTCAAATATATGCTGGCTATCAACCAACAATTCAATCAGTGATCTTTGCTTTTTTTTTCTCAAGTAGCCCCTCTCACGGAGACTTACTTCCATCTTCTGACACCTGGCCCAACTTATAATAACATTGACTAAGTTTGCTATTGGTACACTTTACCTAAAAAAATAAATTAAATAAAATGACATACTCACTACACAACCATGCTCCAAGAGTTGGTCACAATGTGGTGAATTGTGTTGATACCTTTAAAATTATCTACAACTTTTGTTCCTTGGTCCTAATGATGCTATGTGTTCAATAATGTTCACTAACAGACAGTACACCTCTTGTAATTGATAAGCTTATAAATGATCAATGTCAGTATGCGTTCAAGAAGATCACATCAATCAGATTAAGTAAAATATCATGATACTCAAAGGAATCAAAATTATAGTTCACAAAATTATAGTTTCAGGGAGCCTAGACTGTATGAAAGGAATGATTGAAATATACTATGAACATATTCAATTTGCAGAATCCTGTTAAATTTAAGAATATTGTTTGCCAAAATCACACAATGTAACTAAACATGTCTTTTACATGTTGCAGTAATTGAATCTTTTGAGACAATTGGTTTGCATAAGTTTAAGTAACTACAACCTATTTTCCACATTCTTGGCTAGCAATTTGCCAGTTAGCTTCCCAGTCCGAACGTCTGGACAATGTCTTGATTCAGTCAATTCTTCTATCCTGTATCTCCTGTACTCTGATATTCTATGAATTCACTCTGTGAACGATTCGTTTGCTTTGAATGCAGTATCTGGTTTCTCTTACTTTAACCCGCCCAACTTGCACCTGATTGGGATGTTAGCTTTTCGATTCCCTCCCAGTGAGGCGTTGCTTCACCAAGCAAACTGTTAGTCAAACTGTTGATCTCCCTCAGAAGATGAAAAGACATGGTGACTGAGTTTTAGACACTAGTACCACCTTTTTACTAGATGGCGGCCCTAAAAGTTTATACCTTTAAAATATGAATAAATACGTACAATTCCATAATTATTCGATCCAGCGGTTACAGAAGTTTAGTAGTAATGCAATTCGGGGATTGTGGTTCCTTAATGTCAGTGTTTCTGCTACTGGAGTGAGACAGTAAGAAGACAAGGATTAGGGTTAGAAGAAGATTTAGAAAGAAAATAGTTGATAGTTGTATTTTCTGGGCTATGACTAGTTATCAGGACAGAATCAGACCCGTAAAACTGTTTGGTCCATATGATCCAAGGAGAGAACCAGTCATCTTCTCCAACAATGTATCACTCTGTAGAAAATATGTTTGGACACAAGGAGCAGGAACATCACAACATCAGATGTATTTTCATCCTTATATCAGTGATCTAAAACTATTTAAAATTTTTGATACCATACAATGGACCGCAAAGGTGTACATGAATGTAAAAGTCAATTATTTTATTCACTGATAGAAAAGTGTAATGTATTTATCATAAGTAGGATTAACTGAGCTGAAGGAAAACAAAGGAGAAATAAATATTCATTGATACAGAACCGAATCAGCAAATATGAACTTATGAAACTATTGAAACCTTCAAAAATCTTATGTTGTCTACGATATTTAAGAAAATACTGAAACTGCACACATAAATTTCTTTATTTGACTGTTATCTCTAAAATATGTTACTTTTTATGTTTAACACCAGACATCTCACCTCTTTCCCACAGTTTTTCACTTAGATCCATGACTGCAGTGGATTTTATATTCATTCATCCATTCATCCATCCATTTTCTTCCGCTTATCCGGGATTGGGTTGCGGGGGCAGCAGCTTCAGAAGGGAGGCCCAGACTTCCCTCTCCCCAGCCACTTCTTCCAGCTCCTCCGGGGGAATCCCAAGGCGTTCCCAGGCCAGCCAAGAGACATAGTCCCTCCAGGGTCTTCCCCGAGGCCTCCTCCCAGTGGGACGTGCCTGGAACACCTCAAAAGGGAGGCGTCCAGGAGGCATCCTGACCAGATGCCCGAGCCACCTCAACTGGCTCCTCTCGATGTGGAGGAGCAGCGGCTCTACTCTGAGTCCCTCCTGGATGACCGAGCTTCTCACCCTTACCCCTAAGGGAGAGCCCAGCCACACTGCGGAGGAGGGTGGATTTTATAGTCAGTGTTAAAAGCCAGCAGAAAGTCTGAAGCGAAGGAGGAAATTTACGTCAACATGGAACCTGTTGGACAAACTGCATCTAATCACACAGGTAAGAATAAAGTTACAGAGAAATACCGTATGCATTGCATTACATTTTGCTAAGGTTCAGGTTTTCATTAAGACTTTATGGTGATTCTTACACTTAATTTAGATTTTGTGTACTGTGAATTATGTTGTACAGGATATTGCGACTTATTGCTTCACAAATAAGCAATAAGCAATGGTTTCTGACAACAGCTTTTCATTATTGCAAGGGATGACCTTTACTTGCCTTTACCAGGCAATAGTATGTGGCAAAATGTACTGGAAAGATGTTTACAATTTCTTAGTTTTGCCTCAAAAATGAACTTTTGATGTTACCAAAAAATACCAAACATTCCTCATAATTTCTCTTCGATCCAGTCCGAAGTTTGTGGAGGGAATTGTAACCTTAATACAATTCAGTTGATTTATAAAACACAAATTTACAATAGGTAATCTCAAGACAATTTACCAAAAAGTCATCTCCATTCTACTTATCAAACAGTCTAGCAATTTAAATGTATTATTTAAGTAAGTAAAACAATAAGTAAGTTATACGAGTTAAAAATGCAGATTGCATCATGTCACTGACTTGTTATTGACTTGACTTGTTTATATGCTGTTCAAATTACTTTTACCCTGACTGATTTTATCCATATTTTCAGGGGAACATTGTGGAACCAACATGTACGTTCGCTAAATTCTTGAAGTAAAAGTCACATTAAGACACAATCAGAATGCCTCATGCTGAACCAATCCTCCCCACAACCATCCTCCAACGTTTGTTTATCATGTCAGAGTTTTCAACAAGAAAGAAACTCATACAAAATATTATTCTCTGCAAAATTTATTTTACTTGCTACTTACAGCAGCAGCAGCAGCAATGTATTTACTACATAGGTTAAAGATAGATGGTGTCATCACTTGACATAGTTGTACTGTTCAAAACCTTTCGGTTTGCTTGAGTAGAAATGGAGTAATGTCTGTGTATGTTAAAATGTTAAACATTTATCCTCACCACTTTCAAATAGTTCACTTTTTATTTTATTCTAGTTGTTGTAGACTCAACTTAAATAGAATAACTTATAAAGCATCTTTTTTTCTTCTTTAAATCCAAGAGTTCCTGCCACTTGTTTAAGATGAGTACAAACAACAAGTTGATGAGAATTAAATGAAGCTCACTTGAACTCCTTTATTAAGCAAAATGTTACAGCGTGGAAGGTTTAGCAGATGGCTGGAGGCATCTGAATCGCTTCAAACTCAGTACCTGTTTGCTATACGGCAAACATTTGGTAAGATTAAATTTAGTCGACTAAAGAAAGTCAGACGGTTCATTCTCCAACGAGTGAAATCTCTTGAAGTAGTCAAGTGTCTTGTTTGTTCAGATCTTGCTAGTCATTTCCATAGCATGATTACTAATTAACAGTTGATTCTTTTGTGTCTAGATGCAATCTAATCATTCAGTTCACAATTGAAGTTTTATTATCAGAATTCTGCAAATTGAATATTTTCATAGTATATTTCAATCATTCCTTTCATACAGTCTAGGCTCCCTGAAACTATAATTTTGTGAACTATAATTTTGATTCCTTTGAGTATCATGATATTTTACTTAATCTGATTGATGTGATCTTCTTGAACGCATACTGACATTGATCATTTATAAGCTTATCAATTACAAGAGGTGTACTGTCTGTTAGTGAACATTATTGATCACATAGCATCATTAGGACCAAGGAACAAAAGTTGTAGATCATTTTAAAGGTATCAAAACAATTCACCACATTGTGACCAACTCTTGGAGCATGGTTGTGTAGTGAGTATGTCATTTTATTTAATTTATTTTTTTAGGTAAAGTGTACCAATAGGAAACTTAGTCAATGTTATTATAAGTTGGGCCAGGTGTCAGAAGATGGAAGTAAGTCTCCGTGAGAGGGGCTACTTGAGAAAAAAAAAGCAAAGATTCACTGATTGAATTGTTGGTTGATAGCCAGCATATATTTTATTTTTTGCAACAAACATTGAAAGAAAAGAAAAATGAATGACTATTCAGTTTGATAAATATTTACATAGATTTACATAGATTCAATAAATCGATAGAAATCCAAGAGCTCA